>NC_142063.1:283024488-283334845 GCF_059756535.1 Pantherophis guttatus | reverse complement strand
ACAGTTCAACATGTCTGGTCTTATTTTTAATTGTTTCTCTGTAATCTCTCCTCCCTGCCAAGATGTAGATTGTTTCACAGTTTGTATGGGTTATCAGCATTCAATGGTTTCCTTTAAGGAACATCCTGGCTCCTGAAAGTTGCTTCTTCCGGAAGGTTGGAGTAGTTATTTTGAGTGAAGCTGAGTGCCAGGGACAAGATGGGACAATGGGCAGCCTGTTCTCTCACTGAGGAGTTTTGAAATCAATGACTCGAAGTGGGATTTGATAAACACCAAGAAAAAGATACTGCTTCTTTATTTACTTATCAACTAGTCTTATTCAGATGGAATTGTTTGCCGGAGAGACTTTGCTACTGACCTCCAGAGTTCAGTTCAATAACTGAGTTGCTTTGTACAGCTGCAAGCAATGAAACTGATCTCAAACCATTTTGGACTATGTGGTAATGAATACACCTTCAAATAGTACCCAAGTATGAGCTGGCAACCAGTGGATCAAAAGTGATGTTATCTGCTTCAGTTACCTGGCTCCACTACAAGCTTCAGAAAGGTAGTCCCAGATACAAACAGAATGTAGTTTGGCAAGATCGACTTGTTCAAAATGAGGATAGCTGCCAAATCTCCTAAACTTTTCAAAGGCATTTCTAGCCAACCCAGTTATCTATCTCTGTAGGTGGCCTAATATATTGACTGATGATCATCATTTATCATCAAGTTGGTGGTGTTTCTTAAAAGAAATATAGATAGATTTTCTCCAGAATGATCTGTCTTTGACTTATTGTTTAGATCTTCCAATGGTACATCCATCGCCACTGTAACTGAATCCACCCACCTTGCTGCTGATCATCCTCTTTCATCCTCTTTCCAGCATTCTTAAATTCACAATACGTTCAGAACATATGAAGGAGTATGCATTAGTAACAAAGCATACAGTATATAAGAAGTGATTATGTTTGAAGAGCATTCCAATACAACTATGGTATTTTCACATAGTATGGCGATTACAGAGCCTGCATCAGTGATGGGTTCCTCCCGGTTTGGTCCGGTTCAGCCGAGCCGGTAGCAGTGACGATATGACGTCACCAAACCGGTTCTCCCCCCCCGCCCTCCCACCCCCCACCCACGTTATTCTTACCTTTTATTTGGTCCCACCCCCAATCTATTGCTGCTTCCTGAGTCCCAGCTGATGACTAGAGGGAAAAAAAACTGTTTAAACTCTTGCCGCGGGGCTTCAAAGGGTCGTCCTACAGCTGATCAGTGTTAAAAGCAAACAAATGAGTCGGGTCGTAAGTACGAGGACTGGTCATAAGTGCGAGGACCTTCCAGAAATGACTCTGACCAGCTAGCCACGCCCACCTAGTCACATGACCTCCAAGCCACACCCACAAAATAAGCCACGCCCACAGAACCGGTAGTAAAAAAGTTTAGAACCCACCCCTGGCCTGCATTGATTGCCAATATATTTTTGAGTTCAGTTCAATGTTCTGGAAGTCTTAGAAACCACCTATCCCAAGTAAATTTTGCACACCTGATTCAGTTAAAAAGTGAGCATCTGTTGAAACTCTCCTCCTATCAGGAAGTATAATAGGAGGAGTCACATTATTGGTAACTACTCTTTGAAAGAATAAAAATAGGCCCTTATTAGTTTAGCCTTCTGCGGAATAGTTAAAAAAAAATCTGTTTTTTCCCCCAGGAGGATTTCAGTAATTTAGCAGCTGGTGGAAATTTGGCACCATTATTGTTTGTTATTATTTACTGCATATTTATTTTTATTCTATTACATTTTGATTCTATACACTGCCTAGAGTCTCTTCGAGAGGTTGTTTATAGAATGACTGACTGACTGATTGACTGACTGACTGATTGACTGATTCCCTTGATTTGTGCTTGATTCTTGATGACTCCATGGGTGTGTCCATGATGTTGTTTTTTTGGAAAAACTATGGATGGTGTTTGTCATTCCCTGTTTCTGGGATTTTTTAATGATATAATCACAGTCTAATCTACACCAGTGGTATTTCCTTATTACTCTCCATCCAAGTACTAAGTACTAAGCTGATCTGACTCTGCTTAGCTTTTTTAAGAACCAGGTCAGCTAGGTGCTGGAAAGTCATAATTTTATCTGATAGAATAGATATGAAGGCAAACATAGGGATTTGATATTAGATTGTTATAGCAAAGCCTTATTTATAAAGTCAGGTTTTCTGTTTGCATTAGGTGCAAGGAACAAACAAATACAAAATGTACTTGTTAAAAATGAGAGTTCAAAATGATTTCTCTTTCTAGCTTGCCCCATACACTTGCTGAGATCATTAAGATGAAGTTATATGGGGAAAAGGTCACATTGGCAACAGGACCAATTAATTAAAACTAGACAATACTTTAAGGGCAGGTATTTTGCTCATTTAGTTCAGGTCTGCTGAACCAAGAGGCTGCTGAAAATCTCTTCCTATCAGGAAATGCAATTATCAAAATTTTACTGAAACCTGGGCAACACTGATACCAGCGTAGTCTCAGTCAGTGAAATGCAAAAACAAAGTGGAAGGATCAGTTCCAACTCATTTGTGGAGTGCATCACATGTGATAGAAATTCTGGAATATATTCTGGTAATAAAAGCAATGCTCTTTGGACTTTGGAAGGTTTAGGAGAGATTTCTTTGGGTTTGCTAGGTGATAGGGATGTGGGCACTTCAGATTTGATCTTTAGCTGTTGCAAAAATACTGAAACCCATTCTGGAGAGCAAATCTGAAGTATTGTATGATCCAAAATTAGTTGTGTATATTTCTGGGGTCATCATGTCATTCCAGGAAAGGATACACAGTGTTACAGTGTATTCCTGCTCCCATGTGCTATCAAAAACTTTTGGAATTCAAATCCGAAATGCTGTATTGGTCAAAAAGGAGATGCTTTGGTATTCCTGAAGATCCATGACATATTTGTTATCAACAGGCTTAATATACAGAAAAACTTTATATTAACTGTCAGTTTAATGTTGTTAAAGTCCAATTTCATGGACTTTAGAAATGGGAGCTGTTTCTAATTAATAAATACACTTCTATTTATCTCTGTCATCTCAAGCAGAGGGCAGGGCATCATTTGATTCCATACTAAATCCTACAGAATAATTCTATGGAAGATCATTCTGAAAAAATGAAAATAAACATTTTCCACCCTAAATTCCCCAAGCTTCTATATTATTTTGGAAAAATCTTGGAAAAGTCTAGTGCTACACAACAGATCCTTTGAAAGGAAAGTAACCCTTTTTACTAATATCATGCCTCATTTTCCATCAGCATAATTTTAAACATTTCTTGGTTGTGAACAAATGACTTTTTAAAGGCTCTTAAACATGGATCCAATCATCCCTATCTAGTCTGATTTTTCAAACTTTTTACTAAAACAATCAAACCTGTCAAAGCATAAGAAGCAGGGGGAAGCAATGCTGAAATGGTCAATTCAAATTTATAGCGATGCCATTAAAAGACAGGAAACCTGAAATGTGTTTGCAATACTTAACATTTTTTCAGTAGAAAATTTGGTAAACTATTTAACTACCACAAGATCTCCGTTATCCTTCAATAAGTCATCATGTGTAGTCTTATTAAGTCTGATTTATAGTTTTTCACTTTGTCAATTCCCCCCCCCATATATCATTTGTTGTTATAATGTTATATAAATATTGAAATTTGTGTTGATTTGATATGCATTGTTCTAACAACTGTGCTTTACCTATAACTAATAAACCAAGAAAAGGTGGGATTACAGTGTGGAAGAAAGTGTGCTATGATCAATAAAAATATTCTCCAAGGAAGATGGTGAACATACATGGCATCAGTGATGCTGATACAAAGGGCAGAAAGTCATTTTGAAAATATTGGAGTTTCTATTCAATAAAGTCCATGAGGAAGTTATTCCAAGGCTCGTCATTATAATTTTGTATTATATTTACTGGTTGATTAACACATCTACACCTAATGTAATTATCATGAGTATCCTTCAATATGTTTCCTCCTCTCTTCCTTAAGATCTGGGTCATATGCACATTTTAAACAAATCAAAGAATAATCAAAGTCAGATTAACTTTGACTGGATAAATTTTAGCTTCATCGTCATATCTCATATATGTTTCTGCTTCCCTTCCTACCCCATCGTTATTAGTACTGAACACTTTATAATAAGAATCAAAATAATTTGTTTTCAGAACTGTTCATGTCACCCGGAATACCTAGTTTATAATTTATGCATTAAATTAGAAATTACCAGATGTCTATCCCTTAATTTAAGATGAGCTCAACCATTACATCACCTCTATACTAAAGGAAGAGTAGATAGAAGAAAGCATAAAAATATAGATTTCTCTCTTTCATAGGAAAATCAGTCTGTCACACAAAACAACAGTATACACTCCTATACACCTCTCTCACTAAATTTTAGCAGAAGCAAAGAAAAAAGATGAAAAGCAGATGAAAAAAGTAATTGATAGTAGCATGGGGAAGAATAGAAAATAAACAAAGAATTGAGGCAAGAAGACGATGTAATTAGACAGAAAATGTTGCCCAACAATGACAGTTCATGTTACTCTTCAAAAGCATTTATAGTTTTCTGATGCAATTTCTGCATCCCTTTGCAACTCCATCCCAACAACTTTTCAGGGAATAGAAAGTAAACTCCTTCTGAAAAAGAAATTCCACAGATAATTATTGAGCCAAAATAAACCTTTACTGACCATGGTTAAATCCAACAACTACAAAAGGGTTTGAGCTTTCAGCACTGATGATGTTACCTAGTTTGGATAATGAAGCATCTGCAAGAAAATAACCAAGCTCAGAGAGTATCAAGGACTCCTCATTTCAATTAATCTTGGGAAAGAATATTATCCTTTATTGGTTCTAATTCACCTGCAAGAAACATACTTCAGCCTGTTAATGTCTGATTTTTAAAGCTTTCTTTAACTGAGGAAGAATAAATAATCCTCATACATACATAGTATATGAAAATTTTAATTTTTATGTTCAGCATCAGAGAATCTCTATTTATTCTGCCTTTTGGATTTAAGCAGACAGCCTTGTACCTGCTTTTCCATAAATTGCATTGGTCAAGACAAGTGTACTTCCTGCTTTCTTTTGGTTTTTATCCAAATAATGATCCCCTTTCACCCACTGTAGACTTTTGAGAAAAGGTGGCTGAAGAGCCAGTAGAAGTCTTTACTAAGCTCTGATGGAATCCAAACATCCTTTCTCTATCTCAATGAAAGGCAAGAGACTGCCAAGAAAATCAATGCCTTTCAGACTCAGGATTAATCTGGAGGTATTGCCTAGTACAGCCGACAATCTTTCTTCATACAATTAACGTCGTATGAAGGGGAGATGGATGACACTCAATCCTAATAGTCTCTCCCACCCTGGTCTGGTTGGTCAGGTGACAAACAAGGGTTATACTTGGTTTGATGGACAGATGTGTAGAAATCTCTTGAAAAATAGTTAATTTCAGCTTTATTGCTCTTGCTGTACAGATTTTAGCATTTCTGGATCCCCAAATTCATGTTATCCTCCTCAAATCCATGTTATCCTTTCTGGCAAGGGTGGAAAAGCTTCATCTGCTTAGTATTTATTTGTGAATTTTTTTAAAAAAACTTCTTTCATTGATTTTGTATTTTGTGTTGAATATGTATTTTCTCACTTTAGGGCATGTTTATTAATTTTATGTTGGTCCTTTCTGACTGTAATAAACCTTAACTAACAAGTGGTTCTTTTTCATTCTTGCATATGCCAAAAAGGGTTTAATTTTGGAGGAGCAAAAGATGATGGCTGAGGGCAAGATTTCACAGATGGTATTCAATTTGGAAAGCCGTTTAGCAGTGGGAGCAAAAGAGAGAGTAATAACCAAAGGCTGTGAAAAATATGTATTTTGCATATGTGCGAAAATATTTTTTTCTTTTTCATTCAAGTATTTTTTTAATGCGCTGTCGTTAATTATGTCTGTGAATCCATCTTGAGATATTTCCTTGCCTCCCTTTTCTTTGGGATGGAAAACCCTTATGAAACTAAAATGGAGAAATGCAAAGCATTATGGTGTCATACTATGATATCTCAATATTAATTATATTGCCAAGCACAAGAAATCAGGAACCAGGGTTATTCAACTGAGTACAAATTTATTCCATGAATCTGAACTACTAACAGTCAAGTGGTAGATAAGAGCTAATGGAATTCAAGGAGGACTTAAATCTCTTGTGGGCAAGAAGGGACTCCAAACTGAAGATATGCTTGACTCCTCCCTCTGGGCTCAGCCTGGTCATCTCCTACATCTACATTTATAAATGTTTGGCTCAGTGGTGGGTTGCCCCTGTTCAGACCGGTTCGCAAGAACCGGTAGTAAAAATGGTGGGAGGCTCCACCCACTGACCTGGACATCATCAGGAAGCTTCTGCGCATGCGCAGAAGAGCACACACATGTGTGAGTGAAGTGCTTGCGTGTGGCCGCATTGCGAACCGGTAGTAAAGGTAAGTAGAACCCACTCCTGGTTTGGCTACTTTATGACATAGGGGGCTGAGAGCCATAAAATGGGTGGGGTCACATCACCCAAATGGGTGGGGCAAGATTTTAAGGTAGAATTTGGGATGGTTTCTATGCATTTTAGAACATGCCCTACAGTTTTCATTTTTTTCTCACTTCAAAATGGTGAGAAATAGTGTTGTTGGTTTTCAGTAATAAAGATCGTTGAGATCTATAAGCCATATAAAAATATTGAGGGGGCCACATATAACTGCAGGTCTGTGGTTACCAACAGTATAATAATAAGCTTCAGTTTTTTTAATCTGGGCATTTGTGGAGGTGTGTGTGTTAATGACATCAAAATAGCTGAATGGGGCCAGGGGAGCAAAGCACTGCTCTTTTCTATATACATCTAATACATGAAAAAATCTGAGGATTTGATTTCCCAGTTGTGCCTGCCATTTTGATATTGTTTACCATCCATGGATGCTTCTGCTACTTAGGTAGCCATACTAGCACCATCCATACATAAGAAGGAAGTGTCCATGGGTTTTGGATCACCCAAAATTTTTCAGAAGCATATCTGAATGCTTTTTAATGAAAAACCTTAAGGAAAACTTTGTGAAAATTTTCATTCCTTTGCCCAATGAAGAATAAGCTTGTTCATAGCCTCAAAACATTAATAGTATAGGCAGTGTGTATACATGTGTGTGCAAAAGTTGAGGAAATGAGATGGAAGAAATCATGGATAGCTAGAATTCTAAAGAAAATCCTTCAATAATACATTATTTTGTTATAGGTCTTAATTGCCAAAGTCAAGTGCTGTACAGTTAATGTTAACATCGGAGCCCAGGGCTGGAGAAGATATAGAAATATATGGTATCTCAATCGTTCTATGAGTTTAGTCTTGAAATTTGTTTCCTTAAGAATAATCAATAAGGTATGAATGGCTAGGAGCAAGATTCTCCAGTTAGGGATGTAAGTCAGAAGTTCACCAACTAAAATGAGTGTCCCTTTAAAAATTCATAAAGCGTTGCTAAGTGTAGAATATGGGCACTTAACTAATCCAAGCCGAAACACGGGAGAATGAAAAATAAAGGGCTCGATTTACAATCAATTTGCATGGTACAATTTCCATAAATTGCACTAATAGAGTAACTTACACAAATTCTCATAGTGCATGCAGGACAATAATTGACAAAATCTATTTAGAGTCATAAACTAGCCGTGGTTTGTTGATAAAGTGGCTGTGTTTTCAAATGGTGCTTTTTATGTATATAAAACAATTTGTTCCTATTCATGGCATATTATGTTAATAGTGTATTACATTAGTCCCCAGGATAGACATGTACAAATAATGAAAGACTGTTTTTTTTGTATTTTGGCTATAGACGGAAATGGTAGTTTTTCTGCAGATAGTAGATCTCATCTCAATGGAAAAATAATTCATTGTACACTGCAGTTTCTAAAGTGAAAATTACAGAGAGGAAAAGATTTTCTAAATCTGTTCAGCTAGTCAGCAGAGGGATATGAATACATTAGAACATTAGATTTAGAATAATTCAGCCACCCATTGGAACGCTGAAAAAAAATTAATGGACTGACATTATAGTGACAGCATGTAGCATTAATAATGTACCATAGTATTTATCGGAGTATTACATGATATTATTGAAATGCTAGTTACAGGTGACAATATAATATACTAAGATGGATATAGTGTTTAAATGCATGATTCTTTTCTTCTCTCTTTGTGTATGGGAAGTCATGCTGTTCCACTTTGTAAGGATGCAATGCCATATAAAAGCACAGCGTGTTCTTATTTACTAGGCTGAATTTATTAATGTGCTTCCAATAACCCTTCTGGAGACCTCTTGCCTGAAATTATTTCTGTAACATTTTGCATCTTGACGATTCTAAAAGAGCTCTTCAAGAGTGGCAATGCAAACAGGTATTTGAATCAAATCAGGGCGTGAGCGCTGAAGTGCGGGATCCAATGGCCCTTGTAGAGGGGTCAAAATCTGCCAGATGGCAGGCACAGTCTTGAAAATGAAGTCCTGAATCTGTACCCCCCAAAAAACACAGGCCCAGTCATAACATTCCATCTTTCCGACACTTCCGGTGGAATTGGGTTGATCTGAATTGATTCCAAAGGCACACGTCCTTCTCAACTGTTGAGAGAAGATCAGGTCAGAAGCTGAATTGTATCAGTGGTTGATTTGGCTTTCCAATTCCATTCAGGAGCCTGAGTGGCGTAGGAGGCTAATGCCTCCTAAGGCAGCATTTAACATCCAGATGCCTGCAATTACTGCGAGTTCAATTCTTCCCAGGCTCAAGGTCGACTCAGCCTGCCATCCTTTCTAAGGTGGGTAAATTGAGGACCCAGTTTGTGGGGGCAATATGACTTTGTATAAATATACAAAAGTATGAAGGCTATTGCTTAACGCATTGTAAACCGCCCTGAGTCTCCGGAGAAGGGCGGCATATAAATCAAATTAAAAAAAAAAAATTCACAAAGTCAAGCTGATTTGGAGAGTCAGTCAAATCCACTTTGAAGCCAATGGCTGAATTGAAGCTCTGCACAAATAGGATGTCAAGTGTGGCCAAATTGTACACAACTGGCTACATTGCTGTCTTGAAATAACTGGGTTATAATTAAAAGTTAGGCACCTTTGAGGGGATACTCTGCTCAATTAATGGGTTTCAAACGTCTTGTAGAAACAATGGCATGGAAACAACAATTAACCCTGCCTACCCATATATTCAAGGGGGAAAGCTGGATGCACTGATTGTTGTTGGCCATGGAGCTTGGTGTTCCTCTTCCATGATACAAATGGAGGAATACTGTATTTGCATGTCTGTCTACATGTAGAGCTTCTTATATGTGATATGGATTTTGTAGTTCTTCAGCCTGAATCCCTTTCACACCAGAAGGAACCCAGATGAATCCTCATAAACGCGACTTCACCAATCCAAAATAATCTTTTTGAGCTGCCCATTGTTCTCAGCCAAGAAAGATGTCCAAAGTTGTTTTGTATACAACATGGTGCCTAAATTAGAATAAAATAAAATAAAATAATAAAAGTAAGAATGCAGCTATGACGCTGACCTGTTGGTAAGATATATGACCTAATTCCAGCAATGTGAGAATTATGTACAGCCTGAAATTTCACTTATCAGGACTGAACTATATGGCAGAGATGAGATTTTCTTTCTCAGATGGAGCCATATTATCTCCAGAATAATTGGTGAATGACTCATATGGCTGAAGGAGGAAGTATATGTATAGAACCACCAATTCTCTTTAATTTTCCAATATATCAGTGTTCCGCCCTCTCTCCCCACTCCCTCCCTCCCTCTCCCTCCCTCTCCCTTTCTCTCTCCCTCTCCCACCCCTTCTTTCACGCCTAAGGAGGGAAGGATTTATAGCAGTTAACAGAGGTCAAATCAATCATTTGTAAAAGAGGCCAAGTGTTATGTGAAATTAGGCTCAATCTACTTGTGGCTCTAGGAAATGGATTGTCCATCTTTGCATGGTTTAGAAAATAGGAACATGGTGTCTGCAACAAGCAAGAAACTGCCAGCTACATTAGACCATCTTCCCAATCTAGTGCCCTCTTTCAGGATTACAATTCCAGTCAATACAGCCATTATTTGGGCTCCTCTCTCTCTCTCTGATTGCTTTGTGCTGATATTTGTGGAATTCTTTCCCTCTCTCCCTCCCTTCCCCCTCTCTCATCAGAATTGGACTCCTAACACTAACACATGTGGAGGATACTTGGTCGGAAAGCTGCATTTCTTTAAGGATGGTTGGAATTGAGCTCATTTATAGCATTCAAGTCCACTGAAACCAGAAATGTATTTGTGTGTGTGTGTGTGTGTGTGTGTGTGTGTTAGTTCCAAAAGCCTGGAGAAATAAGAAGAGAGACGGGAACATGTCATGCCTAGTAGGACTGGCTACTGACCAAAAGGAAGGCGAGACACAGAACACTGATCAGATCTTTGGCTTGTTCAGAGGAATTTAGCAAGGCAAGGTGGAATAAACAAGTAGTTCTTATAGTGAGGCATGAAAGAATTGCCTAGCCAAAACAGGAAAGAATTAGACTGGAAGGGTGGTAACTGTTAAAACAAGAGAAACACACCCAAACCCAGATGGTGAGTTTCCTTAATGTGATGAAAACCAATTGAGCATGCAACTAATAAATGCCAAGCATAGAAGCACATAAGCTTAAATACACATTACGTAGCAAAACACATTAAGCCCCCCCCCAAGGTTACTTTTAAAAAAATAGCAAATTGAATGTATTAATCATTAGCCATATATCTGTGACTGGATAAGCAAAGCGTATTTTAGGCCTAAAGAGCTTTGCATTAAAAAAGCTTTTATAAATATATCCAGAATGATCTACCAATTATCTACACTTGGAAATACATGCATATCTTGGGGGAATTCCATATGTGACCAGAGAACACTTCATGATTTCCTTTTTCCAAGATTTATGCTCATGAATCACATTTATATTTCCTTTCTTATTGTTAGCTGGTTTTTAAATGTTCTTTCAAAGAAAAATTCCACGTCTGAAACAAAAGAAACAATGCTCCTTCTGTTTAAGATGGAGATCTGAGTTCAAGCACTCCTGTTTAATGAATGCATGGTGTTGAATCAGTGGTGAGTTACCCCCGGTTCGGACCAGTTCGCAAGAACTGGTAGTAAAACCGGCGGGAGGCTCCACCCACCGACCCTGATGTCATCAGGACGCTTCTGCATGCGCGGTCCCATTGCGAACCAGTAATAAAGGTAAGTAGAACCCATCCCTAGGTTGAACAGCAGCAACAATATTGTTACAGGATATATATGGCACAGATCTGGGCAATTTAATTATTATAGTCCTCGTTGTGTGCAAGTCGAAGCAAAATATATTTGAAAATAATACAGATCAAGAAAGTAGTTAATTAATTTCAGCAAGATTGAGATGCATATAGTTACACCTCCAACCTGACAATTATCAGGCTAAAACCTGGTTTTTAGCAATAAGAAATTCATCCCAACAACTGGGAACATCTATAGAACCTAGCAACGACCTTAGCTAAGTAGCTGAAAGTAAAGCATTACTGACTTGGTCTTCGTCTTTACACATATCATTTTCTGCATTGTTACACGGGCCCTTTGATCTTATGGCAAAACAATATCAAAATTCCTCGCAGTTCTAGAACATTCATAACCATTGATGGGGTGAAAAGAAAGAGACATCCAGATTGGTTTGACAATTGATTACCTGTTATATTGGCCCAAAGGTTTGGGGATAAGAGAGAGTTTTATTTCGAATGACTAGCAACCAAGATTCTTCATGTGCATAAAGCATTGCTAGTATAGCTGTGCAGTATTTTGGATTTGAATTTTTCTTTTTTTTAAAAAAAGCCTGGACTTGTAGAAATGTGCTAGAGCAAGAGTCTCCAACCTTGGCAACTTTAAAACTTGTGGACTTCAACTCCCATAGTTGAAGTGTGCTAGAGCACACCTCTCCCTTTTCCCCAAAAAGTCTAAAGTGCTGCAGAGCCCTAATTCTCAACAACAAACAAGAATGCTGAATGGCTTAGATATTCCTCAGAGCATCAACTCACCTAGGAGGATGTTCTTATGCCCTTCGTAGCTGTGGTGAGCATTTTGTATGACCTCGATCTGCTAATGGGAGATGCACAACCATCTAGTCAAAATCTTTGAATGATCCTTTTGTTAAAAAAAAAAAGTATTTGGTTTAAAAGTAGATAGTAATATCTAGCTGATTTGAGAAGCTGTGCAGAGTTACTCCTGGTTAGTAAGGGGGAAATCTCCTGGGAATTACTGGGTTATTGACTAAATCTCCTTTCAGAAATAGAAACAGTAGAACAGTTTATTTTCTGCTAAATAGATTAAAAATGGTAAAGGGGAGAAAACCCTCCCCCCAATGCAACAGAGTTTTTGTTTCAGCCACTTTATTGATTCCTTGTATACCATCTGCCTTCTGGTTCCCTTGCATTTAGAAGCAATGTGGGAGAAATTCCTCACATTCCACAGTGAGTGACTGTCACCAAATCTGAACAAGTTCAAGGTCCCTGGGAAAGTATCTCAGGCAGGACCAGTTCCAGCAGGATTTATTCAGCCATATTTTCTCCTCTCCCTTAAGAAACTAATCATTTATATGTGATCATCAATTCTTACATGTCAGAAATTAAAACACATTTACGATAATCCCCCTGGATTAGTGAAATAGTGAGAGCTAAATCCCTCACTGCCAAACAAATGCTTGCAGTGAATAAATAGCATTAAGCACTTTTGTGAGTCAAGTGCTGTTACACTTTGAAAAATGACTGAGTGCATAGAAGGCATTAACGTTTCCATCTTCATTTTGCCTGAGTCTTTAGTCCCACAATTTGAACACAAAAAATGCTACTCATAATAAATGTATGCACATTTTCAAAGTAATTAAATACCTTGTTGAGAATACATATATCAGAAATGATGCAATTCATGCCTGGTTAGTACAAAGTCTATATGAGAAACAAATATGGTACATGAACAATTATCACTCAGTGGTGGGTTCCTCCCGGTTCGGTCTGGTTCGGCCGAGCCAGTAGCGGTGACGATATGATGTCACCAAACCGGTTCTCCCCCCGCCCTCCCACCCCCACCCCCCCACATTATTCTTACCTTTTATTTGGTCCCACCCCCAATCTATTGCTGCCTCCTGAGTCCCAGCTGATGACTAGAGGGAAAAAAACTGTTTAAACTCTTGCCGCGGGGCTTCAAAGGACCGTCCTACAGCTGATCAGTGTTAAAAGCAAACAAATGAGTCGGGTCATAAGTGCGAGGACTGGTCGTAAGTGCAAGGACCTTCCAGAAATGACTCTGACCAGCTAGCCACGCCCACCTAGTCACATGACCTCCAAGCCACACCCACAAAATAAGCCACACCCACAGAACCGGTAGTAAAAAATTTAGAACCCACCCCTGTTATCACTTTAAATAGTCCAATCCATATTCATATTGGTATTCAGTGATTTGAAGGAAGCCAGAAGGATTTTCATATATGCAGCCTTCCTGGAACACATAGGTTCAAGCAAGTGGACATCTTTGTATAGATGTATTCATAGCATTTCACAGAAGTTGCAATAGGAAAGTATCTAAAAAAACTTAGCATCGTATTTAGAACAATGGCACATGTGCCTGCTGGACAGGGTCTTTTTTTATTTGACCTGACCTTGTGATTTTAAGAGCAACTGGACATGCAGAAATCTACAAATGAACCTTTCTTGGAAAGGTAATCAAAGCTCTGAAGAATATTTGCCTTCTTCATCTCTGTATACTGATAGTATTATAGATTATTTCATGCTTGTGAACTCTTTGTTTAAGTTTCCTTTAATTAAACAAAATTAAATGAGATTGATCTTCAGTGTAAGCTTTATTTTTAATGTGCCTCTGAGATCCAGATGGGGATCCGAACTGTTTTAGAAAATGGTGGTATATTCAACCTACTGCTTGGAAATCCAACCATATACAACCAAGTGGTGGTGCAATGGTTAAAATGCAGTAATGCAGACTACTTTTGCTGACTGCTGGCTGCCAGCAGTTTGGCAGTTCAATTCTCACTGGCTCAAGGTTGACTCAGCCTTCCATCCTTCTAAGGTCAGTAAAATGAGGACCCAGATTGTTGTCTGTAAACCGCTTAGAGAGTTTACATGAAGTGGTATATAAGTCTAAGTGCTATTGCTAAGTGCTATATACTTGGAAGATATCCTTTAGTGAAATTGATGGTTATTACTGAGCATCCTAAAGGGCACAGTAGGGAGAAACTTCATAGATTTTACCTTTGGTAATTGCTGTGCTGTCACCATTGTAGGCATTTATGAAAGCACCTGCAACATGATATCAAATTCCTAGAAATTCTCACAGACTGCTCAAACTGGCATAGATCTGCTTCTCATACGCATTCAGTTGGTCAAGTTCAGAAAAGCAAGTGGAACGATATCAGGTTTTTTAAAACAGTTTTGGGGAGTTTTATTTTATAATAAATTAGAATATGATCCAAATTGGTTCAGCATAATTCTCGATAACAGAACAATTTGGAATGACTGCGCGGCCTTTTCTCCATCTTTTCTATCTGTGTCTTAAAAAAAATACAGGTATATTAAAATATATTATGGGGAAGCCTTGGAGGTATATGGCTGAAAAATGGCAAAGTTAATGTTCTCTAAAGAGCCCTCAATTGCTGTTATTTTCATCCTGTTCTTCCTCTCAAATTAAGAAATTGTTTTCATTTTGATGCTTTTCATTATAGGCTACGGACCAAACACCTTTCCCAATTACATCCTGAATCTTAGCAAATTAAAACAGTTTGCCTTGAATCACAGACATGAAACTAATGCTGTCCTTTAATCTCAAATACGAATTAATTTGAGATTTCTAGAAGTTTGCTATGTGGTGTCCACACAATTTCTAATTTGTCCTCATGTTTACTACATGTTGTCCAGCTTGTCAAATGCTAAGGTGAGGATTAGTATCCATAGTTATGTTGCAAACAGCAATCTGTACCCCACTTTCAGCTGCAAATGCAGCCAGTATTTGCAAAGCATATTATACAATCTTGTGAAGGAAATTAGCCTAATACACCAATGGAGTCAAAGTGGTTCTCCTGGATTTATGTTGTGCTACATAAAATAATGGCATATATCTTTGTGGAAGGCAGTTCTGATTCTGAAACTATCAGCAAAGGTAATGCTCTCGGTGAACTTGTCCCTGCTGGTAATTATCTTGCAGTTTCCATGTAATCTAATTCCTCACCCTAGGCAATCACAACCTGCAGACTGCATATTCTGCACTTGATGGAGGGCAAGGTGAATCCTGGGTCAGGAAAGAAGAGTATTCTGAAAAGAGAATGGCCCAGCACTTTTGAAGCCTCCTGTGCATATAATAAGGACTGGCGTTTGAATAGAGTCTAACAATCATGATAGCTTGGCAAGTAATGGGTTTTCACCTAGCAGAGGTCATTCAAGTCTTCTGCACTATTTGGCATTCAGAGAAGTCATTTTCTTAATCAGAAACACTAGACCTATCTTCTGCCATTAGCTGTTGTTTGGAAATTGTAATTTTTAAGTTAACAGAAGGAGAAAATTGTTAAGTTATATGGAGGACTAATTATTTCAGATGAATTTGATGGTTTTAAATTGTATTTAAATCTTTTTTTTTTATTCTAGCCCTACCCATTTTTTGTCTTGACCCTTGTACCTTTTCTGCTGATGTCAGCCCTCCCTAGTAAACTAGACCGGAAACACGACAAGATGAACTAAATCTACTTTATTGCAAGGGTACATCAACAGAATCTTGCAAGTCTGAAGGTACAAACTTCCTGCCACCATTTTTAACTGTCTGTCCACTAGATTCAGAGATAGGTTTTCTTTACCAAATCTTGTAAAAGAACTAATTCTAGTGAATCCACAAAAATTACAAGATAATTGACTAATAATATGGGATCACCAGCATGCCAAATCCATAAAGAAAATTACAAATGAACCACAGAAAATGGACAGGATTTTGAGGTATGGGAAGGACTTCAGATGTCTGCATTCTTCCAGTTGTCACACATAATCCTTAATAGTTATGAGATGACTGAAGTATGTGTTTTTAATCTGTTTAAAATAGTTTTAAATATAAATTGATAAAGATTAGTTTTAACAGGAAAAAGGTATATTCCTCTGGTCTCTTTGGATCCATGCTTTATTGTCTTTGCATTAACATTGTGGGTAGCAATAGTACCTTGTAGTGGCCACCATGAAGTTGGGGAAGCCAAAAATGTCAAAATGCATAGCTGCAGTTACCATCTTGCCAGAACTGCCTCTGGTCACTGGGAGTCAACAATGACTTAATGACATGTAATCAATTACTTTGTTGTTGAAAGTGCTTTGATGGAGTGCTTAAGTCACCAAGCTAGAAACTACAAGACCCTGAGTTCTAGAGTTGCCTTAGGCTTGAAGCCAGTGACTTTGGGCCAGTCTTTTTGTCTCAGCCCTAAGAAACAGGCAATGGCAAAAATCTTACCAAGGGAACTGTAGATATTAGTCTAGGCAGGTGTCAAAATTTCACTTGAAGTCAAGTCATATTAATATATATGCATTTTTCTTTTAAGTTAAGAACTTCTTGGTACAAATGCCCTTCTCGGACATTGTGCAACTTAATAGACTGTCTTCTCTTGGACAGCCTTGAAAATGTGAACAGTTGTAAAAGCTGTACAGTGCTATGCAAAGGCTTTTTAAAAAATGGTTAAAACAGATGGCCATCACAATTTTGGGCATTTTGTAATGTTATCAAGTTTTCTCCTCTTTTGACCTCATTTCTCATGTCATTCTCACTTATTTTCTGTCATTCTCTTATTCCCCCATAGAATTCAGTGGAACATTTCTATTTAAAGTTAGAAAAGCATGTGTTATAGATCTTCTCTAAGATTATATTCCTGCCTAAATTCTATTGAAGTCTCTGGTACAGCAGATCCAAATTCTCAACTGTTATTCCTGCATCCTGTCATATCAACTCCTCTATTCTTCTACAGACCTTTGCAATATTTACAGATAAAATTCCAAATTCTGCATAATCAATGTTGTATTTTCCCTTACTTCTCTGATAAGTGTTACAGTGCATTTGATGGGTCATCAACATTTAATTTTCTGGCTAATTGAAAATTGCACAGCAATGTCAGCTTAATGGAAAAGCATTCAAACAGAGAGCTTTGGGCTTAATTAGATAATTAACACAATCAATATAGCATCAATTGTTATTCATATTAATATTTAATTTCACTGTGGGTGGTTTGTTTCATGATGTACTGTTAGCTTACAACAGAGTTTATCTTATTCCAGTTCGCAGTATCATAAAAGCAGAATGAAGAGAAGGTCAAGTCAAGTCAACCCCATTGCTACAGACAGCCTCACTGCTAAAATTAAAACTGTATGGTAGTATTCCATGTGTGTGTAATTAACCCACCTAACCTCTTTCCTTCCTATTAATGAAAGGCTACTGAATTATTGATGGTAACACAGAATTGTTATCTCTTGGTGGTTCCTTACCTCATGTCAGTCAAATGTGCAGAGTGGAATTCTCAGAATTCTTAGTCAATGTGACCTTTGCTGACATGCAATTCTGCTCAGGAAGCCCTATAGCATTTCAGACAAATGGTTATCCAATCTCTTTTTAAAAACTTTCAGTGTTGGAGCATTCACAACTTCTGGAGGCAAGTTGTTCCACTGATTAACTGTTCTAACCATCAGGAAATTTCTCCTTAGTTCTAGGTTGCTTCTTTTCTTGATTAGTTTCCATCCATTTCTTCTTGTCCTGCTTTCAGGTGCGTTGAACAATAGGTGACTCCCTCTTCTTTGTGGCCACCCATGAGATATTGGAACACTGCTATCATGTCACCCCAGTTCTTCTTTTCATTAAACTTGACATTCCCAATTCCAGCAATTGTTCTTTATATGGTTTAGGATTCTGGGAGTTCCTGCCACACATATTATCTGGATATGACCTGATCCAGACAAGTTATCGTATGTGATCTACATTTGGCTAAAATTTGGCAGAATGAAATGGTCACTTAGAATCCAAAAATATAAGCAAATATTTTTATAAGACCAGTATCAATGGTATTTCATATGGCCGCAAATAATATTGTAAATTAATAAGTGTGAAACAGAGTCATGAGATCTGATGGATTAGCTGCTTGAGATGCTTCTCTTTCTAAACTGCTTCTATTCTACCTAGTCATTATAAAAAAAGAATTGAGTTTTTAAAACAATGAATTGAATGGAACAGTAACTTCCCTTGTTTTCTACTTTCTTAATAACCTTTTCCTCTGGGGTTGTGCCTCTCTGTGAATCTCTGCATTGTGAAAAGGAGTAAAATGTTTTACTTCATTATTCAAACTCTCTTTTGATGTATACTCATATAAATGAGGATTTTACCTTTATTAATGGATATAAAATGTTAAACAGCCCCCTTTTAAATAACTTTTGGGTTTTCAGAAAATAGAATATGGGTGTTAATCTAATTATTATTGCTTGACTTTAGTTAATTGATTCATGTATCGACTGCATTCCTTCTCATTTATTGTTGTAAAGATAAACAATAACCACATAAACAAGAACTTGCTCTAATTTCTGTTTGAAAATCAAGTATACAACATATTGTGGAATTAGATTAGCATTGTTTTAGAACTCATCCTCCACTTTTAAGGGTAATTTTGCCAATAGATGACAATTGATTTATTTAAATCTGAGCCTTTCTTTGAAGGTAGATACAGGTTTGGAATTTTTTTTGCAATGGAAGCAGCAAGTTTTTGTTTTTGTTCTATGTCTTTATAAGAAAAACAGTTACTTTGTTTATGGATTCTTGAATACAGAAAGCAAAAAAAATCATTAGGCATTTGTATAAGACCTTGAAAGCAAAATGGACAGCTGTCTTATATGATTTTCATTTTTAAACATTGTGCAGCAAATACACAGCGCCATACAAATCATTGCAATAAAGCTGAACTACTGCTTCAATTAAACATAGCTACTGAAACACTTTGCACAACTGGTTGGAAGAGTTTTGGATGCTGAAAATCTCTTTGTACACATTTATTGATTAGATTATTAGATCATGTTTCTTCCATTGAACTCAAAGAAAATTCACCTCATGACTTCCCTTTTTCCACTACAACAACAGCCTGGTAGGGTAGACTGAGCAACAGAGTTTGATTGACCCATAGTCACCTAGTGCACTTCCATGGCTGACCATGGACTCTGATTTGGAAAAAGGGCTGCCTAAGAAACTGAAGCAATCCATAAGTGAAGTAATCCCATATTTTAAAGCTGCTGGTCCATTTAATAGCAATAGCACTTAGACTTATATACCGTTTCACAGTGCTTTACAGCCCTCTCTAAGCAGTTTACAGAGTCAGCATATTGCCCCCAACTATCTGGGGCCTCATTTTACTGACCTCGGAAGGATAGAAGGCTGAGTTGAGCCGATGAGAATCGAACTGCCAAATTGTGGGTGGCTAGCAGTCAGCAGAAATAGCCTGCAGTACTGCATTCTAACCACTGTGCCACCAGGACTCAATAGATGAACCAGGACTTTGAGTTTCAGTCCTACATCAATTTATGATAAAATATATGTTATTAACTTGACAGGACTTGTTTCTCAGTAGACCTGTACTTAGCACTGAATAAATCTCTCTGCTTCTTTTCTATTTTAGCAGGGCTAATTTCTCACCAGTATTTGCCAATGGAAAAATGAAATTTCAGTAATAGGAATTCAGCCACTCTGCTGTAGTTCTCTTGTGTTCACTGGAGTCAAAGTTCATAAGAGGTTATAGTCTGTTTATCGGGTTGAACTGAATGTGCTGAGGAGAGCAATAAATCTCTGACACTCTTTCTCCCCTGCCCAACCCCCCCCCCCCAAAATACCCTAAACAAAGCAAAACAACCTCCCCAACCATTTTTAAAATCCGGAAATCTAACTTTCTCAGCCAATACATCGTCTCACTGAATACTTGTTAAAAAAAATTTCTGCTTACCTACTTTATTATTTACAATTATTGTTTACCTACTTTAAAAAAAAAAACTCAAAGGGAAATTTGCATCTATCAAACCACCGCTTAACCACAAGCACAGCTAACTGTTTTGCATGTGTGCCTCTCTGGGAACTTCCCCAAGCCTGGGATGGAAGCTGATATTTTTAATGTGGTGGTAATCTGTACTGTAAAGTGTACTGCTGCAATGTGTCTCCCATTTTTCTTATATGTTTGCTTTGTTGAGAGAGACTGTGTAGCATTTTATATTGGATAGCATCTCTGTCATGCATTTAACAACTTCACATGACTTATCAGAAAAATATCTCTAGCCCAGAATTCCCAGAGTTAGAGTCCATACATCTTCAAGTTGCCAAGGTTGAGAAACACTGCTCTAAAAGAAAAATGTGGGAAGCTGGCTTATACTGAACCAGATTTACTTAGCTCATAAAGGGCTAGACAGATTTAGGCATCCCTATTTGGAGAAGAAGGGATTAACCTGCATGCCAAGCATAGGGGCTTGCTGCTGAAGTACCAGCATTCCAGGGGTGAAATGTTCCCGGTTTGGACCGGATCGCCCAATCCAGTAGCGATGGAGGCGGGTGGTTCGGAGAACCAGTAGCAAAAATCCCTGCCACCCCTCCATTGCCCAGCTGAGCCGCGCAATCATCAGAGGCTTTTTTTTTAAATTTTTAAAAGTATTTTTTCTACAACCTCTTTGGCCGAAAAAATGCTTTTAAAAGTAAAAAAAAAAGCCTCTGATGATCACGTGGCTCAGCTGTGATCATCAGAGGCTTTCAAAAGCATTTTTTTAATAACCTCTTCGGCCGAAGAGGTTATAGAAAAAATGTTTTTAAAAGGAAAAAAAGCCTCTGCCGATCAGGCAAGTCAGCTGGGATCGTCAGAGGCTTTAAAAAAAAAAAAAAAAAAGAAAGCCTCTGCCGATTAGGCAAGTCAGCTGGGATCGTCAGAGGCTTTAAAAGCATTTTTTTTTACAACCTCTTCAGCCGAAGAGGTTGTAGAAAAAATGGTTTTAAAAGTAAAAAAAAAAAAAAGTTGGCCATGCTCAATCAGTCATATTACCCCTTCCCCCACCAAGCCACACCCACAGAACCGGTAGTAACAAATTTTACATTTCACCACTGCATCGTTCTCTTCATCTTGGTCATCTTGAAGGGAATACCAGAGCCATCTGGGCAGGTGGGAAGAGTACCTTTTAGAGCAGGGGTCTCCAACCTTGGCAACTTTAAGACTTGTGGACTTCAACTCCCAAAATTCTCTGGGAGTTGAAGTCCACAAGTCTTAAAGTTGCCAAGGTTGGAGACCCCTGTTTTAGAGTAATAGGAATGGGAAAAAATATGTACTGTACACATGAGCAGGTTGATAGCTCAATGTACTTTCATAATGATGATCCGACAGTTCTTCCATCAGCTAATATAATAAACATTTGCATTATTTTCACTTTATATTGCTCATATTCAGTTGAACTGCACGTTTGCTTCTGGAATTGTAGACTTTTTTGCTTACTCAATTAAGGTAAGGCCTCTTTTTAATGGAGCTCAGCTGCTCCAGGTTTATTGGAAGTGATTTTGTAGGGTTTTCATTTTGGGGCAGAAAGAAAAATGTGATTTGCCATTTCCTCTTTTCAGAACTAAATTTTATTCTCCAGTCTAACCTACAGGGCTGGATTTCTCTAGTGATCCTCCCTTTCATATACTATCCAGGTCTAACCTTCTCAAGCTTTCCAAGATTAACAATTGCTATTGGAATCAATTTCAACTCCCCTTACCATCCTGATTAAAACACTTTCTAAAACCCCAAGAGGGTGGATAACAATTCTTGCAATTTCTGCTATATATTATTCAGCTCTTTCTTCTTCAAATGAGCGTAAAATCTGAGTTACTATGTAATGCTACCATAATTTAGCTTCTTCTAGCTCAGAGTCTTGGTCACTTTACCATAATGTTCTCCCATCTTTGAGTTGCCAGAACAGTATGCCACCATAAAATTGTATTGCCCTGACTGTTGAGTCCTATGCCACCCTAGGAAAATGCTACAGTTTTAATGCAGGACAAATTAAAAGATAAATATTGGTGGATTCCAGCAGCTTCATTTTTCTTCTGGATGTGTGAGGAAGCAAGGTTGAGGAAATGAGCCTGGATATTGGCTCATTCCCTTTTCAAATAGCCTGAGTAACAGATCGCAAGCATGGACAATTCTCCAATCTCATCTCATGCCACTCCTCCTTATGCAGGACATGAGTTTAGGCCTCTTTCAGAAGAGCATTCTGTCCATATTTAGTAACACCACAAGCAGCGGTGAAATCCCTTGGGTTCTATCTGGCTCACTGAACCGGTAGCGCTGGCGGTGGGAGGCTCTGCCCACCCACCGGGACGTTATTATGTCCCGGTTTTTTACCATCTGTGCATGCGCAGAAGAGGTGCATGCGCGTGCTTCCACACACTCCTGTTCCCAAACCGGTAGTGAAGGTATATGGATTTCACTGCTGATCACAAGCAACAGAGGGCAAACACAGAGAAAGGCTGGCCAAGAGCGTTCCCTTGCACGTCCATCTTCTGTGCTATTTCTGACTATGCTGTTCGGTAACTATTTTCATTGTTAGCAACATGCATCTACTCTTGTATGTATTATCAAATTTCTCCAATGATTCTGTGGTTTGATGCAAGTGAATGGCAGTGATGGCAGCAAGTGATGAAGTTTAAGCTTGTGACTGGCAGCACCAAGAAGTATCCCACCGAATATGGAAAATGGTGCAGAGATTGGAAAAATGGCATCACATAAGATAGTAAAGCAATAGAAAATTCAATAATCAGGAGAAGCAGCATAAAACCGGTAATGCATTCAATTAAAATAGGAATCCAGCTTTCTTTCTCTACTTAAATCAGTATACAATGCTCCTATTTTGTAAACATAGGTCTATCTCTCATTCAAAAGAGCTCTTAATCAGTTTATGTAAGGCATCTTGGTAAGATTTAGCCCTAGAGTCACCTTATAGAGTCACCTTATAGAGGAGAGGGAGTGGCACAAGAGTTTAATAAATAAAAATAAAAGATCTAAGAAGTGTTTTGGAATGAGCTGGGTAAGTATTATGCAGGCAGATTTTGGAGAAGCCAGATGTCAGGTCTCTTCTATAACTCAAGTTGAAATGACCATGGAGGGGAATGTTCCCCTGAAGACCAAAGTGACCAATAGGAAGAACCTAGGTCCTGATGATGTCATCAAACACACTTTTGAGGAAGCTTCATATCATCTTCACAACCAAGTCAGTTGTGAGCAGAGGGAAAACACAATTTTAAAACTGGAAAATTTAAGCACAATGTTAGTTTGGCTCCATTGTTGGCTAGGGATGATGAAAGACTTCATGAGGATTATGCAATGATGGCTAAATTAAAGCCAGAAATCTGAATCCTATTGCTTATATCCCGGTGGAATACATAACCACAACTGGATATCTTTGGAAGATAAGGCAAAAAAAAAAAAAGGTCTAATAAAGCTTTAGAGAAAGTACTCAAGAGTCAAAATCATGCAACTAAAAGACAGCACATTATTAGGAAGTTTTAATAAATCTTGTCATCTCCTTTGTCAGCTGTGTACTTGACTGAGAGATAAGGACAGAGCCTTGGCATAGATGCAGTCTTTTATGTTTGGGCAGTATATGAGCAGATTGGCTTTGTAATATGAATAGACAGAAAGACGTTCAATGGGCCCAGAAAAAAATTGGCAAGCTGATTCAGGGTTATATTTAGACAGAAGATGCTCTGTGCCTCAGCTGTAGCATGAGTGCCTAATGGGCAAAGGAAAAACAATCAAACCGGAACCTTCCATGTTGACTGAACTGGCCTTTTGAGATTCCTCTGTCCTTTTTCTGATTAGTTTGCTATTTATTAATGCAGAGTGCTGTTGTTTTCTTCACACACAATCTTGGCATTGACCTGGATGACTATGTAAAGCAAAAAAAAAAAAAAAAAAACCCTGTTCCCTAAAATGAACAGTAAAACAAAAGTGCTCATTTTACCTCTGAAAGAAATATCTTTAGAAATGCTTTTGTGTGATGGATTGCTCCCTGAAGCCCTTAGCTAAAAGAGATCAGGGGAAAAAATGGGCTCCAGCAGCCAGCTGGCCAAGATAGCTGCTGACAGTACTGTAAATTAACATGGACATGAATTGCAGTATCACATAATACTATTAAACCAAATGTTGACTGGGGTCATTAGCTATGATCAAAACATGACAAATGTAGTATGGTTATGTAAAAAAAAACCCCCAATTCTATTCTATTGTAAGGTTACATTAGCAGAATCTTGCAAGTCTGAAAGTACAGGCCCCCCCTCCTGCTGTTTCTTTATAGCCTGAGGAACTCAGAGTTTGCTTCTGAGTCTCTTGCTTTGCCCACTATCCAGCTGCAGGCTATGCCCTCTCTTATTTAACCATTCCTAGGCAGCATCTCTTGGCTTCATCTCCCAAGGTCTTTCCCACATACCATCACAGATTAAAACACATTCTCCGTTCTCTGGAAAGTAAGGAATAAAATAAGACAGTGACCTTATCTTTGACTCTTTGACCCCTTTCCCAGTAGCCAAATCTGAGCCTTTAATATAAGAAGGGATTCATCATATTAGTCTAGACTCCTTCTGCCAGCCTTGCTTATTTTTCAAAGCTCTCCAGAATATGATCACAGTGAAATCTATATAAGAACATAGAGGGAATCAGGGAAACTATTTCAGTAGTTTTGAATTATCATTGAGTATTGTACTTTTTTTCTTCTTAAAAAGATGCCTCAGAGAACAGATCATTTTATTATAAATGTTAGCTTAGCCATGTACTCAGTAGTAAAGTGTATAAGTGCTTTATTGAAAGGAAAGACAAATAGTAATGATTTCCATTTAAGAAAATCTTGTTTTGCTACTCTAGATTTTGCGGTTTAGATAGTTGATAGAAATTTTTAATAGCATTTTCTGTGCCAAAGCATGAATTGAAAGAAAGGGATGGTTGATTACATTGCAGAGGAAACTGTCTATGGTACAGTGTTGGCAATACATTTATCTGAATAAAAGGAAACTAATTTGTATTTTATTGCTGGGGAAGGTACCCTATATGTTTCAGAGGTGTGGCATTGGCAAAAGTGAATATATTGCAAAGAACTGATGGGAGTATATGTAGAGAAAAGGTATCATGACACTTCCACTCTCTTGGTTGCAGCCTAATCTTTTTAGAGATTAAGAATTGAAAACATACTGTAATTCTTTATCATCCTAGAGGGCCATATTTGAAATGGCCCTACATAGTCATTGTAAGGCTGGGGGTTCAAAACAGTGATCTCTTTATAACACAACAAATATATTTAAGACATCAACTTGCCTAATAATAAAAAATAATACTTTTCTGGATTAAAACAAAACAAAAGGTCATAAAATGTAAAATCAACCAATGCACATGCTACACAATTATGATTCCAACCAAATCAATTATCTCCATTATCTTTTTAATTAAAGTCATTTGTTTAGAACCCTCTCCAGAACTAGAATGAATTGTAACAAGGCTAACTTTGTGGAATTATTGCGAGGTACCTTAGTGCATACAGCAATTTTTCATCTGAATCTGGCAAATATTAATAAAGTTGTGAGAATTATAACTTCTGCTATCTAAATTTTGTATCTGGGATTGGAAACAAGAAAGTAAAATGAATAATGAAATGTATAATGAAATTTAATAAATGTAACCACAAATGATAACCAATGATAACCATTAAAAGAAATACTTATTTCAATGTGAAACAAGTAAATTCTAAGACCACTGAACTTTAAAAAGTTATTACTATTTATAGCTACTTCTATGAGCAGATATAGAATTTAGGCATAGAAAAAATATTCACCTTGAAGCACTATTTTCTTTGAAAATGCACTTCAGGTAGAGAATCACCTCACCTCACTTCATTTTCTACAATATATTCCTCAATAACTAAAATGTTCTTTCTTGTTTGGAATCAGAAATATACTGAAATAATGAAACATTCTGAGTGGGTGAGGCCTACAACTTTTTGAACAAATATGTAAAGGATAGGGAAGTTGTAACTAGAAGTACTCTGTGAGGGTTTTAAAAATGATTTGTTCATCCTAACCACGCAACATCTTTATGGTAGTTCTCAGATTCAATTGTGGAAAAATCAGTGTTGCTATTTCCTTTTATTCTGATGCAGGAAATCATAAAATTGCAGCATAAGCTGGTTTAAAACAGTTTTATACAAACAGTCACAAAATCTAATACCTCTTGGGCACCGAGGGGGGGAGGAGACAATTGTATCTCTGTCCATGTATGGTATATAACACTGCCCTGATACCACTGCAACTCTTTCTTCACCTAAATGTTAAGTATGGCCTTCAACGATTTATGCCTACATGGTTTAATTCATGCACATTCAATTTATATATATACATATACATATACATATACACATACATACATACATACATACATACATACATACATACATACACACACACACACACAAACACACACACACACACACATATATATATGTATGTATGTATGTATGTATGTATGTATGTATGTATGTATGTATATATCAATAAAGGAATTGAATCATGTAGGCACAGTCTCCAGATTACAAAGAAGATATTTGCAGCAGCTGAAATCTGTCCAATTTTTCAGTCGAGATACTGACAAGCAAACAAATAGGCAGAGACAGTTCCAGGGCTAGATGTGGTAAAGTTGTGATACACATTATCAAGAACACTTGTCTGTTTGGAACACTGCTGTATCTATTCGGATTGTTTAATGTGTTCTGTGACTCACACTGAGCATTATAATTCCCCCAAGAACAACAAAAATCTTTTGTATTTATCAAAACCTTGAAGCCCAAATCTAATTTAGGGATTTGAGGATCAGTATAAATTTAATTTCTTTTGTGACTGTATTAGTAAGACAATATCAGACTCCATCACAATGTTAGAGACTTTTTGTTCCAATCTATAAAGATCTCTATCCATCTGTTTTCACATTTCTCCTTAATAGATGAAAGTTCTGTGTGCAGAACTTTCCCCTAATGTAAACAATGCTATGTAAATTCCTTCCAAACCTTTCCTAATGTCATTTGTGATTACATACAGTTCCCCAGTAAAAGCTTTTACATGTAATTTCCAGATGTAAGCTCTTTTAAAAATGTACATGCTTCTTGTTATGTGCAATTTTCAGAAACATGCAACATAATCTTCTACCACCTTGTCTGACCCACACAGTCCAGATAGTCCGATTCAGCATTTTTTGCAGCTGTATTTTCTTCCCCTAACCAAGATTGCAAGTGTAAAGGCCAAAAGAAGGACATGGTTTCCTTTTTTTTTTTTTTTTTGCTAACAGAAGAACAGAAGCATGCTCAGAGGGTAAAAAACCAGGTTACTTCCTGGTTAAACCCAGGAAGTAACGACGACTGGGTGGGTGGGCGGAGCCTCACACTGCCATCGTTACCAGTTCTCAGACTCACCGGCTGCCATCACTACCGGTTTGGCTGAAGCAGTCTGAACCAGGAGCATTTCACCCCTGCCTTAAACCCAGTATCTTGTAACCCATCTGGAGAAAGCTAGGTTGTCTGAGGCACATTAGCACGTAATAAAGCTCATAACCACAAATTGGCACACAATATCTGCTTTAGGTATCACAGGAAGTTTATTAAGAAACCACAACAGCGAAGAAATTAAAAAATGGGGTGTTATGGGCTTAAAAAAAAAGAGATTAGCCTTCAAAAGCAAAAATGCCTTCTAAAGAATAATGTCAACAGGGCTTTAGAAAAAACTAGCTTTGAAACAAAACCGGGTTAATGTTAATCTATCTAATTGTTCATTGTGTCTAGCAATCCTTCCAGCATCTTGGAAGATTTGATAACCATTTGGGTTGGGGGGGGGGAAGGGTAAAGGAGAGCTTAGATTCCTTCTTTCCTTTCTCAAAGCCAAATATTGCTCCCAAGAAAATTATGAAGCTATTCAATCTTAAAGGAGGAGAGCTTTTTTTCCTCAGAAATTTGTTCAATGGCATTTCCCTAAATTTACCTTTACTAACAGAGCTCTTCTAAAAATTACATAGGAAAGCAGAGAAGACTCCTACTTCAGGGGCATATCATTTTCAGCTGTTCAATTAATTGTTTTTGACAGAATATGCGAATGCTGTTTGGAATAAAGTTTTTCCAGGTTCTTTTAATGAGGGTTATATCATTGATTTTGAAGACTGGTAAACCTTCTGCTGTTGGAGAAGACATTGCCTAATTTCCCTGTTAAATGTTAATAATAATAGTTTAAAAGCAATTCTGCCATATAGACCATATCGATAGCACCTTCACACGTGCAGTCTCATTTCATATACAGATGAGACATCTCAGATAACATTAGGTTATTTATCAATATTTTTGGTATCAATTCAAAGAACAGGAATTGGCAGTTTTAGACTCATGGAAAGGGCCTTTGATATAGTGTAGAGGAATCCAATTGTGCATTTTCCTTGAATCACATAGCTGCTGATAGGTACAGCTAGGTCACTCACCTCAAATCCTAAATACCTTTCCTTCTTCAGATCTGAACACATGCACCTCACTCCCTTTTGGTTTCTTTAAGTAGAAAGCTGTTATTTAGATTTTTTTTAAATGGCAAGAATAAATCCCCACATCTTCTTTAGTTAAATTACAGTTTTCATACAGTGATGATGATTTTAAGTTTCCTAACATTAAGGCTTAACACAGCACATATTTTTTTTACTGTGTTTGTCTATGGGATACAAGTGAATTGTAAAGTTATGTGTATTCTTCAATAATATAGCAGTAGTTTTTTTTTTTTCCTAAATCAAATTGCTATTGCATTTCCAGGACAAATAGATGCAACATATATTTGGAAAATGTAGGCTCAAAAGGATAATTTTCACCTTTATTCTCATTATTATACTTGAGAGTATTTGAATTTGAAAATCACATCTTTAAAAATAATATGCTTAATAGAAATATTAATGCTTTTGAAATACCTACACGACAGACATGTTTTTGAGCCATTTGAGTTATTACAACAGGGATATAGATTGTCTAAAACTGGAAATATACAGGATTTTAAAAAGGACAATTAAAGAGGATTATTAAGTTGAATATTGAATATTGTCCTACTGGTACTATTATCAGTGTTTGCTTTAATACAGTAAGTATTTTAAGGTGTTTTGAGGAACAGACATAATTGTTTAAAGATGCAAACATATTTTTAAAATATGGCCCAACATTTGGAGATCCATCCTTCCATCCTTCCTTCCTTCCTTCCTTCCTTCCTTCCTTCCTTCCTTCCTTCCTTCCTTCCTTCCTCCTTCCCTCCCTCCCTTCCTCCTTCCCTCCCTTCAAAATCAACCAACCAACCGATGAAATACAGGTAGTGCTCGACTTACTACAATTCATTTAGTGAGTGTTTGAAGTTATTGTGTCACTGAAAAAAGTGATTTATGACCTTTTTTTACACTGACGATTATTGCAGCATGGCCATGGCCACCTGTTCAAATTCGGACGCTTGGTAACTGGCTCATATTTATGATAGTCATAGTGTTTCTGCCTCATGTGATTGCCTTTTGCAACTTTCTGACAAGCAAAGTCAATGGGAAAGCCAGATTCATTTTACAACTGTGTTACTAACTTAACAACCGTAATGATTCACTTAACGACTGTGGCAAGAAAGGTTTTGAAATGGAGCAAAGTTCACTTAACAACTGTCTCACTTAACAACATAAATTTTGGACACAATTGTGGTTGTAAGTCAAGGACTACCTGTAATTTGGTTTCCAATTTCCTGGGTCTATGAATCAATATGAGCTATCCTTAAAATGCTTCTAAACCACCAAGTTTTAAAACTAGCTGGATACATGTGAGCAGGCTGATTATGATAAATTGTCCAGGTGTCTCATCTGAAAAGGATAAAATTGATGATTACAAGGTGTTCCACAATTGATGGGCTTGGAACAGGGATCAGGATGTGCATTTGATCAAAGTCGAGTGTGCTTTAATAAAAATCAAAGGAAATATTGAAAACCGAGTTTTTTAAAAAAATATATGGAAGGAATAATTGTGATCTGGATGGCATTTTCTTGGGGAATCGGTTATAAAGCTTCTTATATAAAACTATTTATAAAGCATTCAGCTTGACGACTGGGTGCCATGGGGATATGCAAAATTTGTCTTGCTGCTAACAGTGCTGAACTGGGCAAATAAAACTGTCAAAGTCACTTAACAATTAAGATATCAGAAGAGTACCTTAATCGAATACAAAGCAATGTAACACTCCAATTTATTACTAGAAGTGCACTTCTGAACCAGTTTCCCCCTGTAAATGCTGCTAATGTTGCACCAGAGAATGTCGTAAGATTTACTGGAGAACAACAGTTAATAATAACAATAAAAAAAAGATGAATCTGTTAGCAGGATTGAGTGAGGGGCTACAGTTCTTAAACAATCTGAATTTTTTAGACCAAACTGAAAAAAAACACCTCCTGTGTATATATATATATACATACATACATATATATATATATATATACAGATAGATAGATAGATAGATAGATAGATAGATAGATAGATAGATAGATAGATATTAAAAACAGTGAATTAATAAATCAGAACATTTTCTAGCATAGCACAGAAAGTACTGGTAGGAACATATTAAATGAATGAAGTTTAAAGGGCATCTTTTTCTTCCTTAATAAACTTCAGCACATATAAAATTTAATCAATCAGTGATAATTACATCTTTCCTTTCAACAAGAAAAAACTTCCTTTCCCAAGAATGAAGCTTCTCCTTCTTGCCAAAGCACTCACTCACTCATGCTCAAAGTCCAGAGGACAAGACTAGAGGAATCTAAAGAAAGGTGTGTCTTTCCTATTTCTCTAGAAAACTAGGCAAATATGCCCCTTTTAGGCATCAGATCACTTGCCTGGAGAAATCCAGATTAGACCTTATGGCCTAGGGTAGAAGCAAATATTCCTGGTCTTGCAGCCTCACTTTCGGAAAGCAAGCATGGTGTGCATGGGTATGCGTGCTGGCATCTAGAAAGAAACTCTTTCCTCAAGAGTATAATTCAGTCCCAAGCCTTGAGTTTCGATGCAACTAACAGTTCTTATCATGCAATTAGTTTTGGTTGGCATGAACTTCCAAAGAGAGAGAGAGAGAGAGAGAGAGAGAGAGAGAGGGAGGGAGGGAGGGAGGGAGAGAGAGAGAGAGAGAGAGAGAGAGAGAGAGAGAGAGAGAGAGAGAGAGAGAGAGAGAGAGAGAGAGAGCTTCTCACCTCATTCCAAATTCCCAAAGGGTTTACTTGGAAAGGAGGAAAAGTTCAAAGATATAAAGGTGAGAGTACATCCATGAGTTAAGACAGTTGCATTTAAATCTTTCATTGCTTAAGTGCAGCTCCAATGTCCCTGAAGTTGTGTCCAGATTCCTCTGACATCATGCAGAATGATTTGCAGCTGGCCAGTCTATGGAGTGGAAGACCTCTGCATGTGCTAAAAGGTGTTAGCTCATCTGTGTGGTATTATTTCATGTGTTCCAAGACTATATTCTGACAGCATTTGGAAAAGTTACTGGGCAAATACTATTCAGTTAATAATATGGCTTAACATTTCAAGCTGAATAAAGTGATGATATTGCAAGATGGAAGATATGAGCTTCATGTGTCATCTATTAAGCTGATCTGGAGTTTACAGCCAAAAAGTAATTTATTGCAATTGCTACTAAGGGAACAGTATACTCTTTGTTAATATATTTTTCTTTTACTTTTTAAAGTATATATACAAAAAGCCCTACCCAAAGGAAAGGAGAAGAGAAGAGAAGAGAAGAGAAGAGAAGAGAAGAGAAGAGAAGAGAAGAGAAGAGAAGAGAAGAAGACAGAGAAGGGGAAAAGGGACTTTTTGAAGTAGCATATTTATCTCAAGTAATAATTAAAGTAGTTGTACATATATATTCTTGTTACTCCCTCACATTATTACCATTTAAGTCAGTTTATTTAACTAGGTTACCCAACCATGATATAGATGCCAAAATGGATTTTCACTGACATTTATATAGAAGACATGCTGGTTCCATATTCCATGCTTTCATTTGTTCTTGAACATATATTTGTGGCATGTCCCAACTATCATTCATAAATGGCTATTACTGACTTATTATTTTGTAAAGAATAAGTTAAATCCTCTAGTGTTACAGAGGTTTCTGAGACACTAAAAGACTATCAAGGACCCAGATTTTTTGGGGCAATATGCTGACCCTGTAAAACTGCTTAAAGAGGACTGTAAAAGCACTATGAAGTGGTATATAAGTCTAAGTGCTATTGCTATTACTATTGCTAAATTTCACCTTTTGGCTAAGAGCATTAATGCTACAACATGACCTAATTGCCTAAAATATACACTCAACATGCCTCCCAGGTTCTCAAACTCAAACAATTTCCATTTTTCCCAAAATATGAGTTCCGTTATAAATTTAGCATGAATGTAAATAATAAGGGGATCTAGCTAATAATGTATAACCTTGTAGCTAATATTGTAGATATTATAGATAATATTGTAGATAATATTTTTCTAAATTGTTTAAAATTCAGTTTAATAATCTGACATACTGTATATGTTGTTAAATTTTGTTGTTAAATTTTGTACAGGAATTCAAGGTGACATACATAGCAATCCTTTTCCCCCTTTTCCCTCATAACAACAGCCCTGAACCCTCAGTTCAGTTGGACTGAACTGAATGGAGACAGAATAACTGGCCCAAAGAATAAGTCATCCAGAAAGGTTTCATGACTAGGAATGAATTAAAACTAGGATCTTCTCAGTGTCAATCCAAGATTTAATCCATATACTGCATGGGTATTCTCAACATTCTTAGATACCTTTCTAGATATTTTAATTTAAAATTAAATTATTTCCTATGAGTACAAGCTGTTCAGAAAAAAGTAATTTTTGTAATGTGGCTTCAGCTTAGATTCAGGTTAATTAATCATGTTTAGAAAAGACTCTCTCAAATATGTGAGACTCAATTTTATCAGTAAACATCAACATATCAACTGTAGAGAAGACTTTAGTGCATTTCTCAACCAAATGAGTGGCCTTATATCTCATCTATATGATTCACTAGGTTATGAATCACTTTATTTTGCCTAATCAAGCACACATTAAATTCCAAACTAAAATCAGTTTCACAAACAAAAAATAGCTAGAAGACAACTTAACTGTATTCCTGTTTCTGATAGAAAAAGTTCAGATATAGTCCAATTTATGTTTTTGAAAATATAATAAATTATCTAGTCATTTAAACATTCCTGAGGAAAAGAATATTGTGAGAGTATAAAACACAAGCTGTGCCAATAGATTTTATCAAAGGCTTTCTCTGAATTCAATTAAATCATTACAGCTGGATCCACCTTAGCTCTGTGATAAGTTTAGGAATTATTACTAGTCTCAAATTGTCAGACCTTGTCTATAATGAAGAAATCCTACTTGAGCAAGGCGTACCACCCTTGCTAATACCTTCTAGATGCTCCAATCATAGTTTAATATCTACCTTTAATTACAAAAAGGCCTCTGTTTGATTCAGGAATGTCAGTACTATAAACTTCATGATGAGCAGATTTAAACATGTTCTGAAAAAATGTTTAGGAGCCAAAACATCTGTGTGTTCTTTGTAGCATTTTATAAGAATACTATCTAGCCCTGGAGATAATAGATAGAAGAGAGAATAACAGAGTTGGAAGGGACCTTGGAGGTCTTCTAATCCAACTCCCTGCTTAGGCAGGAAACCCTACACCACTTCAGACAAATGGTTATCCAACATCTTAAAAATTTCCAGTGTTGGAGCATTCAAAACTTCTGGAGACAAGTTGTTCCATAGATTAATTTTTCTAACTGTCAGGAAATTTTTCCTTAGTTTTAAGTTGCTTGATTAGTTTCCACCCATTGCTTCTTGTTCTACCCTCAGGTGCTTTGGAGAATAGTTTGACTCCCTCTTCTTTGTGGCAACCCCTGAGACATTGGAACACTGCTATCCTGTCTCCCCCTAGTCTTTCTTTTCATTAAACTAGACATACCCAGTTCTTCATGTTTTAGCCTCCAGTCCCCTTATCATCTTTGTTGCTCTTCACTGCACACTTTCTAGAGTCTCCACATCTTTTTTACATTGTGGTGACCAAAACTGAATGCAGTATTCTAAGTGTGGCCTTACCAAGGCATTACAAAGTGGTATTAACACCTCATGTTAAAACCTACTTTTTCCAGCAAGCCGGGCTGGTTTAGGAAGAAATTTTATAAATTTTTTAAATGTTTAATTGGTTTGTGGTTTTTTAAATTTTTGGGCCAAATTTATATATATTTTAATTGTTTTTAATATTTGTATTTCATGTTTTTAATTCTGGCTGTGCACCGCCCTGAGTCCTCAGGGAGAAGGGCGGTATATAAATTGAAAAATAAATAAATAAATAAATAAAAAATGTGATCTTGATTCTATCTCTCTGTTTATGAAGCCTAGAACTGTGTTGGCTAATCATTCCTTATATTAACAAAACAATGTTTAATTTCTTCTGTCTAAATCACAAAGTAGCTCATTTCATTTCTACCCAGGCACAGAAGGTCAACTGAGAGAAGAAAGTATCAAATTCACCATCTTATTCATTGTTCTTCTAAGAGTTGTATAGTTCCACAGATGAGTGCAATCTCTGAAAATGTTTGAGATGTTATAGGAAAATTTGTGATTGAAGATAATGGGTGAAGGTGCCTCAACTTTTTCATTTTGTATTTCATATTTTTTACATTTCTTTGTATTTATTCTGTATGTGCCATTTTTATTGTGAACTACCAAGATTTATTTGTTTAAAATAAGAGATGGGGAAGAGAAGAGATGGGGAAGAGAAGAGAAGAGAAGAGAAGAGAAAATAGATTTTGAGACTTGTACATCTATGTTTGCTTTCTTTACCATCTATATGGATCCAAGAAACAAACTCTGAAAATGGCAGTTGAGGCATCTCTAGGGGTTGCATAAACAGACTGCTTGTTATGGTTGAGATATGTATTAGTTTCTTGAATTGTTGGGATTTTCAGGAAAAAATAAAGTAAACTCCATTGTATGTTTTTGGGGAAGCTGAACAGCTTCCGATAGGGCAGTCCTGTGAGATATCAGGCAGCTGCAGATTTCAGCCGCACACAGTTACAACTGAAAGAAAGGTTTCTTTGTTTGTCTTTGATAATTAAAATCAAGATTAATGTGTTCCCAGCCAGATCAGTGACAGCCATACTTGGAACATAAATATACATGTAAATGTTCTTCTAGTTAATCCAAATCATAAAATGGAAATAGACAAATTTATTAGACCTGCTGAAACAAGAAGGAATTAACTTTTTAAAAGAGATATTTCCCAATAGATAGGCTTCCCATGAAATCAGTGCTGATGCAACATGTAAAGGGAGTCACGGCTCAAATTTAAACTGAAATAACAGAATTATTTTCAAGATTGTTGTTGTTTTTGCTGGGGGCTCTTTTTCAAAACCAGGAATGTAGAATGTAACTCCTAAGGAAAAAAATATTTCACCGTTTGGACTTAATTTTACTGAAAGTAGATACTGTATACAAAACTTGATAAATCAGAGAAACATCCATCTTAATGGTTCATCTAAATGTGATGAAGATGGGGACAAATCTGGTAAAATAGGTTTTGGAATGGAAGTTTCCACATCATCGACAAGTACAGATATTTGTGTGTGTGTGTGTGTGTGTGTGTGTGTGTGTGTGTGTGTGTGAGAGAGAGAGAGAGAGAGAGAGTTCTGGTGCCTTGTCATCCTCATTCAAAGTAGGTTTGATGAAAGTCTGCAGTATGTGATGACTGACAACAGTCTTTTTCAATGGCACACAACTCTATACATATCAATGGCTTTTTACATGATTTCTTGACAGTTCTACCCCCCTCCCCGGTTGTCTTTTTTGGCAGCAGATCGATTGTGGAGATATTTGTGATAAGCTCTGTGGCTGATAAGACATCTTAGCATCAATTTAATGTCTTTCTGCAATGCTGAAAGAGCTTAATATATCTCACTTTCAGCCTTGGCCTTGGGAAGGACTAATTTATCACTGGGGTGAGAGTTTCACAGTTCTGGTTTCCCAGCCTAAGAAATGATCTCCTGGGCTTTTTTAGTTTTGCCTTTTAGCTTTGTCGCCTTGCCTCAATCCTTCTTGTTTTTCACATCTGGGATATTCCTCATTTTCCCATCCCATTTCACCTGTCATTTAGATTTTGTTCCCTGAAGCTTGGGTGTATTGATGGCTCTTCATGTACCACCTCATGCCCACCAGCAATTCTGGTGATTTTATGATTATTTTCAGATAATAAATCATGCTCATGCCTGAACTGTTTACCTATCTGGCCCTGTGTCCTCATTTGTTATGGTCTAAAAATAACATCCTGGAAAATTCAATCAATGTCTCAGGGATTCTAGAAATGGTTCTGGAAAACATTTCAGAAATGTAAAGGTTGCTTTAACAGAACTCCACTGATAAACTTGGCAAGAAAGTTTGCTACCGGTTCTTTTTCACTGTATATATGAGTTTGGTGAGAAAACTGATGCAATATCTTGGGTAACACCTATTTTTACCACTGTTTTATCTGCTAAACATTTTAAAAAAAGAATTACACAGTTTTAATAACAATATGTATTTTTTTATTTTAAGTTTATACTCCATTTCTCTTTGAGAGGACTTCTAAATATACTTTGTCTTTTGAGAAAAGCTAAGGGCAATGAAATTATTGGCCAAAATCTGGCGAGGCTTCTATGCTTCTGTGTAATGCTTTCCATTTTGGACCATTTAATAAAAATAAGTAGGGAGCTGACAAGCAAAAGTTTTTTTAATGTACAGTATGTTTGTGTACAGATTAAGAGAACAGTGGAGCTTTAGAATAGATTTATTTCATTTATTTAAGATTACATCAGTTCATCAGGTAAATTTATCTATGTGAATAAGATATGTCAAGGCAGCAGATGATCAACAAGCTAAACCGTTTCTGTGTTTTTAAAAATTCTGAGGGATGTAGTGGCAGTTGATAATTACTTGTGATGTGGTGAGTGGAGTGGAAGAGAGGCAATCCATAGGGAAGTGGGAAAGTTCAACAGGATAACAAAATGTCTCTCACAACTGAATAAAAGTAAATACAGAAAGACTATTGGTCTGGAAAACACACTATTAATGTTGTCATTTTCCCATAGGCAAATAAAAAAGCTAATCTCTTCAGATTTATTTAGCCCTTTTATTAAATTATGCTACAGAGTGTGTTCATTCTGTCTCCGTACAGTTAATTTACCGTTGCAATAGATAAGATTAAAAATACAAGCCACAAAAAACAGCAAGTATAGATTTTCTTTTGGAAGATAAACCATCATCTGCATTTGGGTATGTGTGGAATTTTATCCATAAGCTGCAACTGAGAAGTTTATATTTGATCCCTAGTGCAAGTTATCTTCAGATGCTTTTCTATTAAGTATTACTCCATTTTTTCTAAGAATATTTTCCTTTTGCTCCAAGCACAATTATTTCAGAGGGACTTGCAACTCATGATTGCCATTATATGGGCATTAGCCAACTCCTGGGTTCAAAATGGCTTTGGAACCAATCACATCTCATAAGCTCAAGATGATTCTTGCCTTGTGATTTTGATTACAATTTGGATGTTACTTATGTTGTGGCAAGAGAGATGCACACTGCAAAAGATTCAATGAAGATGGAGAGAGGAGGAAGGAGTCATTGTTTTTTAGCCTCAGTTCATCTATTGAAACATTTTACCCAATTCAGAATATAATTCTCTGTCAGCAATTCCCGACAAGAGGTTTTGGGTAGAGAGGTGAAGGAGATTCAGAATTTACTGAAAAGTAAGTTCTGGAAGTTGTTCTCATAGGGCTCAGTCCTTAGACCTGTGATGGTGAACCTATGGCATGTATGCTAGAAGTGGCACACAGAGCCATCTCTGCAGGCACGCCAGTTGTCACCTGTTGCTCTTCTGGGTTCCAGCGTGTGCATGCGTGTTGACCAGCTGGTCTTCATGCGTGTGGAAGTGCTGGAAACCAGAAGCTCAGAAGCGTGCATGCATGCTGGGGAGCTGCTCTTCCAGTTTCTGGTGCTCCGCACCGTGCATGTGCGTGCTCCCGTTTTGGCACTCGATGCCGAAAAGTTCACCAAGATTGCCTTAGACTCTTTACTCAAGAATATGCCTTCTATAATTCATCTGCCTCAATAGGTGAGAACTAAAACTATGAATTCTTCATGACAGGCCTGCCTGCTCAGAATTTAGATCTTCCCGTATAAAAAGTCAAGGCCTATTCTATTCACATTCATTTGAACTCTATCAGTGGTGGGATTCAGCCGGTTCTGTCCAGATCATGCAAACCGGTAGTGGTGACTAGGAGGCTCTGCCCACCTGCCTGTATGTAATGTGCGACTACTGCACATGCACAGAAGGCCGTGTGCATTTGCAGAGGTGGTACATGTGCTCACATTTGCAAACCGGTAGGGAATGTAACTGAATCCCACCTCTGAACTCTATATAGAACTCTCTGAACTGGAAACTTCATGAGTTTAGAAGTGTGTAAATCAGGCTATCATGAATATAATATTCCCTCCTTCTTCCATTCCCAAGTCATTGATCTAGAGCTATTGGACTTCAAACTCCCAACAGGAAAACTAATGAGAAGAGATTTCAGGAGTGGTAGTCTTGTGAACAAGGGGAAGCATCCTAATATTACTCAGAAATGTTCTGTCATCAGAAATCAACATCAAGACCTCTGTCATGACAAGAAAGAGGAGTTTATTTTATTTATCTTTTATACACTTGGTGGCTGTATAATTTGACCTGGGGCAGAAATTATACCATCTCACAGCACAGTAGGTGAATCTGTTCAAAGAGAAATCTACTAAAGGCATCCCCCCCCCACGAAATCTAGTGATGCCAATACCAGAGGAGGAAGAGAGGAACTTGTTGCATTCTAGAATTTCCAGGAGATCACCATCTGTCCTATATGTTGAAGGAATAACCACTTTTAGGCACAAGAAAGATATTGTGATGCCACATAATATAGCCTAAATATCTAATTTCTTGGGTTGAGTTTGGTTCTTCATATTGCAATATTTACAAGAAAGTCAGCCAGGGGTGCTATTCAGCAGATTCTGACAGGTTCTGGAGAACTGGTAGCAGAAATTTTTTAGTAGTTCAGAGAACTGGCAAATACCACCTCTGGCTGGCCCCAGAGTGGGGTTGGAATGGAGATTTTGCAATATCCTTCCCCTGCCACACCCACCAAGCCACGCTCACCAAGCCATGCCCACCACACAACCGGTAGTAAAAAAAATTGAATTCCACCAATGAAGTCAGCTCAGTGCAATTAGATACCTACAGGTTGTGCTTGAAAAAGCAAGCCCATTTGAAAATATCAAAATTGAAAATTTGCATATACAACTTGATATAATCATAGCAGAAAGAGAAATAATCATATATTCCAAACAGACTCAATTATCAATAAATAGGCCATTCTATTTTTTTAAGCTGTCCAGAGTCATTGAGTGGGCAGCCATATAAAATTTCTAAGTAAATAAATTCTGTACTCTTAACAGATAAACTTTGGAATAATCCGGACTTTTCATTATCTGTTTGAAAAGAACATGTAATTCAAGTGCATCTCAGTATGCCGTTTTTGAATGGAGATCTTTTAGTTGTTATTCTTTACCCTAAGTTTATTTAGTGAACAAAGGAAGACTGTATTTCCCACTGTTTTTCTCCACATCCCCAAACTTGTGGCTTTGGTAATAAACCAAGCATCTTGTCAGAAGAAGGGGGGTGGGAAGTGTTTAAGTAGCAGGGAAATTCTTTCCTTAGCATCCTGTCACCCTTCCTGTTTATTTCTGGAACTTCAAAATTTACAGGAAGTATGGCAATTATAAAACTATGAGGAAATGCCTGAGTTATGTAGAAAGCTGCTGAGGAATGTTATGGGACATTGAATAGCAAGTTAAAATATTTTCATGATTCCGAAGCTTATTTTTGGAAACATCTACTGAAAAAACCCCATAATCCAAATGTAGGCACTGACTTGTAAAAACAGATCTTTTTAGGCAGGGTTATTTAGGGTTACACTTTCGTGGACTAACAATTGTGTTTCTTTGGGGGGGGTTGTTTGCAGGGTTCAATCAATGTAATAAGCATATGTACAATGGTGTATCTAATAATTCAGTTCCCAGAATACTTAATGTTCATGTCGACAGTGCCTAGATTGAGCTATGAGGGCAAAAATCATCTCAGGTGCACACTTTAAAATTTATAGTATGTAGCTTGAGATCTTATGAATGGAATTCTACCCCAGGGCTATGGCTACTAGTAAAGGGAAGAAACTTCTAATGATTTGTTTTTTCCCTCAGAGGGGAACTGTCAAATATGGATCTAAACTTATTACTTAAACATGGGGAGAGATCAGAATGCAGTCACAATAATAGATGTACCAAACCCCTTCATTTAGAAGGTGAAAACAAAACCATAGAAATTGAGTTTTAATTATTTTATCATTGCGGGAAGAATTGAGAAATATAACATCTGAATGAAATCTAGAATACTTCTACTACACCACATGTGCTTTGTTGAATGGATGTTCTCTGGATGAATGTATTCAGGAAGCAACAAACTGACAGGGTGGATTGAATGAATGATAAGATGGCCAGAAGTACTATTCTAGCCTTTTTAAAAAAATTGTTTCCGTTTGCCTTCTGAAAAACTGGAATAAATTTTCTCTCATTTTTACTAGCTATATTAGAAAGGATGGCAGTCATGGTACAAACTGGAATTCTGGTACCTGTTAAACTTTTTCAGAATTTTTCCGCATTTGCTTCATTAGCATCCTTCTCTCTTGAAGTGTTTGAAAGAAGAGTATTCATCTCATTGGCTGAACAGCAAAAGCTGCAATAAACATTGCCCATTTTTGCACGTAAGTTACATGAAGACACTAATACATAGGTTTGTTTTCAAGTAGGAAATTGCTGTCCATCTTCCTAGCTTCTACTTTGCAGTCTTAGCCAAAGCTCTAAGTTTTAAAGATTCTAAAATGTATGTGAAAATGACCTTGGGAGACAGGGGAAAGAAGCAAGACCAGGGGTATGGTCAAATAAGAGGCAGCTTAACCCCAGAAGGAATTTGCGAATGGTGAACATCTTTAAAAGGAACCTCCAAAGTTTCATGGATTGTTAAATGCACTTTAAAGATTGATGGCAGCCTTGCAAGGTAGTTCAGCAGGATGCACTAATCCTACTTTATTGTAAGGTTCCATTAACAGAATCTTGCAAGTCTCCAAGTACATTTCTTGTACTTCACCTTGACAGCCCAAGAAATTAGGGAGACTCCCTTCTTAGCTTAGGGGCTAAACTGCCTCTTATCTGAACTTGCCCTGGTTGTGGCTCTTCCCCCTGTCTCCCAAAGTCATTCCTACATACCGTACAGACATTCTTTTGCTACTCATAATCCATCTGAGCAATTCATGGCATGGCCCATACCACATATACCACCAGTTTTTAATCTTTAGTAACACTACAGGCCACAGCCCATGAAGCTGACTTAATCACAGAACTAAAACACACACACAAATCTGGCTAGTCCACTATTTTGATGAAAAGGGGCAAATGAAAAGGGCAGAGGAACAAGAGAGAGAGAGAGAGAGAGAGAGACTGAAATATCCCTCTCTCTTCCCTCTCTCTGCTGCTGCCTGGTGATTTTGTTGGTTCTTACTACAGCTTTTTTGGGTTGAGAGAAGACAAGAATCAGTTATTGCCATAGCCTTAGGAGTTTGAATGTCAGGAAATGTTTTTATTTGTTGAAATCACACTTGCAGCAGTCTGATGACACCATTTAGCTCAATCCACGACTGGGGGCTTGTTTCGGGGCATATGTGCCTTTCCCCCCCAATACCTTTTACATTGTGGGTAGTGGTGGAAGCATCATCTGATGTTTCCTCAAGCTGTCTTTGCTTTTATATACTCTTGTTTCTTTTAACCTGGGAAGCCCTTCAGAATTGTTTTGGAGTTGTTTGGCCTAGACATGTGTTAAATAAATAAATGTTTATACCCATGGGTACAGAGACTTGCAGGCAAAGTTACAAAAATATTCTATCTGCTAACAAGAGCCTCTGCTGAACCAGAAGGACCTCTTTAGTTATAGATCTAGGTCCTAATCTGGAGATGAAATTTATTTTATCATTTCTGTAAAAAAGGCCACACAACGATGGGAAAGTATATTCAACCCCCCTCCTTCTCTTCTTCCATAGTAAGAGAAAGCAATGTCTCACATTGCATGTTGTTTTATTTTAACAATTCCACATTCTTCCATGCATACACTTCTGACATTTAAAGAGCTTGCCGCCTGACAGAAAAGGGAATTCTACCAATGTGAGTTTGTTTATGTTGTTGTTTCCACAACTTGCTCTAATCAAATCAAGTGTTTTACCTGAGAGGAGATTAAACTATCATGCATCACTTTGGTCCCTTTTACCTAGCAGAAATTCCCCATTCATTTGAACAAAGAGGACAGCTTGATGATAACTTGAAACAGGTGGACCTGTCATAGCCACAAGAAATGCTGGTTCCTCCCAGTGAAATTAGTTACACCTCTTTACCTAGACATGATAAATGTGTAAGCTGCCACTTTGACAAACTCAGCTATGTGGCACTGATAATTTTATAATCCGATAACAAGCTTTAAGCCTCTGCCACCGTGGGTATAACAGCAAAGGTATATGTTCATCTATCTCACATGAAGCTTTAATCTTCCTATGGGCTCCATATATTTTAAGTAATTTTGAAAAATTAATCATTCAAAGTGGGTTTCGATGTTTTTTTAAAGAATAATGATTTACCTTGAATTTTCCCTCTCTTTAATTAAAAATAGCATGGTGCAAATGCATAGGAATGGGCTACATTGAATAGATTGCTATTCAATTTAGGGGATAAATTGGATAAAGGAATGCAACAGAGCAGATTGTGAACTTTGTTTTTATTTTGTTTTTGTTTTTTTGTTCTTTTGAAGGATAATGATCTCCTACCCCCACTTCAGAAAATAATTGTCTAATACTAAATCTTACTTTTCTATCTACTAAGAATGCAGGTGGCATTTCATCACCTGGGCTATTAACCAGGAAATGAAAAATATCTGAGTGCCAGAAAGAATTAGGAAACTATAATTAGCAATGAAAAATGACAGAGAGTTTTGAAAAACACTTTCAACATTTTGGGCAGAAATATGGGTTATGGTCTGGGAAGCAGCTTCAGATTTTCTGCCTCATCTTTATGAAATCCCCCTGCAATCTCATTCCATATAGAATTGATTAAGATGTTAATTTGTTTTCAGCTTGGTTAGAAAGCTGCCTTCTATAATTTGGGTTTTGTACAGTGTTGGCTGAAGTTAAATTAAGGTAAAAGTGAAAAGTGATACCTGCTTTCTAATAACAGGAGGAGAAGGACCCACTGAATAGTTATGTGAATCCTTATGTGTAGCTATGCAGGTCTGCATGTATGAGAAGGAGGAAGCTTCAACAAGCACTAGAACCCAAGCTCTAGAAAAATCTGATCACAAACCCAAACTCTGGCTCAGATACGTAGACAACACCTTCATAATCTGGCCACATGGGAAAGAAAAACTGGACAACTTCCTCACACACCTCACAGCCTACACCCCAAAATACAATTCACCATGGAAACAGAAGCTAACAACCAACTTCCCTTCCTGGATGTCTTAGTCTACAAGAAATCCAATGGCTCCCTAGGACACACCATCTACCAGAAGAAAACACACACAAACTGCTATCTGCACGCACTCTCACACCACCACCCAGCACAGATCAACTCCGTAGCCAAGACACTCATCTCCAGAACAAAACGCTTAGCTGACGAACAACACCTAAAAACCGAACTACACACTCTCACTAATGTACTAACATCCAATGGATTCCAAAGAAATAAGATTACCAACCTAATCCAAAAAGAAACCCCCACTAAAATCCAAAACAGAGAACAAGAAAATGGCAAAGCCCTCCTCCCATACATAAAAGGCACCACAGACAGAATCAGCAAGATCCTCCACAAACACAACATCAAGACAGCATTCTGCACAAACTGAAAAATATCCACCATCCTAAGAAACTCCAAAGACAAAATTGAGTTAGAAAATCAAGGAGTATATGAAATCCCATGCACCGCCTGCATCGGACAAACCAACAGAAGAATAAGTGCACGCTTGAAGAACACAAGAACTCAGTCAGAAAAGAGGAACCAACTTCTTCCCTGGTCCAACACCTTAAAGCCACAGGACATGAAATTGACTTTAAAAAGACCAGAACTATCGCCAAAACTGAACACTTTAACAACAGAATAATCAGAGAAGCCATCGAGATAGAAAAACGCCCACACAGCATGAATAAATGAGATGTTACCTCCCGCCTACCAGCCATTTGGAAACCCGCCCTTATTGCCCTTATTGACAAATGAATCCCTAACACAAAGAATGACACCAGACCCACACTCACGAAAACCACACAGGATGTCACCACCACAAATTCACGCAAAAAGCAAACTCAAACCCACACCGATGATAAGGCACGACCACAAACCAGAAGCCAGACCACAGCTGCATCATTAGCCACTTTAAACCCCTCCAATCCATACATGAAGCAAACTGATACCCACCATGAAGATGTGAAATGACCACGAACGCGAAGCCAAACAACAGCAATGCAGCTCACCAGCTCAAATCCCCCTGCAACTCAGACTAACCTAAGCACAACCAAGCCCCCACCCAAACAGAACACCCCCCCATCCAATCAGAGCACAACCAACCCCCATCCAATCAGAGCACAGCCAAACCCCCAACCAATCAGAACACACCTCCACCCAGTCAGAACACAGCCAAGCTCTCTTCCAATCAGTTCATCCCCCCACTAGCAGTTAAAAGGAAGAAACAGCTGTGATCACACATTGCTCCTAGAAGCACGAAGCCGAAAAAACCAGCCTGAAGATGACGAATGAGATTTCATCGAAACGTTGCCAAGACACTTCCAATTTTACACACACACACACACACACACACACACACAGAGTTGGCAATCCTACAATAATCAGGGTCTAAGCTGTAATATATCATAGCAAACCCCTTGGATTGGGCTCAAAGAGTAAATGGTCATCAGAGTTCTGGATTCATGGATGAGAATAAATATTTGAGGAATTTAAGCTAAAACCTAGAGAGATTTTAATATGGTAATGAGGACCTTATAGTAACCCACTAATGGACAGATTTGGAATCAGACTGCTATTTTCATGCTTTTGTATCTGAAGAAATCATAGATCTCTTCAAGTTTGCTTTTAAGACATGATTTCAGTTGCAATTTGAATGGACTGAACTAGCATCTCATTGTGGCTGAATAACTGTGGAATGTGTGGAAGATAAGGTAATGAGGAAGGAGTGCTTTCTGTGGTGGGCAGGAACAAAACAGATTCTAAAGCAGTAAAGAACAAAAGGGGTGCCATTATGTCTTCATCCTCTTAAACCTTGTAGAATTTTAATGATAGGCATGAAGTCCTTTTTTATAACCTCTCTTGATACGAATCAGGACTATAGACATTAGACCTGACAATTTATGATATGCTACTAGATTGATTTTTTTCAAGAATGTATGTAGATAATTTCCTAACTCATTTTTACAGATAAAAAAAAGGAATAATAATAATTATTATTTGTATGTACAATTATTTTTTAAAGCTTGTGGGTGAACGATCATTTTCTTGATAAAGTGATAAAAAACTACTTCCAAAATTTGTTTTTCTTCTTTTGTTCTGTGATCAAAAGAATGTCTTTATTTTTTTTAAATCGTATATTTTATACTCCTTTTGAAATAGGACCTTTATTGTATAATCCTTAAAATAAAAACCTGATTGCATTATAGAATGTTTTATTGTTATTTAACTACAGTCTGTGATCAGCAACAGTTTAAATTGTTTAATAAACAATACAAATGTTTAGGTTAAAATTAAAACTGCAATCTAGCTTTATTACATTGATGATATCTTCAGTGGGACTATACAAAAGCATAAAACTGCTCTGATTAAGTTGTGATACTACTTCATGACAGGATATTATGAATCAATCTAATACACTCTTAAATATTTATTTTGGGAGATGCTTCCAAATGTTTCTCTGTCCAATTGTTTGAATTTCCTGATCTTGTTCTTAAAAAATGCACTGGAATTTGTAAATATTCTGTTTTGTAGTTCTGCAGTGTTTGGTGTTTTAGCTGATTTGCATCACACTCTCTTTAACAATATTGATGCATATAGTATCATTAGAAAACAGAATCTAAAACTGTCTAATTCAAAACAATTCCTGCTGTGACTCTGGAGCCTAGGAAGTGAAGAGCACAATCTGAAGTGCCACAATATGATAAATAGGCATATAGAATACCACTCAATTCTCCAGAAATCTGCCTTTTAGGTCTTTTCAAAAATGTTGATTAGGAAACAGGATGTTCATTAGACTTCCAACTCCCATTTTCTTCATATTGCCTACTTCCCTTTCTCTGTTAATTTTTGTCTATTGAATTTGGGGGCCTAGTGCCTGGAAATTTGACTGCGGATCCATAATACTCAAATATGGTTTTCTAAATTATATTTTATTTACATGTTTTATTAGCCTGAATGAAAAATCACCAGTTGATTTGGTTGTTCCCACTATTTATCCATACTTTGAAAAGGGTCTCCCTACTTGTATGTTACCTGATACCTTCTAATAGCATAACTGACTCCTACCTTTTTAAAAACATTGTTTTATCCTGCTTTTATTTCTCTATCAGTAACTTAAGGCAGTGTACATACCTACACTCAGTTGGACTGAAAGAGACTAACTGGCCCAAAGCCAGCCAGCTTTCATGCCTAAATTAGACTAGAACTCAGGATCTCCTGGTTTATAGGCCAGCACCATAACCACTACACCAAACTGGCTTTGTTGCCTCTAAACAAATGGAAAATGGCTTTTGAGTTCAGAACCTCAAGAAATATGTAAAAGGTAACCAATAATTTTGTTAAAATTTTGGTCTATACCAAACATAAAGGACCAGGTCCACATATGAAGGTTCAATTAAGCTGATTTATTGCTAAAAGCCTATGCACAGGAATCTTCCTAACTAACATTCAGCACATGGTTATAGTTAGATAAGTGTCAATGGAACTCAAGGGGGGTTGGACTTAGTTTGCTTGTGGTTACGTAGGAATTCTAGGCTGATTTTTCTTTTTACCCCACCCCTGGATTTTACCATACCTTCTACAAAACCTGTTGTCAACACCAATATTGTAGGCATGTTTTTTTTTGTTTTTTTTTTAATATAGCGGCCTCTTCTGTCTTAAAAACAGAATCATAGGGCAAAATTATTACAAATTACACGGCTTAAATGCTATTTGTTTCTAACTTAATATATTTTCATAATTCCTGCCATACATTTCCTGCCATACATTAATCATGGGTCTGGTGTTTGGGCAATAGACTTTCCCTTGAATTAATAATTTCCCTGGAATTAAATTTTGAAATTGGACCAAACCACAATGGAGTAGTGAACAAAATTCAAACTTATTTTGTATATCAGTATCTACATTAAAATAAATTCCCTAATAAAATTTTTTGAAGCAAACTGAAAGTATAAATTGGCTAATACTACTCTTACTGTAATAGGATTTCAGACACAGCAGGGAATATCTGAGCACACAGGAGAGAAAAGAACTGAAACTTCATTCTCCGTACATATGTAAGCCTATGAATGGCAGGCCTGAAGGCCCAATGCAATGGCACTCTACATGAGCAAATGAGAAAGATAACAATACATGAATGGTTTCTTATGATTCCAGTTCTAAATGTATTCCATCCCACTTCTGCATTTTGAAGTCCATTTGAAAATTATATAAACTTCCCCAAAGATGTGCTTTTCATCAATATATATATTTCTAGGTGTATTTTTTTTCATGATCAGCCCAGTTCTGTGAACCACAACTGTGAAACTTAAAGGATAACTGAGTTTCAGTTTATGCAATGATTGGATTTGCTCCCATTTTCAGAAAACAGCAAGATAGGACAAGAGAAACAAAAGTTCTAGGATGCCTTTAGGTTGGTTCAATCTAAATCGCTCAATAGTAGTAACTGTGAGAAGAATCTTGGAGTCCTAGTGGACAACTATTTACCGTATTTTTCAGAGTATAAGACGCTCCGGAGTATAAGACGCACATTAATTTTTGGGGAGGAAAACAAGAAAAAAAATCTGCCTCTGCCTGCCAGCATCCATCAGTATTCATCTGGCTAGCGTCCTTGCAGCAAACAGCAAACAGCTTGGTCAGCTTCAGAACATTATCACAGCCTGATTCAGCATGAGCAATTTATTGGCGGTTGGATCAGCCTCCTGAAATATCGCCAATCTGCTGTTCCACATTGCAGGGATCACCACAGCCCACTGCCACCTCCACATGTTGTATTTTCGGCCTCCACGCACTTTATTTTAGATCCGTTCCAGGCTGCTGGGATTGCCACAGCATATTGCTGCTGATCACCGCCTCTGCACATTGTATTTTCGGCATGCCCCGTTTTTGGCCTCTGCATGTCACATTTTTGGCCTGTCCCAGGTGGCAGGGATTGACACCTGGAACTGGCCAAAAATGTGATGCGCAGAGGCCAAAAATGCAATGCGCGGAGGCCAAAAGCACAATGCGCAGAGGCCAAAAATGCAATGCGCAGAGGCAAAAAAGATGATGTGTGGAGGCCGAAAATGCAACACACAGAGGCCGAAAATGTGATGCGCGGAGGCCAAAAATGGGCGAAAGATGGGGGACAGCGGGTGGGCGATGATTCAGCAACATTCACTGTATAATTCACTATATAAGATACATAGACATTACCACCAACTTTTTTTGGGAGGAAGTACATCTTATACTTATACAGTAAATATGAGACATCAGTGTGCTGCAGCTGCCAATGCAGGCAGCTTGCCTTTATAATGCCTTGGTAAGGCCACACTTGGAATAATGCATCCAGTTTAGGTTGCCACGATGTAAAAAAGATGTGGAGACTCTGGAAAGAGTGCAGAAAAGATCAACAAAGATGATTAGTGGACTGGAGGCTAAAACATATGAGAACGGCTGCAGTAACTGGGTATGTCTAGTTTAATGAAAAGAAGGACTAGGGGTGATATAATAGCGGTGTTCCAATATCTCAGGGGTTGCCACAAAGAAAAGGGAGTCAAGCTATTCTCCAAAGCACCTGAGGGCAGGACAAGAAGCAATGGGTGGAAACTAATCAAGGAGAGAAGCAACCTAGAACTAAGGAGAAATTTCCTGACAGAACAATTAATCATTAGAACAACTTGCCTCCAGAAGTTGTGAATGCTCCAACATTGGAAGTTTTTAAGAAGATGTTGGATAACCATTTGTCTGAAGTGGTGTGGGGTTTCCTGCCTAAGCAGGGGGTTGGGCTAGAAGACCTCCAAGGTCCCTTCCAATTCTGTTATTTTGTTTTTCTGGTTTATCTGCCCAGTTCTTCCATTCATACCTCTGCTGAACAGAAATGTTTCAGAGATTATATCAGACACCAGCTGTCATTAGTATCTATCATTAAAACAGAGGAAGCAAAGGTGTAGCATCCACAAAGAACATCATTTTAAAAAAAATCTGTTATGCTACAAAGTATTATACATTATTAAAATCATGTCAAAATATCTGAATTATATATAAAAAAAAACCAAGACCATATGATAGAATCTTCTGGTGGGTACTGGCAATAACATGAAAAAGAGTTCCAACTATTTTACAAATTATTTGGAATGAGCATTACCTGAAATGAAACAATGCCATTGTGAGAGGAAGGGGACTGAAGGAAATTTAATGGAAGGACCCCAGAATTTCATATTTGCTCCAAAACCCTTACAGAGATCAGAAAGTTATAGCATTTTTAAGACTCTTGTTGCAATTGAATTATTGATAAAATGGGTCCAACTTTCTTATTTTCCTTTTTCAATAGTCCCTTTCACGTTAATTTCTTGAGCAACCACAGTTTAAAAACAAGAGAGTTCTCTAATAATACATCTGGGCATGACATTTTTTTGTTCTGTCAAAAGGCAAAAAACTTTGAGCTATTCTAGAGTCCAAATCTATATACTACCCTTTCATCCCAAAGAGTCTTTGGGCCAATCATAAGCTTGTTGGCTCTGCTGAAGATAAAATTGCACCCAATCATCAGTAAAAAAAAAAGTCTAAAAGTCAGGCATAGATTTTGAAATCTGACAAAAACATAAGAAGCAGTTTAAGCAGGTCTATCCAAGGACTTGTGAAGAGTTAGTGTTCCAGCCAAGAACTGAACCCAAGGGCTTTGAAAATCTTCCTGCTCACAAGGATGACTTCATCCATAACCCTGTTCATTGACTTCACTTGTATCCTTCGCTATTTATGCTTCCTCAGGCTTGATTCAGCTGGCAGTTCAGGATCAGAATAAAGTTCTTTCCTTTCAAAGAAAACATGTCCAGAAACATGCCCTTTCTCACCTCAGATTTTACAGAATAAATCGTATCATCTCACATCTCATGTAAATTTCACATCACATCACAGAACATATATGATCAGGTAAAGTTTTGCCATACAGGGGGATTACATACACTTAATCAATGAAAGAGATGCATTGTGTTACGCTTGTCTTTGAACCTATGAATAATGTAAACCAGAGGTGTCAAATTCACGGCCCAGGGGCAAGATCCAGTGCATGAGGTGCTTAGATCTGGCCCAGGGGCTGCCCTGGAAACAGCAAAGGACCATCCCACAGTGCCTTTGCTAGTGAAAATGGAGCCCAGTAGGGCCACATGTATTTTTGTTGGCAGAGTGTTAGCAAAACAAATTATTAGCAAAAGTGGCATTTTATCACATAAGTGATGTCAAGTTGGCCATGCCCACACTGGCCACACCTCCAACCCCCCTGAGGTTAAACACAACCCTAATGCGGACCTCAATGAAATCGAGTTGGAGACCCCTGCTGTAGACCATTTTTTAAAACCATATAACCTGTTTTGCAGTGTAGGTTCTACAACATCCTAGTGCAGTGATGGCTAACCTTTTTGCCATTGCGTGCCAAAAGTGGGGAGAGTGTGGGGGGGTCACTCGCACTTGTGCCCACACCCATGATTCTATGCGCCCTGCCCACTGCACATGTGTGTGTGACCCTCCTGCGCTCCCCCCACTTTTGGCATGCGATGGCAAGGTAGACCTGGAAAGCCTGGAAAGACTCCAGAGTCTTTCTAGGAGGCTGGGGAGGGCAAAAATGGCCTTCCCCACTCCTCCGGAGGCCCTCCGGAGGCCAGAAACAGCCTTTTTCCTGACTTCCAGTGAGCCTGAAAGGCCCGAAAATCAGCTGGCCAGCGTGTGCATGCGCGCCGGAGCTAAGCTCATGTGCCCACCGATATGGCTCCATGTGCCACCTGTGGCACGCATGCCATAGGTTTGTCATCATGGTCCTAGTGAATAGATTTTTCTCTTTATTGGATAGCCACTTTGGGCTCAGAATCATTATTCTGCCAATGTGCCTTCAATTTTCTTTTGCAAGAATGTCCTGCATTATTAAAAGTATTGTTAGCATGGTATAGAGATTAGAGTGCTGGACTGGAAACCTGCAGATTGTAAATTTAATCCAAGGGCCAACTGGATAATCTGGCCAGTTATTCTCTGTCCACCCACTTCACTTTACATCACAGAGCTGTTATGTGGAAACAGAATACAGGACAATGTTCTGTGTTGCTTTTGCTTTGAGGCCTTTCCAGTGCTGGGAAAAGGCTTTTCTAAACATGAGCAGCGCATAGGCAAAAATGTTTTCTCACAACTGGAATTGCTGGATCTGGGGTGATACAGGGCAACTCACTGAGAAGAATTATATTTCTCCAGGCATCAAGACCATGTTTGCTTTCACACATTTAATAGAAGAATGATGTGGCTGGATGACACAAAGCCAAACTCTGAACTGCTCAAAATTTCCACTAACGGTTCTACAGAACCTGTCAGAACCTGCTGGATTTCACCCCTGGAACAATCCAAGACTTGACCAGAATTGGAATAACTTTTAACATGTATTTTTGTGTGACACTACTATGATGATTCTAACATTCAATAAATGGCCTATTCTATGGCTATTGCCACCTGATATTTATGCCATGATATTAGTAAAATAAAAAAAGTGATTATGATTCTTCATTTGTTACAAGACTTATATTTAGAGTATCCCCCAGAGATGGGTTTCAGCAGGTTCTGACCAGTTCTGGAAAACCGATAGTGGAAATTTTGAGTAGTTCGGAGAACCGATAGTAAAAATTCTGACTGGTCCCGTCCCCATCTATTCTCTGCCTCCCAAGTCCCAGCTGATTGGGAGGAAATGTGGATTTTGCAGAAACCTTCCCCTGGATTGGGGAGGGAATGGAGATTTTACACTATCCTTCCCCTGCCATGCCCACCAATCTATGTCCACCAAACCATACCATGCCCACCAAGCCGCGCCCACAGAACCGGTAGTAAAAAAAATTGAAACCCCCCACTGGTCTCCCCTCACTTCTTGGAGCAATTATTATTATTATTATTATTATTATTATTATTATTATTATTATTATTATTATTATTATTATTTAATCTTTAGTGAGATTCACAGCCTTTGAGGCTGGTTAATAGCTCAGCAGCTCGAGTCCTAACCAAGGACCTAGGAACTGTTAGGGTATTGTCGGAGGATGTAAGCTGTTCTGAGTAAGGTGGTTTTTTGTAGAGTCAAAATGTTCAAGTCCGGTAAATTTAGAATTTCTAAATAGCGAGGTAGCCCTTTGGGTATTGCTCCAAGGGCTCCAATTACAATCGGGACAACACACAATTTCTTTTTCCACAGTTAATTTTCCACAATTATTATTATTATTATTATTATTATTATTATTATTATTATTATTATTATTATTATTATTATTATTATTATTTAATTATTATTATTATTATTATTATTATTATTATTATTATTATTTAATTATTATTATTATTATTATTAAAGAAAACTTGTCAGGTACACATTGATGATCTTATGCCAGATGCACAGATTGATGAGCTTTACTAAAGAACTAGCATCGAAAGTCAGGTTACATTGCATTTATTAAAATGGATACTAAAACAGATGGCACGAACATTTATGATACCTTCAGGATTGACATGCCTACTATATAAAATAAAAGCACTGTATAAAAATGCCAAATCTCTCCCTTCAATTGAAAGACATCTAACTTTTGTCTTCAAATGAAATGTTTATACATGCAGTAATGTTTGGGTTGATGGCTTATAGCTTGGTGACGCTTGTTTCTAACAAAGTACATGTTCCCTTTTGGGGGAATGTGTGACAGAGAGGGCACATACATTCTTGGTGTCCCCCACGATATCATGAGCTTATGGTGAAAAATCTCACAAGGTTGCAAACCCTCACGTCTTTTCTTTTGCTAATGCCAGAGCAATTTGCCAAATGGAAAGGGAACTTTTCAGACTGCATGGGATCAGTCAGCTACTAATGCCTCCACTTTTCCACGTCATTAAGGAAAGACACAAATGGCTGATGACAAAGAGAAAAAGAAAGCTCCCTCATCACAAAGAACAGTGAAAAGGGTTATCTTCTATTTGCTGGTATAGGAAATCAGAAGTCCATGCAAAATATCAATATTTGATCACTGATTCACTGCATGATATATTTTAAATTGAGTGGATTAAATCTGCTTTGTGATTATATGATCACAAATAAGAGTGATCATATGAGGTTGATGGAGATGATGAGGAATCTGTAGTAAACCTAAGCTCCCTTCCAATGCTCTCAAGATCAGATACACTGGATGGTTGATTTCTCTGAATTTCTCCAGACAGCTTGTTGTTGTTAGTTGAGAAGTCATGTCCGACCCATCACAACCTCATGGACAACGTTCCTTCAGCCTTCCTGTCCTCTACCATCCTCTGGAGTCCATTTAAGATCACACCTACTGTTTCAGTGACTCCATCCAGCCATCTCATTCTCTGTCATCCCCTTCTTCTTTTGCCCTCAATCTTTCCCAGCATTAGGCACTTCTCCAGTGAGTCCTTCCTTCTCATTAGGTGGCCAAAGTATTTGAGTTTCATCTTCAGGATCTGGCCTTCTAAAGAGCAGTCAGGGTTGATCTCCTCTAGGACTGACCGGTTTGATCACCTTGCAATCCAAGGGACTCGCAGGAGTCTTCTCCAGCACCATAGTTCAAAGGCCTCAATTCTTTGGCGCTCAGCCTTTCTTACGTCCAACCTTCATAGCCATACATTGCAACTGGGAAAACCATAGCCTTGACTATATGCACTTTTTCCAGACAGCTAGCCATTCTCTAATCATTTCTCAAGGATAGGTTCTCCCTTAGACGGGGATAGTAGTACCATTACTGTCAAAGGCCAGGGAGAACCTGTGGGAAGCTACGAAGTCTACGGATCTCTCAACAGAAAGTTTGTACAATGAAAGACAAATTGTATTCACACCTTTTTCCTGGCCTCTTTTGAAGTAAAAGAGTGACCATCATACTCCACACTTGACAATTTTGTTTAAAAGTTAAATTTTAGGGGAAACAAATCTTTAAATAATTTTTTGGTCATCAACTTGAATGAGAACTAGTGGGAAAAATGCAGGATTTTTCAGGATTTTTGATCCCAGCAGTAGTTGAGCTTATTTGGTAAAGATCCTGCTTCTATTCTAAACTTATATCTAAAACTGGAATCTTTGAAAGCTGGATCAAAATCTTTCCAGTTTAAATGCTAGGGCTTTGTTTGTTATAACTTGAAGGCTTACAAATATTAATCTATTACATAAATATAAAATAGGAATGTTCCCTCTGATACTCACATACCTTTCTTACATGAAAGGAAATCTCATTATAAATATTTTTTTTCCGGAATGTAGAAAATGTGCAAAAACAATATGAATGTTCTGAAATATTGCCAATTTTCGAGTAGTGGTTGGCTTTATTTTTAATTATGTGGAGTAACTGCCAAAAAGCTTTATATGTGTTTAAAAACTTGGTGGTGGAGTCCAAAAGTCATTGTAAAGGAAATGTTCACTTGGCAAGAGTATGAGAGAAGGACAACAAAATGTGTCACATGTTTTTATTAGAAATATTCATTTAATGCAGTAAACAGTATTTCAAAGAGTTTTATTATTTTTTAAACTGGATTGAAAGTATACTCCATACAATTATTCCTTTGGGATATGCCAGTGTCTTGTTACAGAGTTGACACAGAAAGCCAATCTACTGAAAATGGAGTGTCTTTTTTATTTTTATTTATTATTAAATTATTAAATTATTAATAAATTATTATTAAATTTATTTCCTGCCTATCTTGCCATGTTTATGTTCTAACAGTAGAACATAAACATTATAAAACTGTAAAAACATCAGTAGTAAAATATTGAAACAATAAAAATAAATAATGAAAATACAGCAATATGTGTTAAAAGATGACCGGGGAAGGAGTAGGTGCTCAGAGGAGCGGGTTATGTCTTAGTCTTCATTTAGAACAGTTTCCCTCAATTTGACCTTTTCAGGGAATGATGTGCTTAGTATGATAGAATGATGCTGGTTAGGTCAAAAGCATAGGAGTGAAGTTAACAGTAACTATCAGGATCACTAGATCGGGGTGTCACACTCAATTTCATTGAAGGCTGCATGCCCACCCTGGACCTCAGGTTGAAGGCCGCACGCCCACCCTGGACCTCAGGGGCCAGGGTGGGCATGGCCAGCTCAATGTCACTTGTGTTGGGGACACCTGTGGTGGCCAAGTGCTAAGGCAGGACTTCCCTCAAACCCTCCCTCACTCTCATTATAATCTCCTTCCTTCCTTCCTTCCTTCCTTCCTTCCTTCCTTCCTTCCTTCCTTCCTTCCTTCCTTCCTTCCTTCCTTCCTTCCTTTTCCCTTCCATTCTCCTTTCTTCTTCCTTCCCCTCTTTCCTTCTTTTTCCTTCCTTGCTCTCTTCCCATCTTCCCTTCTTTTTCTTTGTCTTTCTTCTTTCCCTTTCTCCTTTCTTGTCCCTTCCTGCATGCTCAAATGCAAAAGGGGAAACATTTCTCCTTTTGTTTTGTTTTTAGTTTCTTTTGCTAGCCCTCTGCCAGCGAAATGGAGCCCAGGGACCCCTTCCCTGAGCTCTGTTTTCGCTGTCAGAGGCACAGCAGGACAGTCCTTTGCTGTTTCGAGGGTGGCCCCATGGACCACATCTAAGGGCAGGATTCGGCCCACGGGCCTTGAGTTTGACATCTCTGCACTAGATAGACCAGACCAGAAATCAATACCACAGAAAGTCTAAAACTAACTTTATTGAGTGTAGCTATAACAACAGAACCTTGCAAGTCTATCCTATATTTCCTCCCTTTCCTGCACTCATGTGAATTAGGGAAATGTCTGCCCAAGCCTCTCCTGCATATTTTCTACTTCTAGTATACATAAAATATATTTTCCCTACTCTCTACAGTAATAGCAATCAGGGCAGATAGAAGTATCTGAAATATTTAAGCAAGAATGGAATGGAAAGCGAGAATGCTGAGGTTTCCCAAAAATAACAGATTTGGAAAGGATCTAGTCCAGCCCCATGCTCAAGCAGGAGCCCCTGTATCATTTCAGACAAATGGCTGTCCAATCTCTTCTTAAAAACTTCCAGTGATGGATCACTCACAACTTTGGAAGTCAAACTGTTCCCCTGGTTACTTGTTCTAGATGTCAGGAAATTTCTCCTTCATTCTAGGTTAGTTCTCTCCTTGAATACGTTTAGGAATAGGTGACATTTGGTGGATTGGAATGGGCTACTTTAATCAGGGCATGAGATCATATGAAAGGATAAAATGATAGATGAGAGTCAGATTTTACTTAAGATCGGTTAAACTCCAGCAAATTGTAGAGTCATTTCTATCATAATAAGTTGATATCCAGGAAGTAGACTAAGCTGATACCCAGCATGCCCTTCCTAAAGCTATATTGGTGGAAAGTTCTAAACTAGGGAAGTTTCAGGATGAACTTAATGCTATATTCAGAAAGAATATAGTATAATTTGGGACACAAAAGTTCAATAAATAAAAGAACCTAGAATCATGGGAATATTCTATTATATTTATTGTATTACCATATGGTTATTGTATTATTGTGTGGTTTGGAGGTATTTACTGATTCGAACAGGAAGGCTGTGCAGAGAGTGGTGAGGACAGCAGAAAAGATTATTGGAAGTTCATTTCCTTCTATCCAGGACATAGCCTATAACTGATGCCTGACCAGGGACCACAGTATTGTCTGGGACGTTACACATCCTCTCCATGACTGGTGGAGACCTTCTGGGAAGAGGTTTTGCAGTATCCGAAGAGAACAATTAGATTCTGTAATAGCTTTATACCATATAGCATCAACCTTGTTAACTCTCAAGACTCTTTTTTCTGCTATGTATTCTCAATGGCCTATCATTAATGTGTGTGTGTGTGTGTGTATTCCTTGAGCGCAGACATCAGAATTTCATTTTTTAATGTGTGCCAGAGTGTTCACAGAAAAAAGTGACAATAAAGGTTATCTTACCTTACCTTACCTTATCTTACCTTACCTTATTGAATAGAATAGAATAGAATTTTTATTGGCCAAGTGTGATTGGACACACAAGGAATTTATCTTTGGTGCATATGCTCTCAGTGTACATAAAATAAAAGATAGGTTCATCAAGAATATAAGGTTCAACACTTAATGATAGTCATAGGGTACAAATAAGCAATCAGGAAACAATATCAATATAAATTGTAAGGATACCAGCAACAAGGTTACAGTCATACAGTCATAAGTGGGAGGAGATGGGTGATGAGAATGATAAGAAGATGAGAAGATTAATAGTAGTACAGACTTTGTAAATAGTTTGACAGTGTTGAGGGAATTATTTGTTTAGCAGAGTGATGACGTTCAGGAAAAAACAGTTCTTGCGTCTAGTTGTTCTGGTGTGCAGTGCTCTATAGCATTGTTTTGAGGGTAGGAGTTGAAACAGTTTATGTCCAGGATGTGAGGGGGTCTGTAAATATTTTCACAGCCCTCTTTTTGACTCATGCAGTATTCAGGTCCTCAATGGAAGGCAGGTTGGTAGCAATTGTTTTTTCTGCAGTTCTAATTATCTGAAGTCTGTGTCTGTCTTGTTGGGTTGCAGAACCAAACCAGACAGTTATAGAAGTGCAGATGACAGACTCAATAATTCCTCTGTAGAACTGGATCAGCAGCTACTTGGGCAGTTTGAGCTTTCTGAGTAGGCACAGAAAGAACATTCTTTGTTGTGCTTTTTTGATGATGTTTTTGATGTTAGCTGTCCATTTTAGATCTTGCGATATGGTTATCTTATCTTATCTTATCTTATCTTATCTTATCTTATCTTATCTTATCTTATCTCATCTCATCTCATCTCATCTCATCTCATCATTTTATCTTCTTATCTTATATCTTATATTGATTGAGTAAATAAAATAATGCATGAGACAATTAATTCAGTTTTGTGAAGACATTTTGTTACTGCTAATATGTGCTTCAAACGAAAGAAGGACAGACTGTACATTTGCACACCATCTGACATATAACATTAGAATCAAATATGAAACAGAAGATGGAAATGCATAATTCAGCCAAGCAGCCTCAAGATTTCAGAGAAAAAAGAGCTCAAGCGGTATTCAGGGAAAGATAGAGGATTAAAGCCTTGGGCAAATAGATAAATATCTAATAATTGGATGCAGACTCTCGGTATCCAGCAACAAGGATACAAAATAGATATCAATTAAATAATAATAAATAGATAAAAGAATTATTATTTACTATCTGAATAATAACTATAAGAAACTGATAAGAAAATGAGAGATGTTTTTAAAAGATTGGGCAAATGAAAATTCATAGCTAAGGTACCATATTTTCCAGCGTATAAGACGACTGGGCGTATAAGACGACCCCTGACTTTTCCTGTTAAAATATAAGGTTTGGGCTATACTTGCCATATAAGACTACCCCTCTCCCAACGCACACCAAATAAAAATTAAAAAACATCACCTGGCTCACCCACAATGTAAAAGCAGCTGTGCTAGACCCAAAATGGCCCCTGCAACAAGCAGGAATCTCACACAGCCACAAAAAGCCCAAAAAAACAACTTTCACACTTTACACACACAAAATTCCACATACAGCTTTGTGAGATTTTGTGTGTTTGTGTAGTTAGAGTGAAACACTACAGAAACACACTAAATCTCAGAAAGCTGCACAAGTATTATTTTATTTTATTTTTTATTTTTATATGAAAACTAAATTTAAAACTTCCTAAACTTTAAATGGCTAGGTCTAAAAAAGAACAACTAAAAAAAACCCAATTAACTATTTTTTTTTAAAGCTCCCAAAGGGGAAAAAAACTTACCCAATAGAACAGGGGTCTCCAACCTTGGCAACTTTAAGACTTGTAGACTTCAACTTCCAGAATTCCTCAGCCAGCTTTGTTTTGCTGGCTGAGGAATTCTGGGAGTTGAAGTCCACAACTCCCTGCCTGCTTGATTGCTCTTTAAAACTGTAGGTAAAGTACTAGCAGTCCTGTATCAACATATGTGGAACAAGTGTGTGTGGCTTTGAGAGTGGCAAAAGTTGGCAGAAGAAACATGCAAGATTGTGTGCAAATTACTGAACTCTTGGATTGATTCATCATGCCAATTTTGCTTAGCATCTGTTAAAGAAAAATACAACTGTACATATAGAAACAAATGCCCCCTGAACAGGGCAGATGTGCACAAGATCAAATAGCTAATATAAGATGAATAATAAGTACAAACAATAATAGAGAATGAGCAAGAGAACTTAAAACTTACTAACTTCAGCAAGTTCTTTTTGTATATCATGCCAAAATGTGAACTATATTAAGTTTAATGAACCCCTGATTATTCTTCTGAGCAACTTTTATAATGAACTAGAAGCTACTGTAAGAATTGAATTTGGAGAAACAGAGCAGCTCAAAATAGGAGAGGGAATGAATATATTATTTGAATGACAGAACTGGAAGAGATAATAATTTGAATCAACACTGAAGGATAAAACATAAAAAACTTGAGCTATATGGTTAAGACAAGTTTCCTAGCTAAAAGTAAAGATGGTCTAGAACAGTTAATTATAGATGTAAACACAGAAAGTGAAAAAAAAATTAAAGGCCAATGTTTAATGTTGACAAGAGATAGTGGATGACAAAAAGTTGAAGTCAACTTTTTGAAGGTGGTGATAACTTTTTTTTCTTCTGTTCAAGAATAGGTAAAGATAGACACTGCACTCAAGAAATAAAGACAATGCACTGAATCATGAATTTGGAGATGTTTACTAACAGCATCATGTATTGCAAGAAGAACTATCAATCAATTCTGGGCCCAATTTAGATCAATGCACCCTTTAGGATCAACAAGCAGCTTTGAGACTGTGATGTAAGCATATTGAAAAAAAGAAAATGTTTATATCTGGCAAGTTTAAGAAAAATAGAAGAAGGAGAACATAATTATTAAAATGGATAAATAAAAAAAGTGTAGATTGTCACTGGAAATAGGCTGAGGCAGTGGACATTTTCCATTTAGCCAGAGTGTACTACTACTACTACTAATTTAGTATTACTACTAATTTGCCAATCTGGTGTCCTTGAACTACTTTATATTGAACTCCTTTAATCCCCACCAGTATAGCCAGTGATACCCAGAATTATGGAAGTTTTACTGCAACAAGCCTGGAAGGTACCAGGTTGGGGGTGATGTTTTGGACTTACAACAGTAGAAGTGGAAGAGCTCATGCTATTTTTAGAATGATGTGACCTACATTTTTACCATTTACATAGTTGCAGAGTGCCTTCTGTTTCAGTACTGCTTACCGCTTCACAGAGTTATGAAGTAGGACATCATTTTTACATTTAGAAAAAGAATAAACTTGGCCCACATACTATAATAGGGTAGGCAAGCTTCAGGTTCCTTCCTAGAAACAGTGTCATCTGATAGGAACTAGATGTTTTGCCATTTCTGATGCAACACATACCTTTTTGGAATAATACCCCCACCTTTTCCAGCACACAGCTGGCCCAGATCCTCACAGCTTTCACCAAGGCATCAAAAAGTTAGATTTTTCTCCCAGATTTTGGGCCAGGATGATAAAAGATCCTACCTTGTGCGGTATAGTGGATATTGAAGTTTCCTATTAATTGTCCTGCTATAGTTTAATTGTACTTGATTTGTGTCTTATATTGATGTATGCCACCCAGAATTGCATTTATGTGAATTGCATGACTATATAAGTTTATAAATAAATCAATAACCAGAGTTAACGACTACAGTGGTAAGAGATGGGTCTTGGGTTCATCTTCTACAGCTTTCTAGTCAGTCTCCTTTCACCTACAAACTGAGGTGGACAACCACAGAGTTGGGCAATTTGGGGGCTAGTGGTATATGACTAGTGCCAAAGCAGACTAATTGTAGAGGCTCTGGCAGCTGAGATATCAATCTCTTTTATCTTCTGTCATAACATCTGCACAGTGTATCCCAGAGGAGCTCTTCAGGATGGTGAGTATCCTAATTAATCTAGGCTGTCTTGCCTTAAATGAATCATGTTCTGCTTGCTGTGATGAATTTGCTACTTACTGTGCAGATGCTTTTGTGTATGTGTGTGCACTTAATTTTGAACCAATGGTATAACACAACATAGTCTTAGGGCTTAGTGGTTTTTCCTATTTCAGCTAGTCTTCGTTAGAGATCTCCATTAATGTAGAAAGACAACTAAGAATGGTGCAAGAAAAAAAAAAGATCAATTATTGATAAGTTACCTGAGGAAGTTGAAATCTTTCCTGGTTAGATTAGGAAGATATGACATCGGTTTTCTTCTATGAGTAAAAAATACAGTATTTTCCTAACATGATTATAATTCCCATGTAAGTTTGTGTTTCTTTTTCAACTTTTTTTTTTCTCCAGAAAGCTGAACTTTCTGAGTGATCTAGATGATTCCTTCCCATATATTTATAAGTGACAATATGGCAGGACTATTCTTTAGATTTCTTTGGAGAAGGGGCATAATTTAGCCTTTTCATTTATACAATCAAGCCTTCAGGCAGACTTTTGTGTTATGGTAGATGTTACATTTTTCCTTATCTATAGCAGTTCTATACTTGAATCTCTCTAGATATTTAATTGAATGATTCTCAATGCATCCTCCTTGAAAGTCAACAGTGCTGTGTTCATTTGTTTCTCAATTTGTTTATAGTATCTCTGATAGCACAGAAACAGGGCAGAATCTTAGCAGTATGTCAATGGGATTTTTTCCCCTCTGACTTTCCTTTTCTTTCTTAATTATATGTTGTGTGGGGTCAGAAGACACATTCAGGTACACAGATTACGAAGGCTGAGGAAAGAATAGTCGCTAATCATACTATTCAGAGCAGGGATAACAAATTGATATCACTCCAGATGTTATGGGATTACAACTTCCGTCCTTGTGGGACTGATGGAAATTGGAGTACAACAGCTTCTGGAAGGCAACTATAAATGTGTACTGAGAGAGAGAGAGGAAGGAGTTGGTATTTTTTTTTTTTTTTTACAAAACTCCAGGATCTATAGCTCTACAGTTATATCAGATGATGATGACCAGAATCATCTAAGAAGGGTTCGGTACTGCTCTTTCCTTAAATTCAGTGTCCATTCTAATATTTGAATTGGAGGAGGCTCAGAACATCCAGAATTTTATACCAAAAGTTAAAAATTGCACAGGTGTCTCATTGCTGAAAACTTTCCAGTTCATGAGGCGTTTCTTGAAAAAATATTCAAATGCTAGCCAGAAGGTAAAATTATTTGTTGTTTTGGTGCCTTCTAGTCAGTGTTGGCTCCTGGACTGGTTCCCACAGTTTTCTAGGTGAGATTCAAAAGTAGTTTGCCATTGCTTGTTTCCTAGAGCTGAGAAAGAGTGACTGGCCTAAAGTCACCCTGTTGGTTTTGGGCGTAAAGCAGGATTAGAACACACTCTCCCAGTTTCAAGTCTAATGTCTTCATTCCTATATCAAACTGGCTTTTCAGTTTAAGATAATCTGTACTTAATGCATAATCTTCCATTCATTGCTGAGGGCTCATGCATCCAATTATTCCTTTGGGGGACTGTCAGGTTTTTTACTGACTCTCAGATAAGAGCAAGGGTGAAATGCTACCAGTTCACTCGGGTTTGGGTGAATCGGTAGTGATAAAAACTACCGGTTTGGGCAAACAGGTAGTAAAAAAAAGCTACCAGTTTGGGCAAACTGGTAGTTAGCTACTAGTTTGGATGAATCGGTAGTTAGCTATCAGTTCGTTTGAACAGGCAGTTTAAAAAGCTATCATTCCTGAGAACCGGTATTTCCGATGATCAGCTGTGGCACGGGGTTTAGCTTTGCTAGAAAGCAGGAAATTCTGCTTTCTAGCAAAGCTAAACTGTGTGCCACAGCTGATCTCCCCCTCACTTTTACTTACCTTCCAAAGCCTCCTTTTGGCACGTACTATGCATGCGTATGTGCGTGTGCAGAGCGCACGTTTGGTGTGCACTGCGCATGCACATAATGTATGTTTGGCATGCAATGTGCATGCGTGGCAGGGGTGGGTTCTACTTACCTTTACTACCGGTTCACAACTGGGTAATGCGCGCGCACACACTTCGCTTGTGCAGACGTGTGGTCTTCTGCGCATGCTTAGAAGCATTCTGATGACATCGGAGTTGGTGGGCAGAGCCTCCCGCCAGTTTTACTACCGCTTCTATAGAACTGGTGCGAACCGGGGGCAACCCATCACTGATGTGCGGCCAGCGAACCAGTGGCAAACCAGTTCGGATTACACCACTGGATGTAGCAACACTTTTATTAATAAAAACTTCAGCTAAACACTTTATATTCCTTGATATGCTATAGGTTTTTTTTTTAAAAAGCAATATCTGCCCCCAAGTGGAAACCTTTATCATTTCACTACGGTTTAGAGACAATTTCAGTAATTATCTTTATAATAAACATACCATTATGTGTTCATTTATCAAACAGTACCAGAGAAACAATGATGCAAGAAAATGTGTCCTGTATTCATTGTGCTCTTCTTTACTTATTTTTGTTTAAGTTGCATTTATATAAATTGAATAGTTAATTTTGCCTTCTCCCTTTTCTTTTGTCATTGTACGGAAGGCTTTTTGGATAGCCAAAGAGCTCATTTGTCTATGGATAGTCCTTGTTCTCAAATGGCTGAAACATCCTTCAAAGATAGTCATAGGCACGCAGGATGTTTATTTACACTCATTTCAAGCAACAGCGCCAGTCAACAAAGGATCATCATGCTGAAGGAGAAAATTCAACCTTTTGAAACTTCCACTGAAGGAAGCCCTTCAAAATACTTCACTTTTAAGGCACTTCAGTGATGAACACAAGTAAGCTACCTAATGAAAGAGAAGAAGTGGTATAGGTAACTGGCTCGCTAGCTTAAATAGCTTGAGTTTAATTCCTAGTAATGGCATCAGTTAAACCTTTCTATCTAAACCTTGGGATTTCAGTAGTTCTATCCCTGTATGAGAAATATGATACCTACCTACCGCCTAGTTGGTATTAAAAAATGGACAAAATAAGACCCAGAGAATTTTTAAGGATCTGAGGCAGTATTTCTCAAACTTGGCAACTTTGTTGCATGGACTTCAACTCCCAGAATTCATGCCAAGGTTGAGAAACACTGGTCTAAAGTCTTCACCATGGCCACAAGTATGCTTCCCATCCCTGATTTTTCAGAAAAGCAGGCCAATACAATGGAACTAGTTTGGCTTAGGAATGAGGTTGGTGACTAGTGCAGTTTGAAGAGCAGACTCTGCAGTTTGAATGTGAGACACTTCAGCAACTAGTAGAGTTTCCTGGCTAGTAAATTGATAACAGGAAGAATAATGTATTGCAGAAACCATCTCTCCACCAACCCAAACCAATATGACTGGGGAGGATAGTAGACAGTGACTGGAAGTACATCTGCAGCAGCAGCAGCTTAAAGCAGTCAGCAGAAGCTGGAAAGATCCTAGCCCCATTCCCAATTAATCAGCAACATCATTAGGGAAATATTGTTGATCAATCACAAGGCATGATTAGTGTTGGAAGAAAATGGAAAATAGAATAGAATAGAATAAAAGAGTTGGAAGGGACCTTGGAAGTCTTCTAGTCCAACCCCCTGCTTAGCTATATAAATTTCATAAACAAACGAACAAATTCCTATGATTCCTTTTCTTCCTCTTCCTCCTGCTCTACCACCCTTGTTGCTTTTGATCTGTTTTGGAAAACTTCATTTCAACTATTTGTGATATTGACTTGAATGAAAAAGCGTCACTTATGTGATTGTTTTAATTACTGAAATACTATATTATTTTGACCCTTTTGTCTGTAAATAGGACCATGAAAATTTGTTCCATTGCTTCCTTTCAGAAAGGCTTCAGAAAGACTTCCTTTTCAAGATAATCCTGATTTTGATACCATTTCCTGTCTCTGGGCCTTGAGGCCTATGGCTGAATTTTTACAAAGGAATACAAGATTAGAGCAGAATTCTCATCCTTAAAACTGAAACCAGAACTTCTTATTTTTTAAAATCCCACACATCTGAAAAGAAGAAACAAGGTGTTTTCTTCCATGCAATGGAGGTGTGAAGTTTTCTTTGTGTTGTTTTAGCAAGTTTTTAATGGACTGGAAGTCAAGGCAGATGTTTTATGTGATGTCTCAAGTTAAAACAGGATGAGTTGTGTATAAGCTTCCAAAGTTCATCTCTTGTATTTTGATAGTCTTACAAATGACTACATTAACATCTAATTAGCTCATAAGGATTTTAAGGTACGATCTGATTTATCCCAATTGTTGAGATGTATAAAATGTAATGTTTATATTAGGCAAGGAAAATATTAATAAGTTGATGAGATGTACATATGTCCTTCAAATGAGGAAAAATCCTGGTCAGATTTTTAAAAAACCAGTTATGAGATGGAATCACCATGACTTGGTGATTCAACATACAAATAAATATGAAAGAAGCTAATTTTTAAACAACAGATTTTAATTTGCCCAATCAGTTACCAAATATTATAGTATTAAAGGAATGCAAACAAAATAATTCATTGTCCGTGTCAGAAAACCTTAGAAGTTTAAATGTGCCTTCAAAGACACACATGAATACACACAGAGATTTCCTACAACATAGTTTGCTGTGAATTATTCATGGAAAACTCAGGGAAGATACTGTCTGAAACAGATTTCTTGCCAACTGCTTCTGTTCTTAAATATTTTAAAATTTGAAGAGAACTTGCTTAAAAATTAGGATTGGAACTGTGTTTTTTTTTTAAAAGGAAGCTTTTTTCCATACTGAATTTTGTAAGACATGTTATTGAAAACTGATCCTTATTAAATCTAGTAAACTGGCCTTCAAAAAACTAGCTGAGCACTAAATGGGAATAAAGCATTTTCTAATAAAAGAGAATATATGTAGTTCAGGTTAGAACTGTGAAGTCCTTGGTTGTTTGCTTACCAGATGTTTTGTTACCAGACTAGGTAATTGAAGGGTTTATATCAGGGGTGAAATGCTCCCAGTTCAGACCGGCTCGGGCGAGTGTGGTAGTGATGGTGGCGGGCAGTTTGGAGAACCGGTAGCAAAAATCCCTGCTCCCGCCCCCCATGCCCAGCTGAGCCGCGCGATCATCAGAGCCTTTTTTTCCTTTTAAATGGCTCTGACGAGTTGCTAATCAGGCAACTCTGCTTGGATCGCCAGAGCCATGTAAAAGAAAAAAAGTTTCTTTTTTTCTCCCTCCTGCCCCCCGCAAGCCTCCAGCTTGCTTACTTTAGCTGCTAGTCACAACGCTGTAATACCTGCAATCTATTGCATCAGCAAGCAACTGAATCTCCCTGCCTGCAATCAAGCTCATTGGTGAGCAGCTCTATCTGCAACTTTAAGACTTGTGGCCTTCAACTCCCAGCAAAGCTGGCTGAGGAATTCTGGGAATTGAAGTCCACAAGTCTTAAAGTTGCCAAGGTTGGAGACCCCTGTTCTATTGGGTAAGTTTCTTTCCCCTTTGGGAGCTTTAAAAAAAATAGTTAATTGGGGTTTTTTTTAGTTGTTCTTTTTTTAGATCTAGCCATTTAAAGTTTAGGAAATTTTAAATTTAGCTGCTTTTATATAAAAATAAAAATAAAATAAAATAAAATAATATTTGTGCAGCTTTCTGAGATTTAGTGTGTTTCTGTAGTGTTTCACTCTAACTACACAAACACACAAAATCTCACAAAGCTGTATGTGGAATTTTGTGTGTGTAAAGTGTGAAAGTTGGTTTTTTGGGCTTTTTGTGGCTGTGTGAGATTCCTACTTGTTGTGGGGCAATTTTGGGTCTAGCATAGCTGCTTTTACATTGTGGGTGAGCCAGTTGTGTTGGGTGGTGTTGTGTTGTGTTGTGTTGTGTTGTGTGTGTGTAAAGTGTGAAAGTTGTTTTTTTGGGCTTTTTGTGGCTGTGTGAGGTTCCTGCTTGTTGCGGGGCCATTTTGGGTCTAGCACAGCTGCTTTTACATTCTGGGTGAGCCAGTTGTGTTGTGTTGTGTTCTGTTTTGTAGGTTAAAAAAGGGCAAAGAAGTGACATTGACTTGGCCACGCCCACCCAGTCACCTTACCACCAAGCCCCGCCCACCAACCAAGCCACGCCCACAGAACCGGTAGCAAAAAAATTTAGATTTCAGCCCTGGTTTATATACAGTAGTGTGCCCTGCTAGTGTTGGTGGGTGTATTGCTTTCTCCTTGGTAGTATCTTGATTAAGCTGTTGTTTACTATTTGATTGTTTGTCTGAGCTGTAATTCCTTGATTAGAGTATCAATTTTTTTATTGTGGTCAAACACCTGCATGAGGAAGGTAGGTTACAATCAGTTAAAAACCTAGAATTGATTGTCTTGTGTTAATCTCTGGATATCTGGATGTTGACTGACTTTCACGAGTTCTGTGTCTATGGAGAAAAATAGTGATGTGATATCTGAAGTGAGTATCTATGATCATTGGTCATATCATTTTTTCCCTATTTTGTTGAGTTTTTTTTTTTGTAGCCTTTTAATGGTCATCCATTTTTTTAAACCCAGATTTTGTGGCCCTATATAATCACAAGGTGCCTTTTGTATGATTACTGATAGTGTAGCTCTCATTATATTACAGTTGCTTTTTTATTATTATTTTTTTCCACTCCCGAAATGATAGGATTTTTTTTTCTCTGACTATAAAACAAATGATCCCATAACTGATGGGCAATATCCGGTAAAGATTAATTGTATTTGTTCAGTGCTAAAACTAATGAAAAGGGAATCACACATTTTTTTAATGAAAACAACTGCTATCAATAGCTGATGAGAGGCTACACATTATCTGCAAACATATATATTTTCAGATGATCTACCTGCTCCATAGAAGGTCATCATTTCTTAAAAAATTTTTTCCCTCTGGAGTAAACATGGAGCTGTTTTTCGCTGGGAAAAATACTTGATGGAAGCACTGTATGTAGGTCATGTCATTTGCTGGTTACATCATCATTCATATGTCCTCATTTGCCTCTTTGTCTTTCCCATGGAGGCCTGCTTGTATCAATACAGCTCATTTTCATCCCATCAGATAATTAATTGTGAGTAATATTGCCACCTCAAATTGCTTTTTGTAACTGTGTAAAGTTTAAGTCTTTGTGGAAGGAAGGAAGGAAGGAAGGAAGGAAGGAAGGAAGGAAGGAAGGAAGGAAGGAAGGAAGGAAGGCCTCTCATAAGCCAAACCCTAATTTTTAATTTCCTTGCTTTTATTATAAACAATAATTTGTTATAGTGCAGTATTTTATTTTTGTTTTATCAATGTTTTTTTCCTTTATTTTCTGATTTCTAGTGGAACTTACTTAAAATGGGATAATATACTGACTTTTTTCTTATTTTATTGTTTAATTACTTTTGAAAAGCAAAACATGTTACACACGCTCTCCAACAAATTAAAAATGATTGTTAAATACGTCTTTCTGGAACTTAAAAATCACAGTCAATTGGCACCCTCAGAACTTTACATGAGAAACATTCAGTGTGGAAAAGAAGCAAGAATTATTTTTCACATGCAAAGAAGACCGCTCTTTAGAGTAACATCAGCCTTGCAGCTAAAAAAATATTTGATGTAAGCACCGCCTTTTCCCACCTAATATTTTGAAGGAATGAAGGGGATTACCAGAATATTTGTTTGTAAAGCAGGAATCTACATGTGTTTTCAGCAGAGTGGTTTTAATCATCAGACTGTCAACTATAATATTTCAACATATGTACTCCTTCAGTGGCAGGAAATTACAGGATTTTAAGGTCTGGGTGTGGGACAGTGTACGACTGAATATGTGAACATTTTAGGTGTGTGCCTCCTGTTATAACAGGCAAAATGTATGTTTACTTTGGCTGATTGAAAAAAAGCCATTTTGGAATGTGCTTTGGGACTTGAGTATGGGAAGATAAACCGCAGAACCTGAAATTTATTTGCTGCTAACTCCAAAATATAGTAGTCATGAATAAAAATGTAGTATAAATGCAGTATATAATTTAAATCAATTCATTTTATCTTTATTTACCTAAGTGTCTTAGCAATGGCAAATGACATTTTTATTAAAATAAGCTGGCTTTGATTTGAAGATTGCATCGCTATGCAAAAAAGTCACCTGTACAAAGCTGGGTTTTGCTCTAAGGAAAACATTTCAGTGATCAGGACACAAAGAACATGTGGTAATTAACGAGAAACTGGGGAAACATTAAGGTGGAGATAAGATTTTACTGAGGGGTGGATGCAAATATAGGTGGGATGTTAAGGAATTGAGATTGCTTTGTGCTTTAAAGTGAACTGGGTCTGATCTAAGCAACTGTTTAGATCAAAATCTCTACTTGCTTTGCTACTGATCATCACAGATGTGGCTTTTCTAATATGTCTGAACTCTTCCACTATTACAAGATGAATATTTCATGGTCATATTGTATATCATGCTATCCTGCTGGTTCTTTGCCTAGTGAGCTGCAGTGAGATTTTGGCAAATAAGATAATGCTGTCATAGTTAGACATATTAATGCTTCTGAAATTTTTAAAAGAGCATATGTACTGTGCTGAGCATATGGAAAAAGAAGAAACAAAGTGTACATATATTTTATTTCAAACTAGACACCCCCACCCCCCAGAGTTCTAGAATATAAAATGAGCTCATATGTAGATTTGATTTTGCCTTGTCACATTTGCAAGTTTTGGACTAATCTTGAATCCAAATGCAATTATTCTTATGCAAACTTAGAGTTCAGTTCTTAATTCCAAAAAAGTGTATGCAAATGTATATTTTGCAAATTCAGTACAAAAACATTGGGCTACAATATTTATACAATATTAATAACTGATCCAAATTACAGAGACTTCCCCAGAAAATAAATGCAATATTTATTTTTGTGTGTTTTAAAATGTGAAATAACAGAAATGGATGGAGTCAGCTTATAATTGGTACGATAGAAACCTGAATCATATTTCTTAGTAAGCATTATAGAACTGCAAACTTGTAAAATATACTCTCCTAACTTGGAAACCACATATATCTTTCTGATGCAATAGAGGTCAATTGCTCATTCTGATCTTTCCCATCCTTGTCCTTGTATCTTCTTTTCTCTTAATATAATTTATAGGATATCATATTTCTGGCCTTGCAACTCATATTAATTATCAATGTGATATTTGATAACAAAACGTATTTAACCCAAAGATCACATGGCATTTGGGTCTCCAACCTGGGTTGTCAGCTTTGTTGACATTTTGTTTGAAATCTGATAATAAGGAATAATAAATAAGCACACAAAAGACATTTCTATGGGCCAATTTAGCTTGATTTTATCCTTCCCTACTTGTTGATATTGACAAATATAAGAAGTGCAAGGCAGTGGTGAAATCCAATTTTTTTTACTACTGGTTCTGTGGGTGTGGTGTGGCTTGGTGGGCATGGCAGGGGAAGGATACTGCAAAATCTCCATTCCCACCCCACTCTGGGGCCAGCCAGAGGTGGCATTTGCCAGTTCTCTGAACTACTCAAAATTTCCACTACCGGTTCTCCAGAACCTGTCAGAACCTGCTGGATTTCACCCCGGTGCAAGGAAAGATAGAGTAATTGGTCCAGAAAAGGCAGTTAAAAGTAGCCCATAATTCTGATATCTAGGAATGTGTTGCCACCATGGATAACATGATCCCAAGAACAATAGGTAACAATAAAGAAAAGGAAAGGGAGACATCCAAATTACTTAAGCCTGGATTTGTTCCTTCCTAGGTCTTGTTCTATGCTTTCTTCAGTTTGGGTGATGTCTAACTAGCAGAACCATGAACCTTCCTTTCCGCTTGGAATTAGACTGCAATTTCCATTAAAAGCCATAGTGGAAAATGATGATGACAATTATAATTCAGCACATTTGGAGAGACACTAATTTAGGGAAAAACATTTACAAGAGCTCTTTTTATTTTTTTTCTTCCTACAGCAACTTGAACGGGACTTTAGTTACTATTGCTTAGAAGTGTTAAGAAATGAAAGGGATGAAGAAAACATTCCCAGGATGCTGATGGATATGATTCTCCTTTGCATTAATTGGCTTGTGATAGGAGGCTGTTAAAAAAAAAGTTTCCAGAATTGCTTGGCATTCTCATCAGTGCTTGGCTCTGAATTCCTGGCCTTGGACAATTACAAGGGTGGCATTAAACTTCAAAGGAGAGCAGGCTTAGCAGTGAGCTGGGTCTGAGCAGTACTGGAAAGCTCACTGCAGTTTGAAGGCCTTACCCTGCCTTGCCTAATGTGGTCCTGATGTTACAATATTTCAACAGGAGAAAAAGAGAGAGTTAAAAGAAGGTTTCATAGCTACCTGGCTCTGGAGCAGGAATGATGATGATCAGTCCTTTGCAACTGATACATTAAACCTCATGAAGTTCATGTGCTGCAGTGTATTCAAATGTCAAGTTCAATTTAGGAATAGGCGCCAAAACACTCTCGAAAGCAGAATAAGCTTCATTGCAAACATGATTACACATAAGGATTTCTCATTGTGTGGGCAAGCATTTCTCCCGTCTTTTTCTCACCTTTTAGAATATTGCTTAGGAAAACATATTGCTTGTCAGCATAACGAAACAAGGGGTATAAGGTGTACAATTTTGAGCCATTTCCTTGTTTTCATTTTTTTCAAATTCGCTGTACCTGAAAACCAAATAAACTTGCAGACTTCTTCAATCAGGTTCACTCTATATTTATTGAGAGTACAATTCCTATGACGTCCTACTTAAAAAAAACCATGCTAATTAGGAGTTTTAGCAGTTGCAGTTCCAAAACTTCTCCAAAAGTACCAGATTTGGGAAAAGCTCACATCAAAGCAACTCTACAGTCGGGCCTCAGTATTGGACATTGCTTTACATGTTACAGTAGAACCTAGAAGTAATGGGAATTATACTGTTCATGCAGCTCATATAGTTTCTGAGTTGTCTTCTGGCAAACTTCTCTATGGTCTTGGATGTCGCTCAAAGTAAGGAGATATTGGGGAAAAATAAGGTGAATGACTGAAGGATGAGAACAATACTGGAGGCCTTTATTTTCACAAATCAATAAAACCTTGTCTTCCTGATTTAATAGACTGTAGAATCCTTAGTTCAGTATAACAAATTAATGGTCTTTTATAATTTTTGTAGCGTCAAATCTAAAATGTAATATATTAATATTAATTGCCTTTTCTTTAAATTTTAATAAAAGACCATTTTTCAAAGTCAGGAAAGTAATAAAATATTCGTCTAATATCTGTAGAAACTGAGGTGCAAATGGACTGAAATCTTTTAACATGCAAATGATTTCATTAAGACAGATTACTATTTTGCTATGTACTTGCTAATCATAATTTTAGAGCCAAATTAATTCTTTATGTGTGCTTATAATTACAGCTGCTTTTTTCCCACCTAAGATTCTGAGAGTTAAGGGATTATATTGAGTTTTTAATATTAACCTGACCTTTCAGCATGCTTAGCTAAAACTTTTCTGTAAGTAGAGTGCATTTCTTTGACAGTAAGACTCTAGAAGATTTGAAAATTTGAATATGGTTACACGGTCAATGATTTGGAATACTCCCACAATCCATGGTTAATGGCAGGAAATGATGGGAAATATATCCTAACAAAAGTTGAGGATTCAGTGTTTGAAAACTAATATTAAATATGTGATCTTCTAGTCCTTGATTCAAAACTCACCTGGATGAATGGGAATTACAGAATTTCATGGTGGTAACAATGATGATGATGATGATCTTTCTTCCTTCATTTGTGACAGAAGCATCACAATTAAAATAGAGCATATTATAAGGCATAATATTTAAAATGGAAAATGCAAAATTAAAGTATGTAGTGTATGTAGGAGCTTACCAAGAAACTAGCAACATTGTGTTCTGTCACGCTGCCATGAAGTACTCAAGTGTATACTGATCAGAGCACAAAGAATAGGTATACATATGTCACCACAATCGCAAAGGTCGGAAGCCACTGGATAGCCCCATTTATTCAGAGTGTCTCTGGATCTTCTTTTACCTGTGCACAATCTGTGCAATGATTTCCATACTCCCCACCTTTCGCCACACCCAGGTGCCAGCTCTGGTTCCATCCAGTGTTGGTTCCATCCAGTGTTGGTTCTTAGTAGCTTTCCATAGGTTCACTCTGCTTTCAAATTCTTTGAAGTCTTCCATCGACCTAATGTACCTTTTCCTGGGTTTTAATCTCTGATGGATTGATTGTAAGCCATAGAAAAGGTGTTGTCTATCTACTGCTGATTTGAGCCTCTCTCTATAAGCTGCTGCTTCTCTTTTAAAAGCAGGCAAGCAATGCTAGCTAGATGGTAGATCTTATGTAGTGGGGTAAGTTTTAGGCAACTGGTAATAATTCTGCTAATTTCATTCAGAGCAACATCTACTTTCCCAGTATGTGCAGCAGTGGTGGGTTGCTCCCGGTTCAGAACGGTTCGCAAGAACTGGTAGTAAAACTGGTGGGAGACTCCGCCCACCAACCCTGACATCAACAGGACGCTTCTGTGCATGTGCAGAAGCACGTGTGCGTGGCCCCATTGCAAACTGGTAGTAAAGGTAAGTAGAACCCACCACACTGATGTGCAGGCATGTGCACCTGCTTTAGCAAAGAGCTAAAGTTGTTGTCTTAAGGATCTTTGGTTTGGCACTCCAAGTAGAGCTCATTAATTTCCTGAAGATGTTATTTCTTCCACTGACCTTCAGTTTAGTGTTAGTTCACTGTTACTTACATGCTAGGGCGCTATCTAGAGTGACTCCCTCTAAGTATTTAGGCTTGTAGCAGTTGTCCAATAATATCTCTTTCCATATAATGTGCAGCTTCCTGCTTATTACGAAGATAGAAGGCGTATATCTGAATTTTTGCTGGATTTGGCCTTAACTGGTTATCACAAAAATATGGATCTAGCTCTACCAGGTCTTCAATTAGGTGGTCTTCTACCTCCTCAAACGTTTGCCCCTGTACTACCATTACTCTATCACCAGCATACAAAATACTTTTATATATTTATATATTTATATTTATTATAATATATTATACAAATATAGTATATTTATATATTTATACTTTTATCTGTTATCTTATTTATTTATTTATTTATTTATTTATTTATTTATTTATTTATTTATTTATTTATTTATTGGTTCAATTTATATGCCGCCCTTCTCCAGAGACTCAGGGCGGCTTATAATACGTTAAGCAATAGCCTTCATACTTTTGTATATACCTGCTTAGTAGGGCTTTCGCCCCCCCCCTAAGTGGTGCTCTTTTTTATACAAAGTCAGCTTATTGCCCCCACAATCCGGGTCCTCATTTTACCTACCTCGAAAGGATGGAAAGCTGAGTCAACCTTGAGCCTGGTGAGATTTGAACTTGCAGGCAGCTGGCAGCTAAGTGCTACTTTAACAGCACTTTAATCTGTTGTGCCACCAAGGCTCTTTATCTTATATATGCTTGACAAATAAATAAATAAATAAAAATAAAATACATTTAGTTGTTACTACCTACAGGGAGCAGCTCATCATTAGTGTAATTATAGTCAAACAGCATTATCAATCAGCCATGAGAGTTATAAAAAGGAACAACCTTTTTGTTAAACTTGATTCCCAGTGATTGTGCCTATGCACTTTTGTTGGCAATATTACAACAGTGTCTTCTGAGATTTTTTAAAAAAATCCCTTGTACCCAAGGGACCAAGTACCAATCAGGGCTATTCCTGCTTAGCTTCTAAATAAGCCAAAGTTCCCAGGTTTATATAGACACCCAAGGCATTAAAAACAAAAACAGTATCTTTAAAATGGTCATTCCAAAACTGGCACAAACTAACTGGGAAAATACTCTTTTATGAGAATATAACTCCATTCTGGTAGTGATGGAAGCATTCCTTCAGCTATTTTGTTCCCAAACTATTTAGAACTTTAGAAATAAGCAACAGCATTCTTATTAAGGCAAGTATATAGCTTGAAGATGATTTTTAACCCTATTTGTACATCTACTTTTCCTTTCTTCTTCTTCTGTCCTCTGGGCTATAATTGATAAAAAAAAAGAGGGAGGGAGGGAGGGAGGGGGAAAATATACCCAGCTCTTAAGGAGTTCATATTGGAGCAAGGAAGCAGTTGGGTTTGGCCAGGTAACTTATTGATTCAGACAATGGCCAGGACTGTGTCTTTAGTACTATTTACAACTAGAAAAACAGGTTTTTTTTTCCTAGTCCAATAACAGCAAAAGGACTCTACCCATTTTTAAATAACACAGCAGTAAGATGGATTTTACAACAAGCTTATCACTGACATTATGGTGTGTATAGACTTCTATTTTTCACTCAAGCTGATGTTACCTAAGTGACTTTCTATCAGTCCGATTTCCTTTCTTCAACGTAGAAGACAAATGCATAACTGCTATTATGTAAGTAGATTACAAGTGTACAAATCTGACATATTATTAGAAATATTTTCACAGATGTTGGTTTCCTTCTTACTAAATATGGGATGACCCATATTTCAGCTGAGTGCAACTTAAGATGGGGACCTGTTCATACACATTTTCCAGTTTCTTGACGATCATACGCAAAATACAAGCTATTGTACTGTAGTGTATCTCCTGAAGCATCCCATTATACTGAAATTAGGGTCAAAGTTTTGTGATTTACAATAAGAAGATGGTGGGTCTATTTTTGGATGCTGAAGGATGCTGTGTTGCATTTCCTGAAGGTCTATAGAAAAGGGAAGTGAGTATTCTCTCTATGCAGAGGATAGGTAAACCTCTCTTTTTCATCAAATCCTGGTGAGGTTGTTTGGTTGTGAACTATTGTTTGGATTCAACATTAGCTTGGATGTCTATAGAGATTATCAATCATTCAGGTCACAGTTGTCTCAAAGGTGCTTTTTTTTCTCCTTCAAAAGACAACTGGGCCGATTTTTTCCTTGAGGAAAGAAGAAGAAAATGTTTCACTGCACATCCAAGAAGCTTCATCAGTTCTGATGGTGGGTGATGGAAGGATAGGTTCTGATGACAGTGAGGAGTAGGGATGGAAGCAGTGATGGTATTCAGCCGGTTCTGTCTGGATCATGCAAACCGGGAGCGGCAACTGCAGAAGGCTCCGCCCACCCACCCGGACATAATTATTATTTTATTATTATTATTATTTATTAGATTTCTATACCGCCCTACTCCCGAAGGACTCAGGGCGGTGCACAGCCAAACAATAAAAACACATACAATACAAAATTTAAAAAATATAATAAAATCAAATTAAATAATTTTGGCCCCGACAAATTTAAAACCCCAAACTTTTAAAACCAATTTAAAATTGAATATATAAATACTAAAAAATATTTAAAATTTTAAAAATCTTTTATAAAAGAGGGGGAAAATTAGGCCAGGCCGGCCTGGTGAAATAGTAAGGTCTTTAAGGCGCGGCGGAAGGTGCGCAGATCCGGGATCCTCCGTATCTCTGGGGGGAGCTCGTTCCAGATAGTAGGTGCCCCCACAGAGAAGGCTCTCCCCCTGGGGGCCGCCAGTCGGCATTGTTTGGCTGACGGCACCCGGAGGAGCCCCTCTCTATGGGAGCGTACCGGCCGGTGGGAGGCTATTGGTGGTAGTAGGCGGTCCCGCAAGTACCCGGGTCCTAAGCCATGGAGCGCTTTAAAGGTGGTAACCAAAACCTTGAAGCGCACCCGGAAGACCACCGGGAGCCAGTGCAGCTCGCGCAGGAGAGGTGTTACATGGGAACGCCATGTCGCTCCCATTACCACCCGCGCGGCCGCACTCTGCGCCAGTTGGAGCCTCCGGGTGCTCCTCAAGGGGAGCCCCATGTAGAGAGCGTTGCAATAGTCCAGGCGGGAGGTGACAAGGGCATGAGTGACCGTGCGTAAAGAGTCCCGATCCAGAAAGGGACGCAACTGGCGAATCAGGCGAACCTGATGAAAAATCCTCCCGGTCACGGCCGTCAAGTGCTCTTCTAAAGACAGCCGTGAGTCCAGGAGGACGCCCAAGTTGCGAGCCCTCTCCGTGGGGGCCAATGATTCGCCCCCAATAGTCAGTGATGGCGTCAACTGACTATATCGGGACGTCGGAAACCACAGCCACTCAGTCTTGGATGGGTTGAGCCTGAGCCTGTTCCTCCCCATCCAGATCCGTACGGCCTCCAGGCACCGGGACATCACTTCAAGGGCATCGTTGGGGTGATCCGGGGTGGAGATGTACAGCTAGATGTAATGCATAACTACTGCACATATGCAGAAGGCCGTGTGCATGCACAGAGGTAGTGCATGTGCTCACATTTGCAAACCGGTAGGGAAGATAAGTGAATCCCACCTCTGGATGGAAAGATTGTATTTTTTTGCAGTCATCTGGTCATTAGCACTCTCTCAGAGCTGTTGAGGCCACTTGTGTTGTTGAGGGCACAGATAAACCTCCAAGTGGGTTCAACAACTCTCAGAGAGTGCTAACGACCAGTTGACTGCAAAGAAATACAATCACACACAATCACACACACACACACACACACACCATCATCTATCTCAACTTCAGTACCTGTCCTTCCATCTCCCCACCATCAGAACTGATGAAGCTTTTGTGATGAGAGCAAAACATTTTATTCTTCGTCCTCAAGGGGAAAAAACCCAGGCCAGTTGCCTTTCGAAGAAAAAATAAAAACCACCTTTGAGATTAGTCTGGATGGAAGGCAATAAACAGACTCAGAGTATTCTATATGATTCCTTTGCTTGATTAATGGATTGTTTATTTCTCTGCTTTAAGTGGGATTATCTCTCACCAAGAAAAAACAACTTTGTCCTTTGAGAGTGCTTTTTGATCCAGCTTGATGTCCAAGTGGCACTGGTGTCTATTATTGTTGTTGTGGTTTGTCGCATAGCCAGCCAGAAATTTAGACTGGATTTGACACTTTTATCCACCTATCAAGTCCTTCCCAAGCACTTGATAGGCAGATGTTGTTGCTTCATGTTAAAAGTATCACTGCAGGATGTAAACTGTTCCAAGTAAACCTGCTTTTTGCAATTGATTGATGGTGATTTTGTCAATGCCGATGATGTCAGATTATTGTTCATTACATAGTCATCCAGATATTTACTATTAGTATTATTATTCCAATGGTTGAATTGAAGTTTTCTGGGAATATCACACTATAAAACAGTATAAAATATTTTAAGATGCCATTAATAATTGACTTGGGAAACATAACTTCCATTGTTCCAGTGCAGGCTGAACCTTTAAAATAAAACAGAACATAAAACTATCAGTTGTGGCTTCTTTCTAGACAAAGATCAATGCATTAGTAAGATCCAGCCATTTAAAAATGTTTTAAAAGACTATGTTTAAAGATAGCTGAAAACTCCAATTAAGACAGTATAGAACAGCAAGACTGTTCAGTAAGACTTAGTAAGTCATTTTGAGCCCTTCAACTCCAGGGATAAAGCTGGTGTCAGTATCCAAAGTGATATTTAGTTGAGTTGATCTTGAAAGCCCTTGAAGACTTAGGATCAGTACAGCAAATGAAGGGGCACCCATTCCACTAATCTACAGAGGTTCTTTTGTAGATAACAACATCCACATGGCATAAAAAATACAGACTTTTCTGTAATGGTTTCCTATCTGCAGAAGGTTTGATGCTTGGACTCTGAAATTTTCCTCTTCCTGCAAGTGTTCATTGTTTAAGAGCTCTCTCAGTTTTCACTGCTGGTTTTCTTTTCTTTCTTCTTTTAAAAATATATTGGCTATATTACTGTCTAGTTTTATGGTTATTACAGTTTTTTCTAGTTTATGTTTGTGAACTGTTCTATGATTTTTTGCCACTCAGGCAAAATAAAAGTACACAAACAAGCAAATAGGAAAATAGACAGGTGTGAATGAACTTGTTGTTCATCCAGCTTTTGATTAGGACACAACATGTGAGCAAAAAAAAAAGTATAGCCAGTTTATTTTCTGTCAAGAAAATGTGAAATCTTAATAACCATCACCAAAGAAACATTGCTAGTCTTAAGATAACATTTTAAGCTCCCCTTGAAATTCCTTAGATGTTTTGCTAGAACAGAAGCCTGCAAATCTGCTTTAAATTTTGCTTTAGGAGGATTTTGGTGCAACGTAATAACAAATACAGACTCCCTTGGAGATATGTGAAATCTGTCTGAGGAATTTCATTTTTTTAATGCTTATCATTCCTCAAAATTCCTCTTGCATTTTGCCTAGGGAGAAACCCCTGCAAAGATTTGCAATTTCACGTTACGTATTTTTTTGAGGTGTGGGAGATGGCTGACAGTTTTAAGCCAAGTATTTACTGTGAATTGGATTTCTAAATTGGTGAACTTTGGGAGTATTAGAACCGCCAGACTTGTATGTCACCCTCCCCGTCCAGTATAGAAGGCTGCTATACTATTCTAAGCTTGGAAGCATTTCTAATATTTATGGATGTAAACAATATGTTAATATTGTTAACATTTGCAAAGGTGCAGGGTGCTGGCACCGTTAATATCTGAACAATACAAAAGAATGATAGGATTCCTTGAACAGTTGTACCAATTAATGCCTTTTTGATCAATGCTCTGTGAGTGTCATCAGTGCCAACTGCAATCTTATTAACCAGAGCTCTGCCATGCTACATCGCACATCACTGCACTTCACTGCACTTGCCCTAGCCTTTAAAGGAAGTAGTTGCCAGTGACATACATCTCTTCTATTTCTTCTCTCCCTGTTTTCTAACACTGTATTATGATTTCATTTATTTACCTGACTTATTCAGTTTCCTCCTCCCAAAAGCAGTTGTTCACAACAGCTTTCAAAATATAAAAATGGGTATAACTAACTCCACGATTACAACACAGCCTCCCCCCCCCACCAATGTTACATAGAATAGAATAGAATAGAATAGAATAGAATAGAATAGAATAGAATAGAATAGAATAGAATAGAAAACAGTGTTAGAAGGGATCTTGGCGATCTTTCTGCTTAGGCAAGAAACCCTTAACCACTTCAGACAAATGGTTATCCAAAATCTTCTTAAAAACTTCCAGTGTTGGAGCATTTACAACTTCTGGAAGCAAGTTTTTCTAATGATTAATTGTTCTAACTGTCAGGAAATTTCTCCTTAGTTCTAGGTTGCTTCTCTCCTTGATTAGTTTCCACCCGTTGCTTCTTGTCCTGCCCTCAGGTACTTTGGAGAATAGCTTGACTCCCTCTTCTTTTTGGCAGCTCCTGAGATATCAGAACACTGCTATCATGTCTCCCCTAGTCCTTCTTTTCATTAAACTAGACATATCCAGTTCCTGCAACCGTTCTTCATATGTTTTAGCCTCCAGTTCCCTAATCATCTTTGTTGCTCTTCTCCACACTCTTTCTAGAGTCTCCACATTTATTTTACATCGTGGCGACCAAAACTGGATGCAGTATTCCAAGTGTGGCCTTTCCAAGGTATTATAAAGTGGTATTAACACTTCACATGAGCTTGATTCTATCCCTCTGTTTATGCAGCCTAGAACTATGTTGGCTTTTTTGGCAGCTACTGCACGCTGCTGGCTCATATTTAAATGGTTGTCCACTAGGACTCCAAGATCCCTCTCACAGTTACTACTATTGAGCAAGGTACCATATAAACTGTACCTGTGCATTTTGTTTTTCTTGCCTAAATGTAGAACCTTACTTTTTTCACCATTGAATTTCATTTTGTTAGATAGCACCCAATGTTCAAGTCTGTCAAGATCCTTCTGTATCTTAAGCCTATGTTCTGGCTTAAGCAAATGTGTTCAGATAGTGAGTGGCTGAGCCACATAGTATATTGCTATATTTGACAAAAGAATGAATGGGGAATGGAGCATCTGTGGCACCAGGCCTACTTAATTAAAAGTACTTCTAGTCATAGATAACTGGATGATCATCTAGTAATGATGCTCGAGTCTGGAATATTATCTGCCAATGTACCCATTTTAGTAAGTACAGCCGAATAGTTTGATATCTTATCCCTGGACAATAAATTCCTGATCAATAACACTTATACTTTGCTTAGATTTAATTCTAGTAGTTTATCCTGATTCAATCCAAACTGATTCCAGGCACCAACTTGCAACTTCTAGGGCTTCAACAGAATAATAATCATAAAAAGTCAGGTATCTTCAGCATCTTTGACAAAGGTTAACATTGTCTGAACTGTTGCTAACAAAACAACATTCATGTGGTCACCAAATGTTGAGTTTGAAGAAGGTTTTACTCTTATCATCAGCCTTCCAATCCAAGTATGTTATAATAAATCTTGAAAATATAGGGACAAACTATACTTTCGAGATTTGCTGTCAGTTGAAAAAAATCCAGGCCAGATTCTATACTGTTTACTTGCAAAAAAATTATTGGAATTGAATAGCCTTGACACACTCAAGCATTCTACTCAGAAATGAAAATTCAGATTCAAGTGCTATTGAATAATTACAGAGTTCTGAATGATTTCATTTTTATTTTCATAACAGTTAAGTCTTGTAGGTGTATACCAATGATCAATTTTTGGTTTATCTTTCTTCATGATATGTAGTGGTGGGATTCATTTTTTTTTACTATCGATTCTGTGGGCGTGGCTTGGTGGGCATGGCATGACTTGGTGGGCATGACAGGGGAAGGATACTGTAAAATCTCTATTCCTACCCCACTCCAGGGGAAGGATACTGTAAAATCTTCATTCCCTTCCCACTCCAAGAGAAGGTTACTGCAAAATCCCCATTTCCTTCTAATCAGTTGGGACTCGGAAGGTAGAGAATAGATGGGGGTGGGGCCAGTCAGAGGTGGTATTTACCGGTTCTCCGGACTACTCAAAAATTCCACTACTGGTTCTCCAGAACTGGTCAGAACCTGCTGAATACCACCTCTGATGATATGTATTTAATATATATATTGACATATATAATATATATGGAATATTTCTCTCCCACCCATATTTTTAATAAGCTATTTACGATAGTGTACTCCTAATACTTGTAACACTTATTTTCATATCAGTTCAAAGATATTTATGTAGATAGCAATAGCAATACCACTTAGGCTTATACATTGCTTTTACAGTACTTCACAGCCCCTCTAAGCAGTTTACAGAGCCAGCATATTGCCCCCAACAATAAAATGGTCCTCATTTTACCCACATCAGAAGGATGGAAGGCTGAGTCAACCTTGAGCCTAGTGAGATTTGAACTGCCAATTTGCAGTCAGCCGGCAGTCAGCAGAAGTAGCCCGCAGTATTGCACTCTAATCACTGCGTCACTGTGGCTAATAGGTTCTGGCCTTTTTACAGGTTCTGGCCTTTTTACAGGTTCTGGCCTTTTTATAAATGAAATGTGTCCATAGATGTAATAATCCACACAATAATCCAAGTTAAACAACTAGCCTGGTATTATAACATCTAACTTGATTTTGCCAATTCACACATTTCTCTTAATCTTTCTTTCTTTTACATTAATCCTCAGTCCATCCATATTTTTCCGAATGACGAATTGCTATCATTTGGAAGTTATGTTCATTTTTACTGTCAATATTCTTCCCAACCAAGTTATGTTTTCCATTTAATCTCAGTCATTATCCTCCTCCAAATGTGGAGTTAATTACTTTTATATAAATCCTCATTCATTTTAGTTAAGTATATCCCTTAGTATTTAATTGGTTTAACACAAAATCTTGTTCCTTTTCAAATAAATTCCATGTTATCATCTATATCTTATTCTTGTTAATTTGATGCCTTTAATACCATTCTGAATTGTTGCATAGATTCCATTATCAATTGCAGATAATCCCCTGGATGAGCAACTATAAGTACAACATGATTAGCACAATTGATTATTTTTACAGCTAAATCAGATTGTCTACTGGTCTGGGGATGGAACATGCATAGAGCTGATTTCAGTATCTAAGAATTTTGTGCACATGTTTAATGTCGAATAATTGTACAAACTACTGTAGATGATTAGACTTGTTACTATGAAGTTGATTGGAAAAATTATACCGTCGTAATTTTTATCCCCTGAATCTTATAAATTGGTCTTGGAAACAGGCAATATCAGACCATATTTTTGCAACTATTATTTCTACTTACGTTACTTTTATTAGTGCAAGACGTACACATATATTTATGCACCATCTTTTTTTACCTTTTCATTCTCTTAACAAGAATAACTGCATATTTAAATAGTAATATAGAGATAGATATATACTACACCTCATCTTAAATATTGTTCCAAAACCCAGTATTGAGCTGCTACTGACACTTTATATTCCAAGGTGCATTCAATTTGTATAGGTCATGGAAGAAACATTAAGTCCATCTTCCATATAAATTGCTGAAGTGCAAATGAGTGATACTATTATTTTCCTATCTCATGTGTCAGCTTTCTGTTTGTTTTGATGCACGGAGGTATCAGTCATTGCTAGAGGGAGGCAGGCTAGATTAAAGATATAGGTAGCCATTCCTGAATTCTCTTGAGATCATCTTTGTGATTCTTTTGCCATTTTATTGCATTCAGAAGAAGATTTCATGTGAACTGATAAAGAAAGGAAAGTAGAATATAGAATATAGTAATTCATTCTGTCAGGGATTTGGCATGGCATTCAAAAGAAACCAATTATGATTTATGTCAATACAGCACAGATAATATCCTATTGATTGACTGCCAGAGCTTTGATAAAATAATGAGGTAAACTTGCAGCCAGGTTTTTGTGGGCTGGAGTGGGCCTTTGATTCTGTTCTCCGTGCCCTTGACAAAGGTTGCCTGAAACTTGTAAATAATTTGGGCTGATGAATGGTTGTGTCAAATATGTAAAGTCAAATAAACAGCAGTAGCTGTTCTCATTTTCTGTGTTCTGGTTCTTTTTGCTTTAATGATCAGGCTCACTTAGCGTATGCTTTGACTTTGAAGACTAGGCCCAATGACCACCATTTCAAAGTTGGTTTGAACCAAAGTAGGATGCACAGTGCAGCTGGTCAGAAGAACCTCTTCAAAGAAATTCACTGCAGCTTTTTGATTGGAGAGCTATTATAGTCTAGCAGCAAGAAACTTTAATTATCCACTTCTGAGCAAGTAGCTAAAATCAGTGGGCCCAAGTGCTCCCTCTGCCCATTGTACCTAAAGATTCTTGAATGAAGAATTATTAAAGTATCCAGATGAATAGTTTCAGGGACACAAAACTCAGATTAAAACAAATGATCAGGAAATTGTTGACTGAAAAATGAGAAAGAGAATTTGCTACCCTTCTGAGTTTTGTTCCTTTTTCTTTCCTGTGAATGTTTTAGGTGTCCACTATTTGAGTGGACAGTCCGCTTTTTTCATATTATGTTCACTATTTTTTTTCACAAAATAGTGGACATTTTTTTTATTCAAAAGCTTTATGATGAAATGGTACGTAATCTAAAGCTGTACAGTCTAAGAGAATAAGGATAGGAGAATCGCGTTTTGACTTTTTTTTCATAAGTTGGAATGAGACAAAGATCAAATATCCATTGAACTTGATTCTCTGAAAAAATTAATGATGAGATTAAAATAAAAATATATTATAAAATTATGTACAGTTCACATTTTTAAAATGTATTGTAGCTTGTGTCGACTGACCTAAAATGGCATGTTAAAATATTTGTAAGAAAATATCTAATTTAATTGTAATTTTTTTTTATTTTTTTACTACTTAAGCCCCCACCCCTGCTTGTCCGCTATTTTTTGGAAGCAGACCTGGCAACCCTAAATGTTAAATGAATCCAGCGGGAGAGGGAGAAAGAAAAGAATTCTTTCAAGTAGAGGCACTTGAAAATACAAGATTCCCTACTTAGAATAAGCATAATTTTATATCTTTGCTTGAAAGGGGGTTGGACTAGAAGACTTCCAAAGTCCTTTCAAACTCTGTTATTCTGTTATGTACTGAGGCACGCAACCTCCTGAAAAAGTTCTGAAATATCAGAGAAGCCATCAAGCTAAGAGTAAAAATGGCAGGTGCCAGAGAAGTATGTGGCATGAAAGCTTGTTTTTCTAAACCAGTGTTCCTCAGCCATGGGAACTTTAAGATCTTTGGACTTCATGCCAGCTAGGGAATTCTGGGAGTTGAAATCCACATATATTAGAGTTGACAAGGTTAAGAAATACTTGTATAGATAACCACCTATTCCAACTTCATTTGTCCTCACGAACAATCCAGTGTTTAATCTGTTGGGTGGACACAGCAGAAATGTGTTACCTAACCTATGTTCAGGAGCTAACCCATAATCAGATGCACCTAAGAGGGATGGGGTGGGGCTGAAATGTATGGCCAAGAGGGTGAGATTCCACCCATCACTCATCAGAGTTGTGCTCTTCCTCTGCCTATTCATCTCAGTGTTCTTGCCTATTTGATTTAATAAGGTGTAATTAATTTAGCATCAGAATGTGGCATCCGTACTGATAAACATGTATTTTAAAGCAGAGGTTGCATCATATTGCTGATCCAGGAAGAACATACAGTCATCATCTCCATTCAGCCCCCAAAGACTTGTACTCAATAACTTTGTTAATTCTAAAACAAACAGGAGTTAGGCTGCAACACATAGTGGTAAAGATACGCATTATCTCCTTCTTTCTTTCTTATACCTTCTCTCACTTCCTGAAAAATCAGATTTCAGGAAAGAAACAAAGAGATCTGACCAGACATTCAGCTGAATATTTATGGAAAGATTCTAAAATTTGGCTGCAGGCCAGATAAAATTAATCTAAAGATGATATATAGCTCACCCTTATCAATCAACATTATGATGTGTCACAATGCAAAAATTTAAAAGAAAAGAATTAGAGATGTACAATGTTGAAATTACATATCTACTTTATTTGCCTAATATCAAAAGTTTGTAGTGAGCTTCCCATAAAGATATAATAGGTTATGACTATCATAAATCTTTCATTTAGTTTTACCCTACTAGGAATACTTGTGGAATCTACAAAGGAACTAACTTGCCTCAGGGCAAAACAAATGAGTCTACAATAGGGATATGTGAGCAACCTGGTACATATACCAGGTTGCATATATATATGCAAGTCTTGGTGTATTCGGGTCTTTTCCCGTGTAAGATTGAGAGTATCTTGGCAACGTTTCGGCAGAATCTCATCTGCCATCATCAGGCCTGTGCAACAGCCATTACTTTTTCAAATCTGGTGCTGGCAGTGTTCTTTGTTGGGATGGCCCCACCTCTTCATCCTGATTGGTTGGGAGTCCCAGTCTGTGTCTATTGGCTTGGCTTTGGGTGTATGGTCGGCTGTTCTCCACCAGGTGGCAGCGCTTCATCTTTGTGGCTGGCTGGGGTATGTTTTGGCTGGAGGTCTCAGGGTGTATGTGTTTGGCTTCTGATGTGTAGTGCAGACAGACAGTGTAGTTTCTGTCTGTGGGTGCTGGGACTCGTTTGTTGACAAGGGCTAGTTTCCAGATGTCTGGTAGGTGGGAGGTATCTTGTCATATCGTCATATTGTCACTGCTACCGGCTCGGCGGAACCGGGAGGAACTGGGAGGAACCCACTACTGCGGTATATGCAATAGACATGGAGTATGGGGACCGATTAGATTTTTAAAAGGATGAACGATAAGCTTTATTTTATAGTTTTAGAAAAAGAAAATTCATGAGTAAACAGGTCTTAAACTAGGATAACATCCTTATCCAATTCTGGTAGAGTACTATAGTGTGTTTTGCAACTAGGATTCAACATTCAGAAGGCATTTTGCTTGGCTGCATTAAGGTTAATAGCATTCTCTATACTGGAACATAGATCTAAAGGAATTGCAACTTATATATTGCACACATATTTCACCAAAATTCAAGAAAGAAGTCACCTTAGGAATTATCTCACTTTACTTCAACATCTCTTGAAAACAGATTTACTCATTAGTGCAGAGAAATCCCCCCCCCTCTCTTTTTTGGCCATACTTTAATTATAGTCTGGCATCACCAACACACATCAGAGGAAACCTATTCAAAAAACTTGAAGGACATCAACCTTATTATCAGTTCTGCGCTCTGTTATTAGTGAAGATGTGAGCAAAGGGTTGAATCAGACATTTGAAACTGACTGAAAAAAGAAGTGTTATTTCAAAATTGTTTGTTTGAGGGTTGGATCTATACAAGAAGATTGGTTCAAGGAGCAGATATTGTTCCCCTCAGGAGATGTGACGGCATTCAGTGCAATTAATCTGGAGAACAGGAGAAAGCAGCGATGCTAAAACCATCTAATTCTACTCTCAAAACATACTATTGCAGCTTGTACTTGTATGGTAAATAATTGGGATGCATTTATCAATAAAGTGCCGAGGGAAACATAAGGCATATTCTAGTTATTACTTTAGATTACAGAAAAATACTGGACACTATGAGAGATTTCAGTAATTTTTTTTAAAGAAAGATTCAGAGTGTACAAGTTTATCACAGGTATTATTTGTCAATGTGTGGGTGTTCATGACTGCCTTAGAGGCTTAGTTTTGGGTAACATTTCGACAAGAGAGACCAGATTTATTGGTTTTTATATCAAAAACAGATTTAAGTCAAAATTGCATATAGAGAAAGTGGAAAAAGCACTTAAAACATTGTAAGATTGCATCTGGGTGGGAATTTCTCCAACTGTGGTTCAGTTCTAAGGAATGGTGAGAAGAAGAATCTACCTGAATTTCACCATCTCATTTTAATTTATGTACATTTTTTCCTCATCACATTTAATTCCGGGTTTCAAAATAATGTAATAGATAACACAAACACACACACACACACACACACACACACACACACACACACACACACACACCAAAAACAAAATAAGCGGAATGTACAATGCTTGTTGTGCAAGCAGAATCAGGTACTCCCTTTATTACCTGCTATTACTGTACAGCAGATTTTATTTATTTATATAACTATATTTATACAATTTCATAAATTTATTGGCCACCCAACTCCAGGGGACTCTGAATGGCATACAGGACTAAAAACAGCTACAAACTTTAAATCAGGCAGACAGCCCAGACTAACAGCAACAACAACAAAAAGGGTCCTTAAACAAACCCACTCCAGGCCTGGGACCAAAGCCAGGTTTTTAAAGCTTTCTGAAACCCGAGGAGAGAGAAGACACCATCCTTATCTTGGTAGGGTGGGGGGGATGCTATTCCAGAGGGTGGGGGCCAAAACAGAGAAGGCGTGCTTCTTCAGTCCTGCAAGATGACAGTAGTTAATGGAAGGGACCCAGAATGCATCCACTTTGCTGGAACATATTAAGTGGGCAGATAAAAATGGGGTGAAGATATGATGATGTCAAATAGGTCAGACCAAGGAGGTAAATATGAAGCATTGAAATGGTTGACTGGACATTGTGGAAGAGCACAAGCATGGCATGGGAGCAGCTTTAAGTCCTCCCAGTGCTCAGATGAGAAGCACTGCTGAGAGGCATTCTTATTCTGCTGCCAGAATAATACTGGGACTAGGACACATAGATATCACCAGCTTTCTTGGTACACCAGCTTTCTTGGGAATGAGGCTCATTATTAGGGTGTATTTTCAGTGTCCTGAAAAGCTATGAGGAAGAAGGCAGGCAGGCAGGCAGGCAGGAAGGAAGGAAGGAAGGAAGGAAGAGGAAGGAAGGAAGGAAGGAGCGAGGGAGGGAGGAAGAGAGGAAAGGAAGGGAGGAAGAAAGAAGGAAGGAGAGAAGGAAGGAAGGAAGGAAGGAATACAAGCTGATGATTGAAGCAAGCCAAAAGGCAGAAGATAGTATGCTGGTGGATGTCTATACTTCCTCAAGTGGTGGATGCCTATACTTTGATGATCCATTGCCTCAGTCAGGAATGCCAGCTGTGAAGCAAATCTGTTAGATACTATAAGAGAAAATCACTGCCAAAACCTCTTCAGTTGATGGTAGCATTCCAAACTTCTCTATTGCCAAAATGGCTTGTCTTTTTAGTTAAGTATTTTCATTTGATTTAATAATGTGACAGATTGAAGCTTCAAAAGAAACTGGATTTTGTATAGCCTTGTCCCTAAAACAGAGGTGGGTTTCAGCAGGTACTGACCAGTTCTGGAGAACCGGTAACGGAAATTCTGAGTAGTTCGGAGAACCAGTAGTAAAAATTCTGACTGGCCCCACCCCCATCTATTCTCTGCCTCCCAAGTCCCAGCTGATCGGGAGGAAATGGGGATTCTGCAGTAACCTTCCCCTGGATTGGGGAGGGAATGGAGATTTTACAGTATCCTTCCCCTGCCATGCCCACCAAGCCACGCCCACAGAACCAGTAGTAAAAAAATATGAACCCACCACTGCCCTAAAAGATAGGGGCATACCTTAAAGAGGATGGGTGAATGAATGAATCCAATTTCCTACTCTTTTTGGTATTTGTAAATACTTCTCTGTTCTCTATTGCCACATTTCACATTAAAATATTTAACACCATACAGGTTAGTAGTGAAAACTATGTTATGCATTTCTGTTCGATTATATGCTGGGTAAAGATGAACTTATTTCTGTCCTGAATCTCTCATCTTTGGAACTGCCAATGAAATAAAAGAATTGTGTGCACACAATCATGTGCCTGGAAAAGTCTCCAAAGCCACCATGCAGTGTGCCCAGGGACCTCAGTGCTTCCAGGAGATGCTTTGTGAAGCATTCCTTGTAGTGATGGGTTGCCCCCGGTTCAGACTGGTTTGCAAGAACCAGTAGTAAAACTGGCGGGAGGCCCCGGCCCCACCCCGGATGTCATCATCAGCAATCTGTATGCGCAGATCGCTGATGACGACATCCGGGGCAGTGGGCAGGGCCTCCTGCCGGTTTTATTACTGGTTCTTGTGAACTGGTCCGAACCGGGGGCAACCCACCACTGAACCCACCCCTGATTCCTTGAAATCTTTGCATAACCAGATTATAGTGTTGTATAAAAAAGAAAAACCCAACCAATATGGAATACAATCTAAAGTTTGCATCATACCTGGTTCTACATGAGATAATTCTAGGGAACTTTTATTTATATACAGTAGTACAAGTCAAAATCTTATTCTTCTCAAAGTCTAAACAAAGCAATCAAATAATTTGATAATCAAAGCAAAAATATTATAGAAGTACATTCAGTTTCTCTTGTTTTTCAGAAGGCAGCAAGGTTATTAAACTATTGAGAGCTTCGGTGGTACAATGGTTAGAGTGCAGTACTGCAGGCTACTTCTGCTGTCTGTCAGCTGCCTGCAATTTGGCAAATCGAATCTCTTAACACCTGTGATTTCACAATAGCACATGGCTCTATAAGTTGCTTGTCTATGTCGGACTTCCGGGTTGCTGTTTGCCGCTGCCAGACGTTCCTTTGGGATCGTCAGCTTCCATCGCCTGTTAGAGCCGCCTTCACAACGGAATGGCGGCTCGAAAAAACTCCGTTTCCATGAGGAAACGGAGATAGAGCCGGCAGGGGTGGGTAGAACTCTCTGCGGAGTCCCAAAAGTTTTTTTTTTACTTTTGGGACGGAGCGGATGAGATGCCCTGTATCCCCAGCCGCTGCTCCGGGCTTTGGGAGACCTCTGCTGATGCAGAGCCAGGCGTCAAAAGCAAGCCTGCAAATTTAACAGACTACTCAAAGAAAATGTGAGCTGGACCTGTAATATTGAACCACAAGTATTTTACTGATTTTTTTTTTTAAAAAAAATTATTTAAGAGAGAGGAGGAAAAGAAAGAGGAAAAAAAAAAAAGAAGCCCTTTAAAATGGCGTTGGCTGGAGGAGAGGCTGAAAAGGAAAGTCTTTCCATTTTCTATTATTACAATGTAGCGGAATAAATACCACTGGCTACATTTGTAGACAAAACTTTGCTCCTGTGTCTTTTTCTCTTTTTTTTCCCCTTGGAGACCTGATATTGTTGTTGATTGGAAAGAAGTCCCTTTTTTTTTTCTTTCTTGCTTTTTTTTTTAACAAAGCCTGCCTGGGCGGAAACATGGCACTGAGACTCATAAAGTCAGATAAACAAGAAGGAGGGGGGATCCCCCCACCAACAACTTAAAGGAACAAGTCTTAATTCTTCAGTCTCAGAAACCTGACTTTAATATAATAGAATTTTTTATAGAGGAGATTGAAAGAAGGGAGGAGATTGTGAATCAGCAATTTGAAAAATTTAAGCAGGAAATTAAAGAATTGGTGAAATCTAAGTTTGATTTTTTGGAGAAAAAACTCTCAAAAGTGGTTAATGGTTTTACAGGATTTATGAAACAGTTGGACACAAATACTAATGTACTAGAGTCTAAAATGGAAGAAATTCAAGATAAATTGGACAATAGAATTCAAAAAATTGAAAATGATTTGACAAACACTCAGGTTAATAGCTTAGAAGAAAAACCTAAAATGGATGCTGATCAAAAGTATGGTAATGCAGAAAATCTGCAACAGAAGATTGAAAAAGAAATTTTAATGGTACAATATAATTTTACAGAATATGCGATAAGATTAAGAGGTTTGCAGGAAAATAATAGAGATGATTTAAGGAAAATATCTTCTGAATTTCTAGCTGGGATTCTAAAGGTTCAACCTGATGAAGTGTTTTGTAGGATCGACAGAGTTTATCGAATCAACTCCTGGATTGCTAAGCAAAGGCAATGGCCTAGAGATGTGGTGATTTATTTTACAGATAAGGAAATTAGGAATAATATCGTTCAAAACTCCTTCAATTCTAATTTGCAATTGTATGGAAGAAAGATTTGGATTTACAAGGAACTCCCACCTAAGATATTGATGGAAAAGAAGAAATTTGGTTTTCTGGTGAATGAGTTAAAAAAGAGAAATATCTCCTACAGGTGGGACGTCCCAGTTGGTATTATATTTAGATACCAAGGAGAAAGATATCAGCTAAATACTGTTGAAAGAGCGGAAGAATTTTATCAAAATAGGTTGAAAATGAACTTAACATCTCCAGGTATAATACAGGATAAGCAGAAGGAGCCGGAAATAAAGGTAAAATATCAAATTACAGAGACTGTACCAGATGAATTGCCTTTGGATTTATTGGATACCCCAGCTGGACTATCTACAAATTTGAGAGAAGAGGCATCTAATCTTAATGTGATGACTTATCAAGGCAAGGATAAACATGGAAACCAATTAGGGGATATACAAGGGATAAAAAAGAAATATGAGATACAAAAGCAAAACCAACAAGACCAATCTACAAAGCAGAATAAAAACCGACCCGATGATACACACTTTATAGAAAGGGAACCAGGATGGAAACCAAACCCACAAAAAGAAAAGAAAAAAAGAAATAGGTGGCATAAAAACAGAAATTTCTAATCAGGCAACAGTGAAGCCAGTGATTTTAAAATATGAACGATTATGTGTAAACACAGAAGAGGCGACGTATTGGTTAATATCATCCTGAGGTTTGTGGCAGATCTCTGCATGGCCGTAATCTGGGGACGTGAAACGAGCCTTAAACTGATGGATTTGAATTATCCATTTTGGAATTTCTTTTTGTGTTGATAAACATATTATATTATCTGAATCACAAGGCAAGAGAATTATGCTGGGGCATGCAGAAGATCGGGTTGTTACCCACTACGATGATGGGAATTAATAATCCTGATGAAACCCACAATTATTACTATATGGAATATAATTATAATGTCACTCGGGTGGTTGTTTTTACTTTTATACATATAAGAAGATATTTACTACTGATGGGGGCAGATATGATTGAAGATCCTGAATAAACTGTTGCACCAGTAAGCTATGTTACCCGATTATGGATGTTGGTTCTACCAATCCAGTGGAAAGACCTCAAAGAAGATACTATATGGATTATAAATTTAAAGTCATTGTCTTTTCTTTTTTTTTATTTAGATATAATGGAAAATATAGACATATATTTTTAAGAAGTGTGGGCAGTGAATCAAAGATGTTAAGAAATGTTGTGTATGGCAATTTTGCATGATAGTGGGTGAATAAGCTATTTAGTAGATTGATTAGTCTAAGAAAAGGGATTTTTAAGTGTTATATTTAGGGGAGTGGAGGAAATGGATAGAGTGGAATAAATGTTAAACTAGATTTTATGGGGAAGGCCGCTTTGGAATGTTATAGTAATATATATAGAAGATTAAATGTTAAAGTAGGACTTATCGTATAGTTTTAAAGTGGAGAAGTTATTTTATAATGTCATAGTATAATGTCTTTTTTTCCCCCTTTCTTTTCTCTTTTTTGATATGTATGGATAAAGGGGGATGTTATAATATTAATAATATTTTTAGTAAGTAAAGGTCAATATCTAGAGGAGGGAGTAAGTAATCTGTTATGAATTAGGTTTTTTTTTTTTGTTATGAAGAAGTCACAGGGGGGGATGGGTGGGGAGGGGGGGTTAGGGAGGGGGAGGGAGAGGGGGAAAAAAAGGGGGAAAATTTGTATTTGAAAACTTTTTCAATAAAAAAAAAGTTGCTTGTCTATGAAAAGTAAAGATTTTTCATACGTTGAGTTTAAATACTGGTGAGCATTTTCAACAAACGTAGCTTCATTATTTTTGTTATTTATGACATTGTTTTAATTGTTTTTAATTGTATAGCTTATGCTTTTGTTTTAAATCATTTTGATTTTTTAAAATTATGTAACCACCCAGAGTCGCAAGCTTGAAATGGGTGACTATATCAATGTAATAAATACATATGGAAAAAAAATATAGATTTGTTGCTATAAAGCTGTGGCAATGAGAGTGGGATAGGAATAACACTTTAAAAAAGCATTTTATTAAACATGCTGTACTGAGAATATGAAATAAATATAAATCTCGGTTGTGTCTGAAAATACCTTTATGGCTGTCACCACAAGAAGCATATTATAGAAGAGAAATGATTACTAAACATAAATAGTTAACTTATAGTGATATATTGGTTCTTCCAGGGAGATTTCAAAATAAAATCAATAGAGGATTTGACATCAGAAGGATATCTACGACAACAGTTTTCTATGTACAATTGCTAGCTAGAAAGATTTAAAGTAGATAAAAGGGACTTTTGGTTTTGAATGTAGTAACACTGAATTTAAAACAGAATTATGTACAAATGTGAACATGTTATTCCTAAAATGCATAAATGTTTATCAAAATTTGAAACAGAAGATAATCAGGTGAAAGAAAGTATGATAAAATTGGCCAAAAACTTTGGGTAAAACATACCTATGGAACAGTGGGAGAGTATGCGGATGAAAGGACTGACATTCACATTGTCTTGTAATTTTAAAGAAAATGTTTATAAAATAATGTTCCATTGGTATTTGTCATCAGAAAAAATGTCTAAAATGTTACATGTATGTTGGAAATGTGAACAACAAGAAGAGACTATTTATTATGCTTGGGGGACGTGTAAAAAAAACTAAACATTTTGGATTCATATTAATTCAGAATATCTTAAAGTCTAATTTTAAAGTCTAATTTACAATTGAAATACGAAATATTCCATTTGGGACTGAGGAATAAACAGTTGGAAAAAAAATCTCAATGAATTGTTTCTATATATGAAAATAGCAGCAAAACTTTTATATCCACAATTATGGAAGGATTTAATGTTGCCTACAACAAAAGCATAAATGGTGAAGTTTTTGGAGCTGGCTGAGATGGTGAAGTTGATGGCTTTGATTAGAGAAAAGACAAATTAATTTTAATGCTGATTGGAAGCCCCTTCTGGACTATTTACATGAAACTGGAAAAAAATATGAAATATGGATTTTATGATTTTAAAAAAATGCTAGATAATAGAAAAAAATGAAAGTTATGTTTGAAGTTGTATGTTGTAAACTTAGAGTAAGAGTTTCTGTTGTAAAAGAAAATAGGAAGTCACTACTTTATATTTCTTTTTTCTTTTCCACTTCTCACTTTGATTTCTTTTCCATTCTTTACCTTTTTCTCTTTTCTAGCTTAATTAGTAGTTTTTATTAGCTTTTATCTCTCTAGTTTAAAATCTTATATTTATTAAAAAAAGAATGGGAGCAAGAGAAATTGCTAACAAAGGCTTCAGTTAGTAGGACAATACAAGATTGCTGTTTGTAATTTCTTACTCATTCTTTCCTATATTATTCCAATTTGGGATTGGCACTGGCATTGGTGGGATCTTATTGTCAATACAAAATTATAGATATCACCATATAAATTTTAACTAGGTGTAGCAGAGTGAGTTTGAGAGTTTTTTTTTTTTGTTTTGCTAATTGGATGATAAAGCTGCCAGACTGTTTCTTTCATACAGGCTGGCTCTCCTTTTCTGGCTGCCCCAGAACAGACAAAAGTGCAGTCACTCTGGCTTACTGAAATACACAAAGAAAATTCTCTCAGGACTAGACCTCTATTCTTTTCTCGCACTCAAAACCTCTAGGAGACATGTAATGAGGAAATATAGTGTTACTTCTCATCAAAAAGCACTAACTGAATTACAGGCACTCTGGGAAGAGGGAGTAGTTGGTTCTTTTAATGAACCTCTACTAAACAGCCATTGAATGAAGCCAAAAGTTCAGTATTCCCTAGATGATTGAGGGGCTAAAGGTGGTCTCTCTGCTACTCACTGCCAGAATGAAAGTAGTTTTTGGAATAATCAGGATTGGTTATTGTTACTCTAAAGTGTTTTATGGTGTTCCACCAGAATCTTGCTAAAATGCATTGAGCAAGTATTGATAAACTAGCTGATGCACGCCTTGCCCCTAGCCAACAATGATGAGTACTGTTGGATATGTGGCTTTTACTCTTCCAGTTTTCAGGCCATTCTCTTCTACCAGCATGTAACTATTAATGGGATTTGGAACTAATCTGGAACAATTAATGGAATTAATGGAAAAAGATGTTGAGACTCTGAAAAGAGTGCAGAGAAGAGCAACAAGAATGATTAGAGGCCTGGAAGCTAAATCATAAACAATGATTACAGGAATTGAGCGTGTCTATATAATGAAAAGAAGAACTAGGGGAGACAGGATAGTGGTGTTCCAATTTTGAGGGGCTCCTACAAAGACAAGAGGGGGTGGTCAAACTATTTTCCGAAACCCCAAAAGGCAAAATGAGAAAGAATAGATGGAAACTAACGAAGGAGAGAAGCAACCTAGAACTAAAGAGAAATTTCCTAATGGTGTGAGCAATCAACCAATGGAACAGCCTTCAGAAGTTGTGGGTGCTCCATCAGTGAAGGCTTTCAAAAAGAGACTGGATGGCCACTTATCTGAAATGGTGTAGGGCGGTGATGGCTAACTTTTTCCAGACTGAGTGTCCAAAGCATGTGCACACAAACCCCCAAAATGCAATGTGAGCGTGGCCCACATGCATGGGCCCCACCCCTGTGCATTCATGAACCCCCCTGTGCGCTCCCCCATGCTTGCATGCCCACCCGCTTCACCCCTTGTGCATGTGCATGCACCCCCCACATGCACATGTGCTCCCACACACATGTCCCACCCCTGTGCATGCGCGGCAGAGACCTGACGACCAACTGGCCGGTGGAAGGCATACGCACATGTGCAGTGGAGCTGAACTGGGGCAACGGCTTCCGTGCCCACAGAGAGGGTGCTGCGTGCCACAGGTTCGCCATCTTGGATGTAGGGTCTCCTGCTCGAGCAGGGAGTTGGACTAGAAGACTTCCAAAATCTCTTTCAACTCCCTTATTCTATGTTCTATATTGAATGAATTGATTTTACATACCCTACATATTTTAGCACACTGCATGTACTTCTCAGAGACCCTGGGAATTGGGTGGCATATTATTTGTTATTTGGTGGGACATAGGCAACAATATATTGACTTGCAAAGATCCTAGTTTGCTTAAGCTAGTGTGAACAGCTTTAGAATAAAAATAGGCTTTGGTTGTGCTGATGACTTGCTGTGAAAATGTTCCAAAACATACGGCTACTTCCTGTTATTAGCAGAGAAGGCTGCATGTGACACAGGTATGCCTAATAGCAATAGCACTTAGACTTATCCACTGCTTAACAGTGCTTTACAGCCTTCTCTAAGTGGTTTACAGAGTCAGCGTATTGCCCCAACAATCTGGGTTCTCATTTTACTGACCTTGGATGGATGGAAGACTGAGTCAATCTTGAGCCGGTGAGAATCGAACTGCCAAACTGGTGGCAGTCTGCAATACTGCATTCTAACCACTGCACCACCACAGCTGGTATCTTATCTGTACTTTCATTCTATTTGTCACTTTAATTAAAAATTCACTTACAGGGGCCATTGAAACATGCCTTCTGCTCTTCTTTGGAATGATATTTGCCTCCTTCCTTGTTTTCAAAATGCTGGCTGGGGGATTCTGGGAGTTGAAGTCCACCCATCTTCAAGCTACCAAGATTGAGAAACACTGCTCTAGATGTTGAATTACTTTTTTTGAATGTTGATTTCTTTTCTTTTTTAAAAAAAAGGTGGTTTATAATTCATGGCTTTAGTTTTAAAGTTTGCTAATTTGCTTTTAAAACAAAATTACAGATTTGGGAGGTTATATGATGCTCAGAGATAGTTGGTAGGAGCCAAGTATAAGTTCACTAAGTAGATAGACAGAAAGACAGACATTCTGTGAAAGCTTTGATTGACAAAAGCCATGACAGATACTGAAGGCCAGTAATTATGAGCCCAAGAGAGCATGAATAAGATTGTGTTTTGAAATATAAGAAAAACAAATGGTAAAGAAATGAATGAATTAGCAAATGAAATAAAAGAAAAGTAGATGTGTTAGGAAATGGTCATTACCTAACTAGTTGGCCAGGTAATATATAATCCAACATTGTATGTTTGTATTGTGTAAATGTATTATGTTGTTTTAAGAACATTGCTGAGTCATTCTGCATCCTGATTGGATGAGCTCTGTAGCCAATGTATTTAAGGAGAGATTAATTGTGGTTAGTGTGGACACTACACCATATTTTTACCTGCTACTATGCTGTAACTATTTTTGATATCTCTAAATGGTCATTGTTTGATGATGATAATAATAATAATAATAATAATAATAATAATAATAATAATAATAATAATAGTAATAATCATAATCATAATCATAAGCCATAAATACCTGGGCTATACCTGTGATTAGATACTCTGCAGGAATAATTGACTGGACCCAGATGGAGTTAGACAATTTGGACAGAAAAACAAGGAAGCTTATGACAATGAATCATGCCTTGCACCCTAAAAGTGATGTTGACCGATTATATTTACCAAGAGCAGAGGGTGGTCGAGGACTCCTACAAGTAAAGCAGACTGTGGAAGAAGAAAAATGCAGCTTGAATGATTACATCCAGAAAAGTGAAGAATCAATGATTAAGGAAGTAAATAAAGGAGACCTTTTAAAGACAACTAAAACAAAAGCAGAATATAAGAAAGAAGTAATTGAGCAGCGAGCTGAAAATTGGAAACACAAAGCTCTGCATGGCCAATACTTGAAAAGTATTGAAGGCAAAGCTGACCAGAAACTAACTTGGAACTGGTTAAGATCAGGAGTACTGAAAAAAGAAACTGAAAGCTTTATTTTGGCAGCTCAAGAACAAGCCCTAGCCACAAACTGTATGAAGGCAAAAATTCAACATGTTACCACCAACAGCAAATGCCGCCTCTGCAATGAGAAAGATGAGACAGTCGACCATCTGATCAGTGGGTGCAGCAAAATTTCACAAACTGACTACCTACAACGCCATGACCGTGTTGCTAAAATCATTCACTGGAAATTGTGTCAGAAGTTTGGATTTGAGTACAGCAAAAACCACTGGGAACATCAGGTTGAGAAAGTTTTAGAGAATGAGAAACTCAAGATCTTGTGGGACTTTAGGATTCAGACTGACAGGCACTTGGTTCACAACACACCTGACATAACAATAGTTGAAAAGAAAAAAGTATGGTTCATTGACATTGCAATACCTGGTGATGCACGAATTGAAGATAAGCAGCAAGAAAAAATCACAAAGTACCGGGACTTGCAAATTGAAGTTGAGCGACTGTGGAAAAAGAAATCGTGTGTTGTCCCGATTGTAATTGGAGCCCTCGGAGCAATACCCAAAGGGTTACCCCGCTATTTAGAAATTCTAAATTTGCCGGACTTGAACATTTTGACTCTACAAAAAACCACCTTACTTGGAACAGCTTACATCCTCCGACGATACCTTAACAGTTCCTAGGTCCTTGGTTAGGACTCGAACTGCTGAGCTATTAACCAGCCTCAAAGGCTGTGAATCTCACTAAAGATTAACCAATAAATAATAATAATAATAATAATAATAATAATAATAATAATAATAATAATAATAATAATAATAATAATAATAATTTTATTTCTATACTGTCCTTCTCCCAAAGGACTCAGGGCGGTGTACAGCCTATTAAAAGCACAAAGACAAACATAAATTTAAAAATAATTAAAATTATTAAATAATTTCGGTTCAGATTTAAAACCCCAAATTTAAAACACCCAATTTAAAATCATTACATCGATAGCCCAGCCTGGCGGGACAGCAGGGTCTTGAGGGCACAGCGAAATACGCGGAGGTCGGAGATCTTACGCATTTCCGGGGGCAGTTCATTCCACAGGGCAGGGGCTCCCACAGAGAAGGCCCTCCCCCTGGGTGTCGCCAGCTGACATAACTTGAATGATGGCACCCTGAGGAGACCCTCTCTGTGGGAGCAATCATGGTTATTTATTACTGTTTCCTGATATTTATTGAAATGTTTTTTTATTGTTCCTGTATGTTCCTTGTATTTTTCTACAAACTGGTAATAAGATTTTATATCCCTGGATTGATCTAATATTGCACTTTATATGGCTAAGACTTGGATTGTTAAAAGACTATGAATTCGCTTTACCTTTAAAGTAAAGTATTATAAAACCAGTTTGTCTGCATGTTATTCACAATTACTTTCAAAACCGTTTCCATGCATAAAAACTTCTGATGGTACTCTGCTTTATGACTCGGGTGGTGACACAACAATATCCTTAACAAGATGCCTGTGAAAATAAGAGAAAGGAGAACTTATATAATAAACTAAATGAAAATGATTTGATCTGATGGAGCTGAGTTGATAAGAACATGCAGGAAAGCAAAACTGTAGGTTTAACAGCGAAAGCTAAAATCTGTTAGAGAAACAGAAATAGTACCTCTAGATTGTGCTACATGAATATGAAAACAAAACTCCACAGACTGGGAATTGCTGCATGTTATCCTCCATCAGAAAAATCAGGTATACATTTTGAGATTCTAAACAAATGTAATACAGGGACACATTTTTCTGTTAGGTGATGTAAACAGATGAGGGGGAAAGAGTACCTTTTCATAGACCCAAAGGCTAGAGAGCACTGTATCCATTTGGGAAAAAAAATCTTGCTTTCAATATGTAGTTTAAGCATAAATTTATTCAGAGGTAAGCATGGGCAAGGAATAACTAAAGCATAACTGTTGTTCTATGATGAAAGCTTGAGAAAATTAATGAAGGATAGAAGAATGATAAAAAGTTCTGAATGTAGGACAGATAGCTTTTTGTTTGTGTCAGGAGTGAATCTTGGCCAAAAAAAAAGATAAAACATTTAAAGAAGAAAGAACAATACATGAAATGCTCTATGCTTATAATAGGATGAAGGACATCTTGCATAAATAAAAAATGGAGATAGATACATTGAATGGTATTAGAATGAACTAGATTTAGGTAAGTTTCCATTTGTTATTTCCTACCTTTAATTTCTCTGGCTTTACTAATTCATTTTTCCTTTCTGTAATATGTCGCTTACCTTGAGAAGGGATAACATAATGAATGTCGGCATTATGTGATTTTAATTTTATCTCTGCTTTCAATAGCATTGCTTTTATTATTTTACATACTTTGAATTTTTAATTGTTGCAAGGTCCTTGTATTGCTGTATGAATTGAGATGCAGAATACAAATTAAACAAACAAGGAAACAGATGACTATCTGAAGGGTGTCAAATGAGAAAAAGGTTGATTAAGACAATGAATGCTAAAATAGTTTGGCCATTTTTACTAGATACATTTCTATTTCCACTGAGTCTCTAAAAGTATTTCAAACATTGCTGGCTATGAATAGTTCACAAAGTTATCATGCTTTTCCACAGAGAAAGTGAGAAAATAAAAAATCTGCTGTCTTAGGTCAAGGTTATTCATTCAATGTTATTTCATTCCAGTCTTTTAAAAACAGAAAAACAATTTAACATCTAAATGAGTCCTCCTTTCTAATAATGTTTTGTCATCCAAGTTCTTATATTTTATGTTTGCAAAATATTAGAATCTATGTGTGCATAATCTGTTTTTCATTTCATACTATTCAAAATAACATTTTTCTCCACACTTACCATTTAATGCTTTGGTTACACATTATCTCATATTTATTTTCCTGGGAAATGGCATTTATTTTATTTTATCGTTTCACAGACAGATTAGCAGTGAGAAAAATAAATCGCAGAAGTAATTTGGATTTATGGCCAACTGTCACCTGAAAATATAATGTTAGATCTTGAAAGAAAAGCTGGAGCTTAAATGTGAAAATCCTAGCTGGACCATTGCCTGGACTTTTTAATAAGATTATAATTACCCTGGATTTGAGACAATAGTTCTAACAATGATTTTGAGCCAACTTGAATTTAAATAAAGGTCTATTAAATAAACAAATATAGTATTTCATTGTTTACTAAATTAATTGCCTATTGAGTTACAATAAATTGGAATTTGTGGGTATATTAATAAAAAAGCACAATGTCAACCCTAGAAGGCAAAGATTAATGTGCACAAGACTTTCCATTGTCAAAAATGCCAAATGCCTGGCTATACGTTGAGATATAAGATGTTGTGCTGACAAGGTGCCTTTTCTTATAGCAGGATCAATAAACACTTTCCACTGAAAGAGCTGGTTTATTCATGATTTACAGCCAACATTTGCACCAGCCAGTATTATAGAAAAATGTTTAGGCAATGACTGAATGAGCTCTTGTTAGCCATGTCTAAAAATCCAGGTACCACTTCCCACGGCAATGTTAGGTTAAACCAACAATAACTGGTGCATCTTTCACTCTTTCATTTTTGGAAGGGATTGGATTAAAGGTAATTTCCCAGTAGTAATTTATAGCATCTCCTATGGGTAATTAAGGGATGTGGTGGCTCAGTGGCTAAGATGCTGAGCTTGTCAATCGAAAGGTCGGCAGTTCAGTGGTTCGAATCCCTAATGCCATGTAATGGGATGAGCTCCTGTTACTTGTCCCAGATTCTGCCAACCAAGCAGTTTGAAAGCAAGTAAAAAATGCAAGTAGAAAAATAGGGACCACCTTTGGTGGGAAGGTAACAGCGTTCCGTGCACCTTTGATGTTTAGTCATGTTGGCCACATGACCACAGAGACATTTTCGGACAGTGCTGGCTCTTCGGCTTTGAAACGGAGATGAGCACTGCCCCCTAGAGTCGGGAACGACTAGCACATATGTGCGAGGGGAACCTTTACCTTTACCTTAGGGGTAATTACCCCAAAAGGACAATTTGGACATATCCTGGGGGGTAAATGTCTATGGAGATTCTCAATCATCCAGGGCAGGAGTCTCCAACCTTGGCAACTTTAAGACTTGTGGACTTTAACTCCCAGAATCTTCAGGAACTCTGGGAGTTGAAGTCCACAAGTCTTAAAGTTGCCAAGGTTGGAGACCCCTGATCCAGGGGATGGTTATCCCAAAGATGTTCTTCCAAAAGACAACTAGATTTTCCTGGTTTTTTTTTTTTTAATGTTTCGCTTCTTGTCCAACAAATTTTATCGGAAGAAATTTCTTGGATGAAAAGTGAAACCATTTTTTAAATAAAATTCAAGAAAGTCCAGTGTCTTTTGGAAAAATGCCTTTGGTCCTATCCTGGAAGTAAGAGAACAATTTGTACTTACTTGTTTCTGAGTCGAGGATCCAGTTGGGGGCTGCCACTGCTAAAACCCTTTGTAAAACAACTGGGTTTTTTTTGTTTTGTGGGGGGTAATGCCTTTGAGACTGGAAAAAGGGGCAATTGGGTCAACCAACTTAAAATCCCCTGTGAGTCATCCAACCATTGCTGTGCCAAAGGATTGGTAATAAGGAAAAGGTTTTAATCAGATTAATGGTAGCTCAGTGATGCTATGAAGAGGTATAATCACTAGTCAGGAAATAGTCACAATAAGTGTATGTGTGTGTGTGTGTGTGTGTGAGTGAGTGAGTGCATACAGTATGAGTGTATTTAACTAATTTATATAGCCATTCATTTCACAGCCAAGTAACTCTGGACCGTGTACAACAAAGCTAAAAATATGTAAAACCATTGTCTAGAATATCTAAAACTATTAATAAAAACACTAAAACCATAAAAATAGATAACACAAGAATAATAGATGAAAGAATATTAGTAATAATAGAGGTACCTCATTAATTCATCACTTCCCCAGGCCTTTTGGCAACTCTATTTGTTTATATATTCAGAAACTACCGGTACTTAGTTTAGGGCATTCTCTAAATTTTATTCAAGAATGGTCCAAGTTGATCAGGAGAAGGACTGACTGCTAAAGAAAAAGTATAGCAGATTCAGAACTTTTCAGAGTTTCAGTGCAGGGGAATCCCACAGCTATCTTACCATGAATCTTTCTGAAGACTCAGGTAATTTTTATAATCAAGCTACTCTGAAAAATTACATACTGTACCCAAAATGAAACAGCTGTTCTGGATAGTTGATCTAGAGAAGCAGGTGATCCCTAATCTTTCCATCTTACTTAACTGTCCCAAATAGATGCCTTGTTATGCCTTGTGGCCTGTATTCATTGCTTTTTCCAGATCCCCACTTTCTTCCCTGACAGTTTTGTGCTAAAAACACAAGGGGCTTCCTTAAAGTGTAGAAAAAGTTAAGAATCTTAGAACTGGGAAAGTAGTGGTGCCAATGAATCTTGTCATTTTGAAAATAACCATCTTGTGGATTAGTAAACCCAAATCTCTATAAATTGCAGTTCAGTTCAACAATAACCTTGGACCTATTCTAAACTGACCTACCATTTCCATTGTGGAATGTGGGATTGTTTTGCCAATTATAGAAAATACAATGTTTTGATTGGAAAATCTTATAGTTGAATGGTTTTGATTAAAGTGTAAAAGCCCCAAATATTTGGTGGAAAGCTCTGTTGCATCCAAACAGGACACATTGTGGAACTAAAGACTAAAATTTAAAGCACTTCTGCACGCCCAGCAAAGCTTTCTGTTTTGTTTTAGAACAATGTTGGCTTCATATCATGGGGGCTTTAATCCTGTGAAAATTTATGAAAGAGCTCCCTAGCATCCTATACACATGTACGGTAGGGGACGCCCCACCTAATTTAATCAAATTAACTTCTGCACTACAGGTTTGCACAGTCAGTTCCACTGAACCAAATAAGATTTCTTTCCCAGCCAGCACACAGGGGAGTTGGGCTTCAAGAGGTACAAATGACTGATAAACAACATTAAAAGGAATTTTCCCAAGAACAAGATCAAAAGCATGGGAAAAAATATCAACTAGAGGGGACAGGGTGGGGGAGTGGGAATTGAATAGACCATTGGATGTACATGATTCCAAATGATAAGTTGATCTTTTAATGAATGCTAACAGTACTCTCTAATCACCTCTTCCTTATTAATCAAGCTGCAAACCTTGCTTGGCTGAATGTTGAGATTAATGGGTCTTAATGATCAAGGCCAAGCAATGATACTGAACTTGGTGGAGTCAACTCCAGGGGCCAGGAGCCCGAGAAAACCCTCTGGGACTGCTATACATTCAAACTGGCTGGTAACCTGACAAGAAGCAGCATTAGTTACCCAGAGCAGCAGGTACAGGAGTGTCCAGACAAAGGACAAAGGCAGGTACAGGAGTGTCCAGAGAGACAAAAAAGTCAAGATGGCTGCCATGCCAAAGCCCTACTCTCTTCTATGTCGGTTGCATTGGGAGACACTTAAATATGCTCCATGGTCACCATTGCTGCCTTAGCTTTTTTTGACTCCCTTATAAATGCCCCTAATCCAAACAGGGTTTTCAATCAGGTCCTAAAGGCAACTTCCACCCCAGAAATACAACATTTTTTTTTATACACCAGGGTTAGCATATGTCAAATATTTCTGTGACATATTCATTTAGTTTGGTTTTGGTTTGGTTTGGTTTTATATTCAAAAGGCCTGATTGAGCTAGGAATCTAAAAATTGCTAAAATGTCCCGGATTACTGTACTTATTGGTTTCAAATAATGTGAAGCCACTTCTGAGAAGCCACAGCCCTCTGTTCATTTCCCTCAACCCTATTTCTCTTTTGTCTCTCTGGAAGCCAATGATAGCCATCATGCTTCTCCTCAACCCAACCCAATCCCATATTTTCGACCAGACCAGATGTAACAAATGCTTTGAAACTGCGGGTTTTTTTTTGATGTTTCACTTTCTATGCTTTGGCAATAATATTCAGGAAAAAAAATCGAATTTATCTTTCAGAAGTTGTTATAATATGTATTATGTTTTGAAATATGTTACTTGTATTATGATTTTAAAAGTTGTTAGCTCCCCAGTGTTGACAGAGTGAGATGGGTGGCTATATAAAATAAAATACATATATAAATATATAAATTTTTTCTACAAGTAGTCCTCGACTTACAACAGTTCATTTAGTGACCGTTTAAAGTTACAACAGTCTTGAAAAAAGTGACTTATGACCATTTTTCACACTTATGACTGTTACAGCATCCCCATGGTCATGTGATTCAGATGCTTGGCCATTGACTCATACTTATGACTGCTGCAGTATCCTGAGGTCAAGTGATCCCCTTTGTGACCTTCTGACAAAGTCAACGGTAACACCGAACATTATTTTCATACTATCCAAACAAAATCCTCTCCCCATTTTTTTTGACTAGCAAGCACATTAGAAGTTTTAAGAATGCTGCAAATAGGCTCACAAAATGGGTACTGTGGTTTTGCAGTTGCAGATACTCCTCAACTTATAACCTTAACTGAATCTGGAATTATAGTTGTAAGGCATTGTAGTTGTAAGTCGAGGTACCCGTGTGAACCAAAATAATTTTCTGACCATTTTCAGGGCAGTTGTTAAGTGAACTCTATAGTTGTTAAACGAACACAGGTGTTTTTGCTAGAAACAGGCAAAAAACATTGCAGATCGTGATATGTGACCACAAACACCATAGTCATTAAGTGAATCCAGTCATTTGGGCTTTTTTTTTCTTTTTACCAGAAATTGGTAAATGGTCTCACCTCCGTCACATGAGCACATGCCCTGTTAAGGAAATCAGGAAAAAACATTGCAAATTATGTCCATGTGACCACAGAACACCGCAATGCAGTGGTGAAATCTGAACCGGTTTGCTACCGGTTCACTGGCCACTCATGCATTCTGCGTGCCAAGCACATGCTGTGAGTGCGCATGCGCAGTTTGCACCAAATGTGCGCTGTGCGCGCATGCACAATACACATCAAAAGGAGGCTTAGGAAGGTAAGTAGAACAGTGGGGGGTGGGGGGGCAGAATCAGCTGTGGCGCGCGATCTTGGGAACCTATTTAAAAACTTTTTAAAAGCATTTTTTACTACCGGTTCGGGCGAATAGGTAGTAAAAAAATGCTTTAAAAAAGTAAAAAAAAGGCTTGGATGATCACAGCTATGCTGCACAATCATCCGAGCCTTCCCCCCCTTTTAAAGCATTTCTTTACTACCTATTCGCCAGTGGTGAAATGTAAAATTTGTTACTACCAGTTCTGTGAGCATGGCTTGGTGGTGGTGGTGGTGTAATATGACTGAGTGGGCGTGGCCAACCATTTTTTTTAACTTTTAAAAGCATTTCTTAGAGGTTGTAAAAAAAATGCTTTTAAAGCCTCTGACGATCCCAGCTGACTTGCCTGATCGGCAGAGACTTTTTTTTCCCTTTAAAAAGCCTCTGATGATCCCAGCTGAGCCGTGCGATCATCAGAGGTTTTTTTTTTTACTTTTAAAAGCATTTTTTCAGCCAAAGAGGTTATAGAAAAAATGCTTTTAAAAATTAAAAAAAAAGCCTCTGATGATTGCGCGGCTCAGCTGGGCAATGGAGGGGGGGCAGGGATTTTTGCTATCGGTTCTCCGAACCATTGCTACCGGATTGGGTGATCCAGTCCGAACTGGGAGTATTTCACCCCTGCTATTCGCCCAAACCGGTAGTAAAAAAGTACTTAAAAAGTAAAAAGAAAAAAAAATTCCCACGATCGCACGTCACTCAGCTGATTGTTGGAACTTTTTTTTTTGCATTTTTTTTACTACCGATTTGGCAAACCAGTAGCATTTTTTACTACTACGGCTCGAACTGGTAGCATTTCACCCCTGTCGCAACGAGATGTAAAGTTAACCCATCTGACTTGCCATGTCACTGTGTGTATCTCTCTGTGTGTGTGGGGCGGGAGGGTAGTGCTGCAACCATTTACAGTTTGTTACAGACTGTAAAGCATCTGTTTTGTAGCCATTGTAAATTTGAATGGTTGTGAAGGGAAGACTATCTGTAGTTACAAAATATTACTTTCTCCAAATGTGAGGGCAGAAGAAGAGAAAGGACCTATAGAAAACATTCGAAGTATCACTGGGTTCAACCTTCCTTTTTTTGCTTCCTCATTAGTATCACAAAAGGCAAGGGAGCCAAATTAGATAATCTCTTGGCCAAGAGATAAGCACAGTGCAAGGCGCTTATTTGTTCTCATAGTTCATACCAGAGAATCCATTTCACAGAAAGCAAATGCTGGTGACCAAACCACACACAGACACACAAAGTTCAAACCTGATTGGTGCATAGATAAGAGATCACAAGGAAAGTTCAGAACTGTAAAACCAGACCAATAGCCCTGCTGCGTGTGCGCGTGTGCCTCCTGCCAGCCAGCTGTTCTTCGGATCTCTGCCACACATGTGGGGGGCAAGGAGCATATGGGGGGCTGTGAGCTCATGTGCAGAGCATGCATGGCAATGCATGTGGGGCAGTGGTGGGTTTCAATTTTTTTTTACTACCAGTTCTGTGGGTGTGGCTTGGTGGGCATGGCATGGCTTGGTGGGCGTGGCAGGGGAAGGTTACTGCAAAATCCCTATTTCCTCTTGATCAGCTGGGATTTGGGAGGCAGAGAATAGATGGGGACAGGGACAGTCAGAATTTTTACTACTGGTTCTCTGAACTACTCAAAATTTCTGCTACCAGTTCTCTAGGACTGGTCAGAACCTGCTGAAACCCACCTCTGATGCGGGGGGTGGGGGTGTTGCATGCGCATGCACGGGGGTGGTGTGTGTGCGGGGGGGGGCGGCACACACACATTGCAATTTGTGGGTTCAGATGCTTTGGGCACTGGGTCCGGAAAAGGTTAGCCATCACTGTACTAGTAGATGGACACTACTTGCCCATGAACATTGTGGGATTAGGGCTCTCAGGCTATTCAAACTCAAGACATTTCACAAGCAGGAACCATTTTAATTCAAAGAAGAAAATGCTGTCATGCAAGGCTCCTCACCACAGTGGCGTAATGACTTACTAAAAATGCTAAACATAAGCAAGTGCTAAATTATTTTGCTGGAATTGAGCTTTAGATATTATTATAATATAACAAAAAAAGTGTCCAGGCCAAGATATACATGAGATGAATGGACGTTCTATTTCATTAGGAATGGTCTGAGAATCATGAAGAAGAAGAAACATACTCTTTCCTTGTTTTTCTGGTTTGCTTTAAATGTATTTTTCAAAGGGCCAACCTTGGCTTTGACTGATAAGCTCCGTGCCAGGGGCCACAGTATCCAAGTAATGGGATGATCAAAATCACTGTGTGTGCACTGAATTTAATTTCTGCGGCCTGTTACTATTTAAGAACAAAAATGCATGAACATTTGCATTAATTTCCTTTGCAATTTTTGAAATGTTCAATGTTGTAGCTATCAATTTTCTTAATACTAAGCATAATCGTATAATCCAAAGCATAATTATGTTCTTATCCATATATTTGTCCCAAAATTGGTAGCTAAACTGATTCATTAAAAAGATTATACCAAACAAGCCATATTCCCAGCTATGCCTATATGGGAAAATGTGAATTTGAATATGTTTATATTAGAATTTTAAATACTTTAAATATTTAATAATATGTTTTTAATATTAAAGTTTTAAAAAAATAAAATGCAACTGAATCAAGTATCCCAAAAATTTGCCTCCCCCCTCCTCTATTATAAAGATTTGGCATAAGAAAAATGTACAATTCAATTTTGCTTAAAGCTTCTGGTGTCATTGGCATCCTACAAACACCGGGGAGTTTTGATTTACTCAGTGAAGCAGCATTTGGTTCATTTTCTTGCTTGATTACTGGCTTGGGAGAAGAAGCAGTATGAATTCCTAGAAGAGCTTGATACTTAAATGTCACAACTATTCTTCCTGTCATAATATACCTCCAGATACCTGAGGAGTGACATAACAGATCAATAACAAAGCGAAATCCTATATTTTCTTCTTGATATTGCTAAAATAAATCTTTTTTTTTTAAAAAAAAAACATGACTTGTTTTTTATACTCACATTGCTGGCAATATGAGGCAATGTGCTCGTTGCATACTATGATTTCCTACGAGAATGAGAATCATTTATATTAGTAGAGTTCACACATGAAAAAGGAGCCACATTTGATGAACATTTTTTTATCCTTTTAGGACAAGCTCAGCTTTGGGGGCTAATGCTTATGTACCATTATTTAAAAGGGAAAAAAAAGGCTAAGCAGAAATGGGGTTTCCTAGTCAGAGCAAAATGGAGAGGATTTCCTTTTGTGATTACCTAATATAAAAGAGAGAAGTTTAGTGGAGTGGTTAAGGCACCAGGCTAGAAAGTGGGAGATTGTGAGTTCTAGTTCCACTTTGGCTACAAAGCTAACTTGGGTGACCTTGGGCCACTCACTCTTTCTCATTCATTGGAATAAGGCAAGGGCAAACCACTTCTGAAATCTTGTCAGGAAAATTTTAGAGACCTGTCCAGATGGTCAGCAGGAGACAACACTGACTCAAAGGCACACATATATTCCCCTCCGCAACCACACACAGCAAGGTTTTTGTTCTTGTCCATTCAATCCCTCTACTCTTTCTTCTCCCTCTTTTGGTCATTTGGCCTTGTCAAATGTAACAGTAAGGTTAGGTTACTACTGTTTCCCTACTATAAAGCTTTTAATTTGGTTTACTTACTTTCATTTACCTTCAAGGTTTATATACTGCAGCATCTGCAACCACCTAGCAAGCAGGGAAAAATCTGTTAAACATGAATGGAGACTACCAGGTGAGCACAAGGCTGGAGGGTAGACTGGTAAGTTGAAAGCTGTATGGACCTCCTCATGGAATCATCAATAATGAAGATTGGATGGAATCTTTTGTTTTTCTTTTGCCCCTCCAGGAATTTAAAGCTATAAATGTAGCATTTCCTTCTTCATTTTCCCCTCTACAATATTGTTAGGTAAGTTTGGTCTCAGCCTGGTTCCTCCCTGTGTTTAAAGAAAGTCCACATGTTCAAAAGCATACCGCAGATCTGACTTCACCAGCATCTCTAGTGCCATTACATTACCTTCTAAAAGGCATCTGGGCAGGATGGGCCCAAAGGGATGACCAGGAATAGAAGGAATTCTCTCCCAATATACATTCTTGGCATTGCAAGTGGTAAGGAGACAAGGAAGGCCTGTGTAGTTTCCTGCTGATAATCCCCCTTACATTCCAGACAGTGACAGTGGACAGTATGCCAGAAGGCAAGGGGGTTCATCTCTTAACCTGCATGATTGTCACAAACTCTCTGCTACTCTGCTTGCCCTAGTGGATAAGTGTGTCCAAACTGCCAGGTTTGGCCTGATAAAATTCTCGAATACAGCTCATCTGTCTGGAACCTTCACTGCATATTGGACATTAATACAATTGAGAGTCCAGAGATATTTCACAAGAAGAGTTCTCCACTCCTCTACCCACAACTGAATACCTTATGCCACCAGACTTGAAATTTTGGGTTTAGACAACTTAGAACTACGCTGCCTTCAGTCTGACCTAAGTGTAGTACATAAAATTATCTGCTACAATGTCCTACCTGTCAATGACTACTTCAGCTTCAACCACAACAATACATGAGCAAAAAATAGATACAAATTTAAGATAAACCGCTCCAAACTCGATTGCAGAAAATATGACTTCAGCAACAGAGTGGTCAATGCCTGGAATACACTAGCTGACTCTGTGGTTTCTTCTGTAAACCCCCAAACTTTAACCTTAGACTGTCTACTGTTGACCTCACTCCATTCCTAAGAGGTCTTTAAGGAACATGCATAAGCACACCAGCGTGCCTACCATCCCTGTCCTAATATCCCTTTTTACTCATATCCATTTCATGTATTCATAATCATGTTTATACTTTTATCTTATATATGCTTGACAAATAAATAAATAAAATAAAAAAGTTAATTTTGTTTTAAAGTTTGCTCTGCTTAACCTTAATGAGTCTGTCACCTTGTAAGGTTATTAATGGGGTTCTACTTAGAGGGGGCATAGGCAAGAAAGCAGACATCTAGTTCAGGAACCCCTATTGTCCCTGACAATAGGTCAGGCCTCTTCTTTCTTGGTCTTCAGGAAGCTTCCAGAAACCTTACTTTCTAAGCATCATCTGATGAATTTAGATGCTTAATCAGAGAGAAGCGCAGTCATCATTTGTTACTGTTGTTTACTATGACCACTTTATGTTGTAAGGTTACATTCTGAAGTTTTTGCAAACCACCCAGATCTGAGATTGCAGTTGATGAAGAGATTATCTTAATTAATTAAATAAGTTTAAAAAATTCAGCCTTTTACTGCACATTTTGCCAAATATTCAATTTTTTTTGCTGTCATTTATGCCTAGCATTTGTTGGGTCACTGTATCCAGATAGCCCTGTTAAAGGAGAACAACAGTGTTCTCTTCTCTCCCGTGGATTTTTCACAGGGTCCCACTTTCTGAGTTCCCCAATTTGTTGTTCTGTTGCTTTTCACAATGAATGCAAATGTTTTGGAATGCTGGAGAAAAATTTGGCTTGTTCTCAAGTCAATAAAAACAATGGGCAGTTTTGTTCTGTAGTACGCAAAATATTTAGATGGAGCTCATTAGTCATTGCTTGTGTCCTGATGCTTGCAGAACTGTCCTATTTAAATACAACTGCATGACAAATTTGCTATTTGCCAAATCTATTCACATGTGATGAAAAATGTGTTACCAAATTCACAAGAGCAGCAATATTTGAAGATAATACTAGAAAGCACATATGTGCAGATGCATAAACATTATGCCAGCATGTATAGTTGAATGATATCCCTTCTCCCTCTCCCCAAAGAGCTATTATGCTTAAATTTATCTCTATGGACTCACTCTCCAGAGTAGATCACATAATGAGCTGTTACTGTACTGTGTATATATATATATATACAGCTGTGGAAAAAAGTCACATCCCGCATCCTGGACTTACATTTAGATATTGGTATAGATATTACAATCAGATATTGGTCAAAGAACTGGCATCTGTTGGGAAAAGCAGGAAGGGGGGTAGGTATTACATTCATGTGTTTGTTCCTTCTATGCTTCCAATTATTGACTACTGCTGTTGCCAATATTTGTCTGACGCTATAAACAATTTGGCAACTGATGTTTTTTTTAAAGAAGTGCTTGGAATACGTGGTCAGCAGCCCTTCGATCCAGATGGATTTAAGGTGTATAGATTTCTAATGCCCAAATTTCAAAAATGTGGTGAAACTTGCGCAGAGCTATAGGGAACTTCTGATTTTCACAAGCAGGGAATAAATACTAGGGAAATGTGGATTTCTATTAGTGAAGATCTACAAATGGCCTTGTGGCGTCTTTAATCTGCTGAACCTTTTGTGGACTGGACACCACTTCATGAGATGTGCACCAGGGGCGGGTTTCAAAATCTGTCGCTACTGGTTCGCTCATGGGAGTGCTCGCATGCGCGTGACGCTTCTGTGCATGCACAGAAGCATCTGGGTCAGTGGCCGGAGCTTCCCGCTGCTGCTAGCGGTTTGCCCAATCCGGGATGAACCAGTAGCAACCCACCATTTATGCACACACAGGCTTACATTGTTAATCTTTGAGAAATTTCTTTAAGGAATTTCAAAAGTTTCTGTTTGGCATTTTCAATGGACTAATAGAACTACCCCATCAGAAATTAGATACTCAAAAAACTAAACATGATTTTACTACTGACAAAATTAACGTTTTAAATTGTTTATTTACTGACTTCCATTTGAGGAGCATACTTTTATTTATATATTTATTTATAAAGAACCTCATTCAAAGGCTCTTTAGTATAGTGACCACAATATAGCACAGATAATAAGCTATCCTATTAAATGCCTTTCCTCTCAAATACACATACACACAGACATACACACACACTGTTTTATATCAACATGTATTATAAAATGATGTTCCAAGCTCAGAAGTCAAACATACTTGTATTTAACCAGCTTGTTTTGATATTTCAGTGTTTGTTCTTTCACTTCAAGTATTTGTAGCATTTTCCCCAGCTCTTTTGAAGCTTTTGCCAAAATTAAAAGGAATGGTAGTATATCAGCACTTAGAGATTTTAGATAAGAAACAACTAATTATTTGCCAGAACATTATGAATCACTTAAATTTCTCCTAGTCATGGCTCTGATCTGTGATATGGTCATCAGAAAGCTACTTATGCTCAAATTGTACGGTTAAAATGTCCGTGGCAGTATCCGTTTGATAAAGATTTTTGTTCCTCCTTCAAGTCTGATTCCTATAAATATGCTTCATAGTCAAAGGCATCATTAGGCAATGCTACATAACTCTCTAGTCTATTGGCAGTGACATTAAAGTCAGTGCTTAGTTAGGTTACAAAAACTCTACATTTCAACCCACAAGAAATGGAAGAAAACAGCAAGTGAAATTCATATGCTATTACATAGTAGTTTGCATGAAAGCTGTGATATTTAGTAGTTGAATTTTGCAGACATGTATAAGCAGGCATTTTAAAAACGACAGCACCCATGATCATAAAGAAGATGGGATAAGCTGCTTTTTTGAAGTTTGCACTTCCATTATTGGACAGCACAAAAGGGGAGTGAAGTAAGTTCTACAAGCTTAAAATTACTCTTGAAATAATATCACAATGTCAAAAAATCTGGTAAATCTCTAATGATCCAAACTTAATTAGGCAGTGGATATACAGAAGTTCCTCAGTTCTGCCTTGCCTGCTCTCACTTGGTAGACATTGTAGGGCTCAGATGTCAGAACATGCTAATTAAATAGCAAGGTTCGGCTTTTGAGAGTTTGTCGCCTGCTGACAGATAAGGTATCACATCTCATTGTTCATCTCTCCCAATTTTATAGCTTCCAAATCCCAGTCCTCTTGCATTCCCTTATCCCCTATCACCCATCTTCTCCCACTTATGACTGTATGACTGTAACCTTGTTGCTGGTATCCTTAAGATTTATATTGACTGTTTCCCTATGACTATCATTAAGTGTTGTACCTTATGATTCTTGATGAATGTATCTTTTATTTTATGTACACTGAGAGCGTATGCACCAAGACAAATTCCTTGTGTGTCCAATCACACTTGCCCAATAAAGAATTCTATCCAGTGGTGGGATTCAAGTAATTTAACAACCGGTTCTCTGCCCTAATGATTTCTTCCAACAACTAGTTTGCCAAACTGCTCAGAAAGTTAACAACCGGTTCTCCTGAAGTGATGCAAACTGGCTGAATCCCACCACTGATTCTATCTATCTATCTATATGTCTCCAGGGGCACTCAATATGCATAAGATGTTCCTCATTTACTAGCAAGAGACTCCTCATTCATTCTTTTGAATGAGCTGAGATTTGTATATTTTAGGGCACCAATGATAAGATATGGTTACTACAGTGCATTAAATAATAAGTAATATTTTCAGTCCTGTTTCTTGAAGCAGAATATACACAAGAACTAAATGGAGGATTCTCCATATTCCCTACCTTGTTCCATGATATTATTATTTATATGCCACTTTGTTTCTGGAGACCGAGTAGTTTAAAGACAAAAATAAGTAAAATATTGTTATAATGGATTTGTTTTAATGAACTAATTATAAGCCAGGTTGGGAAATAATTATAACAGTTTTCAAGATTCTGTGTTTACCCCAGAGTAACATTTAAGATATCTTATTAAAGTTTATACACATTATACTTCTACTATCTCATTCAGCCGTGTGAGGTTTGAAACAGTGGTGAAATCCAATTTTTTTTACTACCGATTCTGTGGATGTGGCTTGGTGAGTGTGGTGTGGCTTAGTGGGTGTGGCAGGGGAAGGATACTGCAAGATCCCCATTCCCTTCCCACTCCTGGGGCAAGGATATTGCAAAATCTCTATTCCCACCCCACCCTGGGGCCAGCCAGGTATTTCCTGGTTCTCTGAACTGCTCAAAATTTCCGCTACTGGTTCTCCAGAACCTGTCAGAACTTGCTGGATTTCACCCCTGGTTTGAAATTTCTAGAGCTATCCAGGTTAGATTAAAACATCTGTTTAAAAGAAACTGTGCAGAGTTACAGGGAACTTCTAATTTTCACAAGCAGAAAGTAAATGCTAGGGGAATGTGGATTTTTAGTAATGAAACTCCACAAACAGTCTTGTGGCATCTTTAATTTGCTGAACCTTTTGTGGACAACAGACCACTTCATGAGATGTACACAAAAGCTTATCTTATAATAACTTATGTGTTATTATAACTTTCACTGCTAAGGCAGGCCACAAGATGGCACTGCTACAATTATAGCAATTCCACCCAATATCTGTCAGCCTTACCAGGTAGACCAAACAGGAAACACCACCAGCTAAACTAATTCTACTTTATCATAAAGCTACATTAACAGAAACTTGCAAGTCTGAAAGGACAGTTCTTCTGTTGTCATCTTTACAGCCTGAGAACTTAGGGAAGGTCTTTTCTGAGTCTTTTGCTCCTCCCACTATGCAGCTGCAGTCTATGCTGTCTCTTATCGGACTGTCTCCTAAGCAGCTTCTCTTGCCCCTGTTTCCCAAGGCCTTTCTTACTTACCATTATAATAACTTGAAATAAATAAATAAATTTAAATAATGAAATAAATTTCATTTTCCAGGAATACTTCTAGCTTTGAGAAGAAATTTCACTTGAATCAGAGGCTGCTGGAGACATGGTATAACCCAATCATGTTCAGATTTTGGTCTTTTTTAGAATAACAGAAATGGAAGGGACCTTGGAGGTCTTCTAGTCTAACCCCTGTTCAGGTAGGAAACCCTATACCATTTCAAACAAATGGTTGTCCAATCTCTTCTTAAAAACTCCCAGTGTTGGAGAATTCACAACTTCTGAAGGCAAGTTGTTCCACTGGTTAATTTAATTTAATTTAATTAATTCAATTTATATGGCGCCTCTCTCCGAAGACTCAGGGCGGTTAATTGTTCTAACTGTCAGGAAATTTCTTCTTAGTTCTAGGTTGTTTCTCTCCTTGATTAGTTTCCATCCATTGCTTCTTGTCCTGCCCTCAGGTGCTTTTGAGAATAGCTTGACTCCCTCTTCTTTGTGGCAATCCCTGAGATATTGGAACACTGCTATCATGTCTCCCCTAGTCCTTCTTTTCATTAAACTAGACATGCCCAATTCCAGCAACCGTTCTTTATATTTTTTAGCCTCCAGTTTCCTAATCATCTTTGTTGCTCTTCTGTGTACTCTTTCTAGAGTCTCCATATCTTTTTTACATCGTGGTGACCAAAACTGGATGCAGTATTCCAAGTGTGGCCTTACCAAGGCATTAGAAAGTGGCACTAACACTTCACGTGATCTTGATTCTATCCCTCTGTTAATGTAGCCTAGAACTATGTTGGGTTTTTTGAGAGCTATAGGACACTGCTTATATTTCAGTGATTGTCCACTAGGACTCTAAAATCTCTCTCACAGTTACTACTATTGAGTGAGCTACCACCTATACTGTACCTGTGCATTTGGTTTTTCTTGGCTAAATGTAGAACCTTACTTTTTTCACCATTGAATTTCATTTTGATAGATAGTGCCCAATGTTCAAGTCTGTCAAGATCCTTCTGAATCTTAAGCCTATCTTCTTGAGTGTTGGCTATTCCTAACAGCTTGGTATCGTCTGCAAATTTAATGAGTTCTCCATCTATCACCTCATCCAAATCACTGATGAAGATATTGAAGAGTACTGGGCCTAAAACAGAGCTTTGGGGAACCCCACTACATATTTCCCTCCATGTAGATGCATTTCCATTGAGGACTACTTGTTGGTGATGTTGTCTAACCCACATTTTTCTATCTTATCCAGTAGTAGATTGTGATCTACTTTGTCAAATGCCTTGCTGAAATCCAAATAAATTATACCCACAACATTTCTCTATTCCACTAATTTTGTCACCTTGTCAAAGAATGCAATAAAATTTGTCTGGCATGATTTGTTTTTTTACAAACCTATGTTGGCTTTTGGTTATGACTTTGTTTGCCTCTAAGTGTTCACTGATTCATTGCTTGATAATCTTTTCCAGAATCTTCCCAGGTATTGAGGTCAGGCTGATAGGTCTGTAGTTTCCTGGATGTATTTTTTTCCCCCTTTTTTGAAGATGGGAACTACATCAGCTCTTTTCCAGTCCTTTGGTAATTCCCTGGATCCAGGATCTTTGGAAGATATAGTTCAGTGGGGTATAGTTCTAAGATCACATCTTTCAGTTCCTTCAGAACCCTGGGGTGTAATCCATCTGGTCCCAGTGATTTAAACTCATCTAGGGTGGACAAGTGCTCACTTACTATTTTCTTGTCTATTTTAACTTGTGTTTTAAATCTGTTTTTTACAGTACTGTTTTTGTTGGGTTGGACTGTTTTTTTCACTTTGTGTAAAAATGGATGCAAAAAATGAGTTAAATAGTTCTGCTTTCTCTCTCTTGCTTGTCATCTTCTTGCCACTTTCTCCCACTAATGGACCAATTGTTTCTTTGACTTTTTGTTTTGTTTAAAACGATAAAACTTTTCTGGAAGTGGCTGAGGTATCCAACTTTCTTGTACATGGTAAAGAGCATTACTCTTCCCTCCTGGGGAGGTATATTTCATGTATGTTTGGTAGCCTTCAGCTTCCAAAAATTATTGTGTTATTTTGTGTGGGGAAAAGCAGCAGATTAATTCTGAATTATGAAATGTGCTTAGGAAATTTTCAAACAATCTTATCTTATCTTATAGAATTAAGTCTCAGAGTGTTAACTTTTATTTATTTGATTTTTTTAGTTGCCCAAGTCCAATGAACTTAATGTCTAGTCTATGCATCCAAAAGCCTTATTTTTAGTTTTGTTGGATCCAATTGCATCTTATGTTGAAGTAGCCAAAGGATGTTTCCTTTTTAGCTTTGGATTTCTGTATTAGTAGTTGCTCAAACTAATACACATGCATATAGAGCCAGATTTGTTCAAACATACATGATTTACATCTCCTAAGTTGTAAATACTTTGTAAATATTTGCAAGGCTACATTCTTAGAAATGTTCTGAAAGGCTATGACATATTTCTATGTTGAATAGTAGATCAAAGGTGTAGATTTGTTATATATCCATAAATTCATCTTCTTTTAGGGATTAGCTTCCTAGAGATGTTCTGAAAGTTAATGGAGAGTTTCTTCTAAAATAAATACAGTGCCAGCAGAGATGTTCAGTAGGGGTGGGAAAATTAAATACAAAGATTATACAACCACATTTTAAAAAAGCAATCTGTTTGAAGTGCAAAGAGCACTACTTGAAGTTAAGTGCCCATCCCCTCTTATCATTACTGATTTTACATGCTAGGAAACAAAATACCTTATGAAACAAACTTCAGCATACACATTTTTCTTCTCCCTCCCTCCCCCTTTTTAAAATAAAACCCTTTCAGTATTATAGCTACCATCGAATGCAGTTCTGCTTTACAAGGCAGTCATCCATGCTGTTGATTGAATGATTGCCATTAAGATGACATGTTAAAGGAAAACAAAATGTAAGACTGCATTATGTGGTTAGTGCATCTTTTTTGAGATATATTCTCCAGATGAAGCTATAAAAGCAGTCCACCGAGGATTTAAAATATGCCAGCATGTGTGCTATCCACTGAGGTGGTCATTTTGCTTACATTACAATATTTTCCCAAGAAGCCCTGTGTAAGCATTTGTATTGAAACCAGGTAATATTATGCAGGCGTCTCCCAAATAGGCACCTGAATTTAGGATCACAATTCTTGATAATATAGCTTTTGTTATAGAAACTGGAAAAGTTGTTACTATGAAGAAACCCATTTTATTTACCATTTTTATCCCATCTTTATTATTTTTTTGTAAATAACTCAAGGCGGTGAATATATCTAATATTCCTTCCTCTTTATTTTTTTCTCAACAGTAACCCTGTGAGGTGAGTTGGGGGGAGAGATAATGACTGACCTAATGAGAGACCATGAGCCATAGTGACTACCTAGTGGGTTTTTCATGCCTATGGCTCATGGACTCCCATTTTTTTTTAGCTTGGTGTCTTAACTTGTTCTGACCCAGCTCCCCAAACACGACAAACCCTCTGAAGTTAACTCAATGATTCCTTTATTAGGAGTGCCAGCAGCCCCAGCAAAAAGTTTATCTCTAACCACAGGCTAACAAGTCTGCCCAGCAGGGAGATGAATAGTTGTCTACCACATCTATTCATCTCCACCCCATGCCTTTTATTCCCAGTGCTAGGGTGGGGCTTCGCAGCAATGGCTCTTCCTTCCCAAGGATTGGCCCATGGATTTCCACTGCTCTCCTCTCCTCCGCCTTCTGTGCATCTGTGTGTCAGGCACTGGACCCAACTGATGCTCTTCTTCCTCATCAGCCACCTCCAGAACTGGGGGCTGTTGACTCTACATCGGAGGACTGACGGACAGCCAAGGCTCCACCTCTGTCTCTCTCTCTCTGCCAGCTCCATTCTCTCTTCCTCCTCTGAGCATTCAGGTTGACTAGATGCTGCCCCTGACTCCGTGCCTCCTCCTCATCTGATTTGGCTGCTGGAGGGGTCAGCAGTGACAGGCTACAACATAACCACTAGGCAAAACTGGCTCCTTACAAACTATAAGGCTCAAGCTATTTATACAGCAGGCTCATAGTTTAAGTCTTGCACTTCTTTCTTCCATCTGTGTATCCTAATGGCTAAGAGTAATTCAGAGTTTGGTAGAAAGAATAGTTGGCAAACTCTTTAAGATGTCCACACATCTTAAAGCTGTTGAGGTTGAGAAATGCTGGTTTACCTGACTTTGCCCAGGTGATAGTAAACTAAAATACTAAAATAAAGGAACACCACGGCTGAAGTGACTAAGTCTCTTACTTGCTTCATGCCCCCAGTTAATCTCCTATGGGAACAACAATTCTGGCTTTAATATCTTGTATGTACTATATGTATTTCATCTGTATAGATTCTATATTTTGTGTAGGAAAACACATATTTTATCCATATTTTCGGGGATTCTATATTTTGTGCATAGGAATAATTACCACACTGAATGAAGAGAGTTGAAATCCAACACATCTGGAAGGCAAAAGTTTGGGGAAGGCTGCTGTAGTACCATGGCATATTGGAAACTTGCTTATTAAGAAATTTAGAGAGTTGCAATCATTTCTCCTGGCTACCTATGGCTTTATAGTAAAATAAAAGAACTATTTTAGGGAGCAGTTGAAATGGATTTGTGCTTAATATTTAATAACATCAATAAAGGAGATTAATACAAATTACTTTGCAGCCACTCAGTAACGTATATGTGCCAATTGTTGATTACTAATAGACTATTTCTGTTCTGTAAATCAGCAGTTCTGGGGTCTGTTCAATTAGTATAAATTAAATTTTCCTTATTACATTTTTTTTCCTTTTTTAAAAAATATTGCTCATCATTCTCCGATATACTTTGCTTGTTAATTGCCTAATTATCCATGGTAATGCAGCAAAAAGACTTTTTTAGATTTAAATCTTTCATGTCCCAAAGGTGCTTTTTCAAGAGGCAACTGGACTTTCTGGTTTTTCTTTGAAGATGTTTTACTTCTCATCCAAGAAGCTTCTTTAGCTCTGATTGTAAGAGGGGGAAATGGAAGGATTTATATTCCTTGCAGGCAACTGGTCATTTGCATTCTTTTAGAGACTCGTTGAGGCCACCTGGAGTTTATCTGTGTCATTAGGGTTACCTGAGTAGTGCAAATGGCTGTGGAGCCTTCTTGGAACTGTTGAAAGGCCTGTGTTGTAGACTGGAGATAGCTATAGATGATCCTTCCATTCCGCATCATCCAGTCAGAGCTGAAAAAGCTTCTTGGATGTGAAGCAAAACATCTTCAAAGAAAAACCAGATAATCCAGTTGCCTCTTGAAAATGCACCTTTGGGATAGCCATGACCTAGATGACTGAAAATCTCCTAGATGACATTTAAATATCTCGTCTGAACTTTCACTTTTTAAATTTCTTTAGCTCCTGTCTATTTTTTAAAAAATCTCTCCTTTTTCTCTTTATGAACCTGGACTACCTTAGACTTAACCTTTTTATTTTTTTTACATCTTTTCACACATCTTTTCTTTTATATGCAAGTCAAGCTGGTAAACGTACAAATAAACCTTCCTTCTCCTATTTTCAGCACAACAACATACCTGTGAGGTGAGTTGGGCTGAGAGAAAGAGAGTGTCTGTTCCAAAATCACCCAGTTCATTTGCCATATCCATGGTGGAACTAGAACTCACAGTCTCTCAGTTTCTAGGCCACCACTTTAACCAATACACCAAACTGGCTTTGACTCTTTTGGCAGAAACGTATAGGACAGGTTCCGTCACATACAGGTCTCATGCCTATAATCCTATCAGCCATTACAGGCTTCTATTTTAATTGTAAAATTATGTTTTCTACATTTCTAAAAGGGCACCAGAGCAGGAGTGAAATGCACTTACCTTTCCTACTGGCTTGCTAATGTATTTGTGCTGTGCGTGCGCCATCATCAGCGCATGTGCTCACTTCACTCACGCGCACACCATTGTCTGCAGATGCGCAAAGCCTTCTGCGCATGTGCAGAGGGTCAAAACCGGGACATGACAACGGCCCAGTTTGGGGGTGTGGAGCCTTCCACCACTGGAGCTACCGGTTCGTTGAACCACCCGCCGCCGGTGCTACCATCTTGCACAAGCCAGATAGAGCTGGCGGCATTTCACCACTGCACCAGAGAAACCCTTGTCACCTCCCCAGATGTATCACCAGGGAGGTTACAAAATCTGTCATTGAAACCCCCACCTATTTCAATTTGTGTGGTATGTATTGCAATTAAAAGGGAACAGGGTTTGATTGCATGACTGTGGCCACCATTTTTTACTTTTTAAAAAGCCTGTCTCTCCCTGCTCCTCCACTTTTTGTGGTTTTTGTTTTAACTAGTTTTTCTAAGAGATCAGCTGCTGTACATCCTTAGACAAGAATAAGAAGAATAAGAATAATTTTATTTCTATACCGCCCTTCTCCCGAAGGACTCAGGGCGGTGTACAGCCTATTAAAAACACAAGACAACATCAATTAAATGTGAGCTATGAAACGGAATTACGGGAACTGTTTTGCATTCATGTCCTGTAACTTTAAAGAACTTTCTTATGAATCCTATCTTCTAAATTTGAAGCCTGTGGTCAGGAATTGTCTCATAACTTGATATTTGACCCTTTTTGGCTGAGAGGCAGGATAAAAATGTTTCAAATAAACAAAAGGCAAGCTACAATCCTGTTTGACTATTTTTAATGTTGTGGTTGAGCTTAATAAATGATATTATCCTATTAATGTTCTTTGTTTATTACTCTAATGGACAATGTGGCTGGAAGTATGTGATAAACAGATATTGTTCCTTCTTTAAGATCATGATAATCTTGTTTTTGTTCAGCTACTTCCCTAGTTGAGTTTCCACGGGCCAAATTGCTGAAAGGCCTTTTCTGTTTTGAGAAACTGCAGTACTGATTGATGCACTTGAAGTTCATTTTGTTTCCTTTTGACCTTCCTGTTTCACCTCCTTTCTGGCTTCTTGATTTATATATATCATTCATATGGCAGCAGGATTGATCTGCATATGGATGGGAAGTAGACATAGAGTGATACTCTGGACTAGAATTAATAAGTGGAACAGGTACGGTGATCAGCCATTGTTCTCATACGTTCAGATGAAGATCTCAAAAAGCTAAAAACATTGGACTTGAACCAGCTACAGCTGTGTGGATGCGTGCTCCTGCAATTAAATCTGTATTACATCCAGTCTATGTATACAGTTCTCAGTCAAACAACGCAGGAAGGAAACTTCTGTACACAGAAAAGAGCAGCCACGAGAGTTTAAGAAGAATATAGATTAAACTGAAAAAAGCAACTGGCTCGTATTTCTCTTCCTCTGCGCTTTTTTTTTTTTTAAAATACTTTATTCAGCCTCTAGAGAGCTTCAGAAACACTTATGCTGTATCCCTGCTGCTATCAGGAATTTTGAGAATTGGAGTTTGGATTGGAGAAGACTGGACAAGATGATGTTTAAAGTATTGTCTGTGCCTGTGCCTGTGCCTGTGCCTCAGAGGTGAAATCTAAAATTTGTTACTACTGGTTCTGTGGGCGTGGCTTGGTGGGGGGTAATGTGACTGGGTGGGTGTGGCCAATTTTTTTTTTTTACTTTTAAAACCATTTTTTCTACAACCTCTTGAAGAGGTTGTAAAAAGTGCTTTCAAAAGGTCTGACAATCCAAGCTGAGTTGCCTGATCGGCAGACACTTTTTTTCTTTTAAATGCCTCTGACAATCAAGCAACTCAGCTGGGATCGTCAGAGGCTTTTAAAAGAAAAAAACCCTTTTTTTCTTTTAAATGCCTCTGATGATCCAAACTGAGTTGCCTGATCATTAGAGGCATTTAAAAGAAAAAAAGTCTCTGCCGATCAGACGATCCAGTCCGAACTGGGAGCATTTCACCCCTGCTGTGCCTGCCTGCGTCTCTCTCTCTCTCTCTCCCCCTCTCTCTCTCTCTCTCTCTCTCTCTCCCTCCCTCCCTCCCTCCCCCTCCCTCCCTCCCTCCCTCTCTCTCTCTCTCTCTCTCTCTCTCTCTCATCTACCACCTATATGGCTTCCCACTCCCTCTCAGTGGCTTACAACAAACAATAAAAAACCCCAATATAAAAAGAATAAAAACAGTAACTCCCATCCCTCTGGTGACAACAAGCAATCAAACAAACAAACCGTATGATGGGCTCTATCCCACTCTAGGTTTCCTAGGCAGGACCAGATCTTTAGGGCCTTGCAAAAGAGTGTCGAAGTGGGATGCCAATCTAATCTCTGCAGAGATGATGTTCCAAAGGGAGGGGGCTACTACAGAGAAGGCCTTTCTTCTGGATCACACTAGATGTACCTCCTTAGGTGACTGCACTTGCAACATTCCTTGCCTCCCCACTCTGGTGGGTCAGGTGGTGGATGTAGCCAGGAGGAGACAGTTTCATGTTGTCATGATACTTTTCTGTTTGCTTATGAAGATATTTTTCTTGACTTACATGGGATGGTGATATCTAGGCCTCGCTGTAAAAATAAAATGAAAAATAAAAACTACATTTGAAAGAATGGTTTTAGAAATTTCATAATAATGTAATATTCATGAGGCCAGATACATTACAATGTAAATGTTAGTAACATGTAAACAGTCATTATATCTACAAGAACAGTTTTTCCTGAACACCATCACTCTGCTAAACAAATAATTCTCTCAGCACTGTCAAACTATTCACTAAGGCTGCATTACTATTACTATTAGTCTTCTCACCATTCCTGTCACCCATCTCCTCCCATTATGACTGCATGTCTGTAACTTTGTTGCTCGTATTCTTACAATTTATATTGATATTGATTGTTTCCTGATTGTTTATTTGTACCTTATGACTATCATTAAGTGTTGTACCTTATGATTCTTGATGAATGTATCTTGTCTTTTTATGTACACTGAGAGCATATGCACCAAAGACAACTTCCTTGTGTATTCAATCACACTTGGCCAATAAAGAATTCTATATTCTATTCTATTCTATTCTATTCTATTCTATTCTATTCTATTCTATTCTATTCTATTCTATTCTATTCTATTCTATTCTATTCTATTCTATTCTATTCTATTCTTTCATGGCTTTGTTGCCCAAATGATGTGATAATTCTCATCATTTGCATGATGTCATAATGACAAATATGATATCACTTGATATCTGGTTTCCTTCCCTTAGTTATAAGAATAACAATTGCCTGGGATTTTAGTAAGAAATAGACATGTCAATTTAAGGGAATGAAAAGACCTAACTTTGCGAAGCTATGCTTGCTGGTTTGCAATAGTTATCTTCCATTACTAACACCCCAGCATTCTTTATTTGCTTAAGCATGTCACAGTACAGGTTTTCTTAACTACAGTATATGAACTACAATAAATCTCCTTCAGGGTAAGTGATTCACTGTCTGCAACATTTTCAGTCTTGGGCTACGTGAATTGCTAGTGATCCATAAATCAAAGGTAAATGGCCATGAATTTAGTCTCTGAAGAATTATCTTGTGGAATGCTGATTTTGGTCTAAGCCTATTCAAAGAGCTCATTTGTAAGCTAACAAGCAAAGAAAGGGGAATATAGTGGTTGTGAAAGACCCTCTTCTCTAGTAAGAAGCAGGTCAGCTGCTTTCTTCTAGAATGTTTGATGCATACAAGGAAGGTCTATCATTGAAAGACCTCAGATAGGAGAGGTTGGACTACAGCCTGTTTCAACAAATAAATGAAAAACAATTAGAAATGTATGAGACAATGAAATGAACAAAAAGCACAAATGAATACACACTCCAAGGCACTGGATTTCTATTTCTAGTCTCATGAATCTACAATATACAAATAAAAGCATGATGACCTCCAAAAGCATGTCTTCATCTTGGACATTAAGAATCCCACTCCTCCCACAGACAAAGAATTTCTACATCCAGGTTTCTCAGCCTATAGATTGCAAGCAAATTTGAGAGGGATTACACTAATTCATGATTTGGATTTTTCTATCAAGCTGCTCATGTCAGATTAGGCCATGTATATGATCCAGGCAGTGGGATTTCCTCTGTACTTGCAGAAATGGTTCCTGCAGCAGTCTGAACTGACCTCCAGCCATGGTAACCCAACCAGGATTGAGACCTTCTTGCTTTCTCTCATTTTCTCCTCTTCTTTCTGGACTTCTTTTTGATGGCATCCTGCAGCAGGCTGAGCCTGTGTGCCTGCTTCTGCTTTTTGCAAGTTTATCACACTGGGTCCTTTAAATGGATTTGGCTTCTAGAATCTTTATCATCCTGATATATCTCGATAATTCTGCTCAAGGTTTTCCATATCCCCTTTAAAATATGGTGCCTAGAAGTGGACAGAGTATGTCAGGTATCATCTAATCAGCATGGAGTACAATGGAATCATTACTCCTTAGCAATTTAACATTTTTATTAGAATAGACATGGAACAGAATAGAATTCTTTATTGGCCAAGTGTGATTGGACACACAAGAAATTTGTCTTGGTGCATACGCTCTCAGTGTACATAAAAGAAAAGATACATTCGTCAAGAATCATAAGGTGCAACACTTAATGATAGTCATAGGGAACAAATAAGCAATCAAATCATATTAGGAAATAGTCAATATAAATCATAAGGATACCAGCAGCAAGCTTAGTCATACAGTCATAAGTGGGAGGAGATGGGTGATAGGAACGATGAGAAGATTAATAATAATGCAGACTTAGTAACTAGTTTGACAGTGTTGAGGGAATTATTTGTTTAGCAGAGTGATGGTGTTCGGAAAAAAACTGTTCTTGTGTCTAGTTGTTGTGATGTGCAGTGCTCTATAGCATCGTTTTGAGGGTAGGAGTTGAAACAGTTTATGTCCAGGATGCAAGGGGTCTGTAAATATTTTCACAGCCCTCTTTTTGACTCGTGCAATATACAGATTCTCAATGGAAGGCAGGTTGGTAGTAATTGTTTTTTCTGCAGTTCTAATTAATTATTAGGTTATAAAATAAAATGCAGAATACAAAAGCAAATAGGAAGACGCAGTGGAGGGGGGAAGGGGGAGAGAAAAATGAAGAGAAACTGGGGAAAAGAAAAGAAGAAACATTGACTTCCAACTCTCTCTGTTGCAGTAAAAAAAGCATTAACATCAAACCACAACTTTTTGTTTTTCCATAATAATATAAACTAGCCATTTCTATAAAAACATATCAATTTAATTGGTAAAACCCAAAATCAAAGTTTCATTTCTTCCCACTTCAAGCACAAAGTTCAGAAGAGGTCTCCGTGTGGAAAGAAAGGTACTTATATTCTTTCCTTTAACGAAAATGGTCAATTTAGCCATTTCTAGCAACTCCATCAGTTTCGTCCATAGTGGGAATCGAAGTGTCCTTCCATTTTTGTGTTTATAATAGTCTTGCTGCTGTCAACATACCAAAGTTCCAAATTTTTTTCTCCAAGTCTTTTTTCATAAAACCCAAAAGTTTCTGGTTTCATTTTTATTTTTGTTTTAAGAATTTTCTGTATTATAATATGAATCTTACTCAGTGGAATTGTTATATCTGATAATCTAGGTGCAATGTGGCTGTTAACAAATTCAAACATTACATTCGTCTTTTTAAATGTTGCATCACACTGATTGCTCATGTTCAGTTGTGGCCAGCTAGAACTAGATTTTCACACACATTAGCGCTAAGCCAAATCTTCCCAAGCCTTTATTCATGCATTTGATTTTTCTCTACTAGAATGCTTAAGAATATTAAGATCCTTTTGAATCACAATCACATTTTTGTCCAGTTATTAAGTTATTATCCAGTTGCCGTAGTTTAATGTCACCTGCTAATCCAATAAAATCATGGGCTGCATTTGATGTGAAATATCAATTTTGCGTTATCTACATGCTACCATTTGACGTGATATATCAGGTTGGTGCAATCTACACTATATTAATTGTTTCCTTAGACGTTGTACATAAGATTAGAGATAAATGGAGGCTAAACATGACCAGCTCAAAGGAGGATATGATAGTTAAGCTATACATTAAAGACAGGGCTGAAATGCTACCGGTTCGCACTGCTTTGGGCGAAATGGTAGTAATAAAAGCTACCGGTTCAGGCGAACCAGAAGTGACAAAATCTACTGGTTCGGCGAACTGGTAATAAAAAAAAAAAGCTACTGTTTCATCCAAAGAGGTATTTCCGACAATCAGCTGTGCCGCATGATTTATATTCGCTAGAAAGCAGGAAATCCTGTTTTCTAGTGAATATAAATCACGCGGCACAGCTGTTTCCCCCCCTTGCTGTTCTACTTACCTTCTTAAGCTTCCTTTTTCCACACGAAGCACACGTTTGGTGTGCACTGCGCATGCGCAGGCAGCAAACCATTGGCAAACCGCGGAGGATTTCACCACTGATTAAAGACAATGTTTAGGTTACATATTAACGTGGAAGTGGTTTATAGCACAAAATATCTCAAAGAATCTCATCAAATTTAAGAGTGCAAGGGGTGAAGAATCATTAACTTCTGTCCACGGACACCAGTGTAAAAGAATTATATACAATATCTGACTTTAATAAAATTAAAATACAATATCTGTATTTAATAAAATTCACCCAGATCTGAAGCAATAGGATTAGAGAGGATTCTTTTTTCCATCTCCATTTTAAGTTGCAGAAATGTGAATATTTAAGATCTAGCCTATTATTTAGCATAACATTTCAGAGCTCAGTGGCCATCGTTTTCTGGAATAATTTTATAAAAGTCAACCTATTCTGCTGGATCATCAAATCCTAGAACCAGGTCAAAAGGACCAGGCAGATATTCTAGATAGCTCACTGAACAAATGTAGCACCTGTGACTTTTGCCACCCTTTTCTTAAAACATCTAAGGAAAATAATTGAGTACTAATTTATTCCAGACCTTTTTTAAAAAAAATGGATATCATTTTTTGTGCTTGAGCTGGTTATAGGACTTCCCTGTACTTTTTGCTTCTTGGCAATATTCCATTGGGATAAAAAAAATCATGTTTCTTCCAATCATACACATTACTTTTGGAAATTGTGTAGGGAGATATAAAACAGTACTTTAGATGGGCTTACCCAGGAATAGCAAACAGAGCCAGCTTCTGTGGCCTCCACTGTACGCTATTACCAAATTAACAGCTCAAATAGATCATAGTCTTTTTTAAAACCCTTGTATTGACTAGTATTTTTTACAGTATACTTTGCCCTGAAAATTATGTGAATTAATTAATACAACGGCTTGTAATGCTTTTTCTTGTCTGGAAACAGTTCAGTTGAGATTTCAACTTTCATCTTTCTTTATAGAGCAAATTAGTGGGGAAACTGTAAATGCACATCTTTTTTTCACAGCTGAAAAGAATCAATAGCTGTTCAAAAGTTCATTCTTAGAAAAAAATAACCTTTACAAAGATAGAAGTGGCAAGAAAGGAGACTAAAATGCCCAGTGGATTTGTCTTATTCTGCAGGGTCAGGGAAAGCAGTTTCATAACCTTCAAGATTAAAACTTTGCTTTTATTACATTGCAGGAAGCAGTAAAGATTTATAACCAGATCTCCAAAATGCTTTTCTTGAATAAGTGTTGTGTTGCTGGCTATAGGTATAAAGAAGAACCCTTTTATTCATGCCACATGCAAACTTCTGTTTTAGTGCTTTATCCTTGTCAAAAGTATACACTCTGAACCATATATTTAAATTTATTTAAAAGGAGAAGCACTGTCTCAATTTTTGTACTCAGTATTTCACAATAATGCCTGCAATACATTCTTTTATTTATTGTATGTTTTATAAATAAGTAATATATTATATATTTTATGACATCATATCAAAATTGGGTCTCTTCTAGTATTATCAAGAAAGCTCCTACGCTTTCACAAGTTACCAAATGAGTTATTCAGATCATCTCTGTGTTGCACTAGAGTTTGCACTGTGTTCAAATTCAAATTCACTCTAAGCCATGGAACTTCACTAATTTGGGGCCACACTCTCCATTTCTCAGTTTAACTCTACCTCATATGGTGGTTGTGGTGGTTATAAAAAGAAAGGAGAAAGGAAAGGTGAGACAGAAACCTGACAAATGCACAAAGTAAAAATATTTTCTAAATATATGTACATTTGGAGTAGCATGTAGCCATTTCATATACAATATCTAATCTCCAAGGAGTGCTCATGTTGCTTGCTGATTTGTCATCATCAAAGGCATTTTGTTGTTATTACATCATTAAGGGAAATATGGATGACTCTGTTCTCCTAAGAGTGCTTATATGGGTTGCAGTGGTGCAGTGGTTAGAGTGCAGTACTGCAGGCATTGACTGCTGACTGCTGGTGGTCTGAAATTGGGCAGGTCAAATCTCACTAGGCTCAAGGTTGATTCAGCCTTCCAGCCTTCTGAGGTGGGTAAAATGAGGGCCCAGATTGTTGGGAGCAATATGCTGACTCAGTAAACATCTTAGAGAGGGCTGGAAAGCACTGGAAAGTGATATATAAGTCTAAGTGCTATTGCTAAGTGCTATTGTGCCAGGCCATGGGTCTTATGTATAATTATCTGATCATGACTGGATTACTAAAAATATGGATTTACCAATTCTTTGTTTAACCAAAGAACATTTAGCTTTAAAATCTGTACCCATATCCCTTAAAGAGATAATTATTTTGCCTAGAGTAAATGTACTTGGACTATTCAATCAGCTCTTGACTTAACTCTTGATTATAGGCATCTATGTCATCCATTTGGAATACATATATGTCACCATGAAAACCAATCAGTTTTTCAAGATAACCACACGCTGTGGTTACCTCACATGTGCAATAAACTATACTCATAAAGATATCAGTGTGTATGATCCATTATTCCTTGGCAAACAGAACAGGGAGGGTTATGCATCATCTATGGTTGACCCCCTAAGATGACACTCTTCAACATTCAAAACACTTTTGGATGTTTTGGACTGGAATGGGACAACTCACTACAGACAACTCACCACGGACAACTCACCATGGCTAACTTGCTACAGCCAAGTCGCCATAGCCAACTCACCACAGGACAATTCAACAATTCAATTTAATTATTTACAATAATTTAAAAAAAAAAACCATTTTAATTTTTGTCATTCACCTTTCATTTTGTCCCTCCTTTGGCATTCTTTCTTTAATGATTCTATTCCACCATTTCTTTTATTTTAATGTAACTCTTGTCTTGCAGTGAGTTGTCCTGCAGCAAGTCAACCCTAATGAGTTGTCCTGTGGCAAGTTGGCTGTGGCAGGTTGGTCACAACAAGTTGTCCTAAACCCATTTTAGGATTGCAAAGCAATGGCAGGTTTTTCTTAAGGCATAATATTTCTTATTTAGATCTTCCAGACTAGGCATTTTTCTGATAACTTCTTTTTTTAAAAAAATATTGCATCAATGGAAGCAGGGAAATCCATTGTTACATTATGATGGGAGGGTGGGAAGCAGGCTTATCTAAGGCTCTCTTCACCTTTGAAACATATCTGTAAAGAAAATGTTCATTCATCGTACAACATATACCTAAAACGCAGCAGAATTTCTTTGCCTACTACAACTCATAAAATTTAAGACTGCCGGCAATGATGATCTAGGGATTTAGAGACTTGTATGCCATTAAATCCCCTGAACAATGCTCAGATTTGGAAGCAGAGGGGGAGACATGTCACATTTGACTTGCAGCCTTTGCTGTAGCTGATCCTTGAAGTAGAAAGGGCAGATGCTTAAACACCCCAGAGTTTTTCCAAATAGTGTATTTTTGTCTGCTGTTTTAGGCCTCGGTTTGCAATAGATCAATGTGCAGCAATGATGGTGGAGGAATTTCTTGTTTCTAAGCTCTTGTTCTTCAATTTGGCAAACTTGTTGGGCTTTGCATTATAGATTACCTTATTGGTTTCTGACCCTTTGTAATTAACTCTGACTTTGCCTTGTGCAACAACTTGATACTGCTTTCAGTTCCATGCATCATATGCTGCTCTCAGCAGCCTGGATATGACTGTTTTAACCTTTCCATGGTCCATTGCATACATTACTGACTGTGCTTTCTACTTAATTAAAAAGCTAATGAAAATCTAAAGACATTTTACATTGATTTTTATATGGCCAAAAGCTTCCTCTTTATATTTTATTTTTTTTATAAAAACTAATAGCGAGTACTGTCGTATATATAATGAAAAACTGCTATTAAGCATTCTTTTCTCTTACACTTTATCTTTTTATTCTCCCTGACTTACATATATACTAAGCTTAGTGTCTGGTATGATCTGCATATCACATACTGTACACCCAAATAAAATAAAAATCCACAAAGTTGGAAAATGATACAAATACAATTATGAGTAGATAATTGTTCATGTAAATAAAAGCTATTTCTAGTACAATACATGTAGATTATTATGTTTCTCTCATTAAAACATATAAAAGAAAATTAAGAAAATCCCAGGCTTCTAAGGCCAATATAATTCATCAACATGACATTCACTCAAATGGTTTCTATTTGATTATTACAGCAATAGCTAAAACACAAGAGGGAATATGTGAAACAAAGTGCATGCAATTTTTTTCATAATAACTAATTCCTTTTGTTAATAAATGATGCATGAAGTTGTTAAACCCTATAATCTATAGTACATGAACTAGCTAGCTATACTTTCTGTTATCTGGGATGATTATGGCATTAATGCAGGGATGGGTTTCACTTACCTTTGCTACCGGTTCGCTCACTCGCGCATGTTTGCTTTGCTCGCTCATGTGCCACTTCTGCTCATGCGCAGAGCATATTTGATGCCTGAACCGAGGCGAACCGGTAGCAACCCACCACTGCATTAATGGCATTAACTTAATGATAGAAGATACCTATTGATTATTTCAGTGTTTATTTCAAAAGAACGGATCTATATAATTAACATGATTAAAACCTGGATTATCCTTCAGTAATCTTAATCCCATTTTTTTTTTTTTGATGAAGAAAGATTTCATTGTGGTTTGCTGTGAGACACTATCGCTGAACCTGATAAAGTTTGGTTTACGCACTGGAAGGTATGTCTCAATGGGAACAGAGAGGTTCTGAGAAAATCAGGGAGATGGATAGAGATGACCTGTCCTTATTCTTTCCATTAGAAAGATGGAAATTCTAATTAGAGAGATGGAAATTAGAGAGGAAATAAGGCAAAGCTTGTAGATAAGCAGGAAAACAAAGGGCAAGCTTGCAGGCAGTCTTTTAAAATTTTAAATATGCAACAAAGCAACATCAACTGGCTATTTGTCACAAATATTCTAGGGTTGTCCCAGAAACTGAATTGAAAAACAAATCTGTTGAAGATTAATGCTGGAAATAGTATCAGTGCGTATCTAGCTATATTTAGATTCATGTGCATACAAAAGGACATACCATTAGTCTCAAGAATGCATAAACCTCCTGAGATAATTTTCCAAGGAACCAACTCCTGAGTAACACTGACAGGCATGGGATTCTTGCTAGTGAGATATTTTAATACACAAACACACACACACAATCCATCATATACAAATACTTGCATGCTGGGGAAAAAACCCTTCTTTAAAGCAAATTAAAGGAACTGTTAATCCCACACATGATTAGACTGTTCTCTGTGAAAAAGAATCCTTAAGGATAATAAATAGCTTTAGGTTGTTTTGCTCATAGTCTCAAAAGAATGGGTTAATTCATTTTCAGTGTTATAGAAGCCCGTTCAATGGCAATGGTTAATGTGCTTAGCAGCTTTAAAATTTTATTTAGTCTTTTTTCAAATTAGAGTGGAGGGATTTTACAGACAGTAGGGATTTGAAAGTAGCTCGAATATTAATGCATAACAATATATTTTCTTGAGAAAAAACTGATTTGATTACTTGGCTTGAGAGCCGGTAAAAAAAGTATTTTTGTTTTCATTACCTCTTTTTTAGTCCAGCTTCCTTTTGTAGCCTATTTCCAACACCATCTGAAAAAGGTAATACCATCTGTTAATATAGGCTTCACTTTGGCTAGCTATTGCAGTTCTTATGTTTGTAGTTGAGCAACCTAGCATGCAATTCAGAGTGCAGAATGAGTACTATCAAGGAACCTGTTCTCACAACACACCTCCATATTCCCCATCCTCCACAGGAAAGGAGTAAAACACATGGCTTGTTCTAATCTTCTTGTGTGGATTAACAGGGTAGCTTTTCCCACGAGAAAATTTGCATTGGATTTTCTGCTCTAAAAATGATATTTTCTTAATTCAATTCTTTATTCTTCCTAAATATGACAGCATTCTATCCAGGGAGTTCTAAATCTAAGATACAAAAGCAGCTGACATGATCACAAACAAAAGGCACTCAAACTAAATTATTAGCAATGACATTCTACAAATTATTTCCATTTTCCAAACATCTGTGGGATAATGTGAACATCTCCTCCTCTAAAGAGCCTGGATGTATTCAGATGTGGAAACCAATAGCATCTAGTGAGGATTTCTTTTTGAATAACAGCACATCTCTTTTCCCCAAAAAGTGATAACTCTTCCACTTTTACCCTATCCCATCTAAAGGAAGACAACTCAACTAAAGGAAATGTATGCCATACTGTATATACATGAATGACAGGCAGTTTGGTATAATGGTTTAACTAGAAAACAGGAAACTGTGAATTCTCATTCCACCTTTGGGCATGAAGCCAACTGGTGTCCGTATGGACACTGATTCACTGATGTGGAAAATCTCTAAATTCACTTTGGATTAATTCAGATACAGATCTAGATGATGCAGGGCTGAATCTATCTATCTATCTATCTATCTATCTATCTATCTATCTATCTATCTATCTATCTATATGTGTGTGTGTGTGTGTGTAGGTCTTTGGTTATTCGGGTCTTCTCCCACGTAAAATTGGAAGTGTCTTGGCGACGTTTCGACGAAGTCTCATTCGTCATCTTCAGGCTGGTGTTCTCGGCTTCGTGCTTCCAGGAGCAATTTATGTTGCCAAGACACTTCCAATTTTACGTGGGAGAAGACCCGAATAACCAAAGACCTACATACAAACACCCGCGAAAACCTGAGAATATATATATATATATACTGTATATATATTAAAAAATAAAGATCCATACTTCCCGTTTATTCAAACTAGATTTCAATATCAATGGTTGACTCCCCCCCCCCTTTTTTTTTTATTGAAAAGGTTTTCAAATACAAATTTTTCCCCCTTTTTCCCCCCCTCCCCCCCCTCCCTAACCCCCCCTCCCCACCCTTCCCCCCCTGTGACTTCTTCGTAACAAAAAAAAACCCTAATTCATAACAGATTACTTACTCCCTCCTCAAAATACTGACCTTTACTTACTAAAAGTATTATAAATCCCCCTTTATCCATACATTTCTGAAAAGAAGAAGAGAAAAAAACAAAAAAAAACAAACACATTATACTATAACTATTATAAAATAACTTCTAATTTAGCATAATAGTGTTTTATATCTATACATTATTGCAACAATTCAAAACCACCTTCCACTTTAAAACTATACGATAAGTCCTACTTTAATAACATTTCAAAGCGGGCTCCCCATAAAATCTAATTTAACATTTATTCCACTCTATCCATTTCCTCCACTCCCCTAAATGTATCACTTAAAAATCCCTTTTCTTAAACTAATCAGTCTGTAGCTAGCTTATTCACCCACTGTCTTGCAAATTTACCATACACAACAATTCTTGATATCTTTAATTCACTGCCCACACTACTTAAAAATATATATATATATATATTCCATTATATCTAAATAAAAAAAGAAAAGACAATAACTTTAAATTTATAGTCCATATAATATCTTCTTGAAGTCTTTCCACTGGATTGTTAAAACCAACATCCATAATAGGGTAACATAGCTTGCTGATGCAACAGTTTATTCAAGATCTCCAATCATATCTGCCCCCATCAGTAGTAAACATCTTCTTATATATATAAAAGTAAAAACAACCACCCGAGTGACATTATAATTATATTCCATATAATAATAATTGTGGGTTTCATCAGGATTATTAATTTCCATCATCGTATTGGGTAACAACCCGATCTTCTGCATGTCCCAATGTGATTCTCTTGCCTTATAATTCAAGATAATTATAATATATTTATCAACACAAAAAGAAGTTTCAAAGTAGATAATTCAAAACCATCAATTTGAGGCTCTTTCCATGTCCCAAAATTACGGCAATGCAGAGATCTGCCACTATCCTCAGGATGATATTGACCAATATGTCGCCTCCTCTATGTTTTCACATAATCATTCATATTTTAAAATCACTGGCTTCACTGTTGCTTGGGTTAGAAATTTCTATTTTTGTACAACCTATTTCTTTTTTTGTTTTCTTTTTGTGGGTTTGACTTCCATCCTAATTTTTTGTGTCTCGCGTTTCTTTTTTATCCCTTGTATATCCTCTAATTGGTTTCCATGCTTGTCCTTGCCTTGATAAGTCATCACATTAAAATCAGATGGCACTTCTCTCAAATTTGTAAATAATCCAGCTGGGGTATCCGATAAATCCAAAGGCAATTTATCTGGTACAGTCTCTGTCTTTAGTTCCAGCTCCTTGTGCTTATCCTGTATTATATCTGAAGACGTTAAATTCATTTTCAACCTATTTTGATAAAATTCTTCCGCTCTTTCAACAGTATTTAACTGGTATCTTTCTCCTTGATATCTCAATATAATACCAACTGGGACGTCCCACCGGAATTGAATATTTCTCCTTTTTAACTCAGACACCAGAAAGCCAAATTTCTTCCTTTCCATTAATATCTTAGGTGGGAGTTCCTTGTAAATCCAAATCTTTCTTCCATACAATTGCAAATTAGAATTGAAGGAATTTTGCACAATTTTATTCCTAATTTCTTTATCTGAAAAATAGATTACCACATCTCTAGGCAATTGCCTTTGCTTGGCAGTCCAGGAGTTTATTCGATAAGCTCTGTCAATCCTACAAAACACTTCCTCAGGTTGAATCTTTAAAATCCCAGCTAGAAATTCAGAAGATATTTTCCTTAAGTCATCTCTGTTATTTTCCTGCAAACCTCTAAGTCTTATTGCATATTCTGTGAAATTATATTGTATCTTTAGAACCTCTTTTTCAATCCTCTGTTGCAGATTTTCTACATTACCAGACTTTTGGTCAGCATCCATTTTAAATTTTTCTTCTGAACTATAATCCTGAATATTTAACAAATCATTTTCAATTTTTTGAATTCTATTGTCCAATTTATCTTGAATTTCATCCATTTTTGACTCTAGTAAATTAGTATTTGTATCCAACCGAATCATGAATTCTGACAGTTTTAAAATTTTTTGCTGCAAAAAGTCAAACTTGGATTTCACCAATTCCTTAGTTTCCTGCTTAAATTTTTCAAGTTGCTGATTCACAATCTCATCCCTTCTTTCAATCTCCTCTAAGAGAAATTCTATTATATTAAAATCAGGTTTCTGGGACTGAAGAGTTAAAACTTGTTCCTTTAAATTCTTAGTGGGGGAATCCCCCCCACCTATTTGTTTGTCTGACTTCACAAGCCTCAGTGCCATGTTTCCGCCTTAGCAGGCTTTGTTAGAAGAAAAAAAAAAAAAAAAAAACAAGACAAAAGACTTCCAGCCAGCAACAATCAGGCCTCCAGGGGAAAAAGAGAAAAACAAAAACAGGAGCGGAGTTTTGTCTACAAATGTAGCCAGTGGTATTTATTCCGCTACATTGTAATAATAAAAAACGGAAGAACTTTCCCTCTCAAACTCTTCTCCAGCAGCGGCAGACGCCATTTTAAAAAAAAACTTTTTTCCTCTTTCTCTTCCTCTATTCTCTTAAGTAATTTTTAAAAGATAAGTAAAATACTTGCGCTTCAGTATTACAGGTCCAGCTCACATTTTCTTTGAGTAATCTGTCAAATTCGCAGGCTTGCTTTTGACGCCTGGCTCTGCATTAGCAGAGGTCTCCCAAAGCCCGGAGCAGCGGCTGGGGATATGGGGCATCTCATCCGCTCCATCCCAAAAGTAAAAGAAAAACTTTTGGGACTCTGCAGAGAGTTCTACCCACCCCTGCCGGCTCTATCTCCGTTTCCTCATGGGAACGGAGTTTTTTCGAGCCGCCGTTCCGTTGTGAAGGCGGCTCTGACAGGCAGTGGAAGCTGACGATCCCAAAGGAATGTACTGTTGAATGAAATACATGGGCTTAATTTATGGAGAAATTGGAAAAAAAGACATCAGTTCTTGCAAATGCAAAATCTGCTAGAAATGTGTGAGCTATAGAAGAAGAATCTGGTTTTGATGAAGCTTTGTCCCATACTCTCCCTCCAGGCTGCCTCATAAAGCTACATGATCCTTTCATTTCCAAGATTAGCATCAAACAGCCGTGCTGCTTGACCTTACTCCATTTCAGTGGTCCTCTTAGTCTTCTCCTGCCTATAGAACTCAATCTTCATGAAAACGCTGAGAGGAGCTCTGAAAGGAAGTCCTGCACTAGATGTGTAGTACTAATCTCTGAGAGACCCATATGTTGAAGTTTTTGGTAAGCAGATTTTAGGGAGGTAAGGTTTTTTCTGGCACACTGTTCATCAGATGGGGACCTCCTTGACAAAAACAAATCAGCTTTTAGGTTGGCTGCTTGCTATGTACAGTGAAGGCTTTACAGGATTGAATTTGCAATCCAATCTCAGCCCATCCAGCATGAGTCTGAAAGTTTCGAAAATAAAACCTCTGTTCCAGTGACTGGCCCAGATTGGATCCTGAAACATTATCCTGGGACTCGTATATTTGACTTCATTCGTGAGTGAAGGCCTAGCACAGGGACTGAAGCCACCTGACCATGTTTTCCTTTGATTTTTAATTTTTAAAGAATAGCTTTTTAATTGTTAGCAAAAGAAAATGAAAACATAGTGATTGCATTTACTAATACATGAAATAAAAAAAATCAAAATAAACTCCATTAAAATTTATTAGAACATTTGATATACACAATGGAATTTTAAACCATAAATTAAACTCTGATCACACAGAATCATATTGATCAGACTTCTTGTGATAGTGGTAGAAAATCAATTCACATGGGGAACATGTGCTTTCTTTTCCATCCAGAGTGTCAGTTTAAGCCTACTGGAGTTTTTCCTTTAAAATAGATAAATCTTTTGCAGATAAATCCCTAGTTCTTCATGCTTTCAAATATAGTTTAATTGCATCCAAAATGTTACCTTCATTTCTTCATTTCATGCATGCTAAAACAAAACAGTGTTAGCCCAGAACAAGGGCAAAACACGAATCGCAGTCATTTTTGACATAGTTGCACTTCTGATATACAGAAATTGAAATGCAACTTTTATGACACATTTTTGGGTAGGCTAAATTGTTTTTGTGCAAAACATAGTTTTTTAAAAAACCAACAACAAATAAACTGGTTAGCAATAAACTAATCTGAAAGCTAGTCTGGAGTACTGATGCCTTTTGTCATCACGATTTACAGAATAATGATTTACCAGCAGTGTTCATGTTATATTTCCCATTATACCAACTTTTCATCAGAGTTCAGATCAGATTAGAGTCTCCTGCAAAATGTGTCTTGCAGTTTTTAATGTGGGAAAAAATAACTGAGTTGTAACTAAAAGAGGAACCAAGACTCTGCCAAGATATTAAAGGCACAAGATAATAGCATCCTAGTTCTGCCCATAATGGTTTTTGAGAGAAATCACTTGAGTTCCAGGAAGGAATAGCAGTCAAAATATAAAGGGAATGATATAATTGAAAATTGAGAATGTTAAACCTTATTTTTCACATGAAAGTAATAATGTTTGTAAATCTAGTGGTTTTGACCATCCCATAAACCCATAACCAGGCTGTTTTAATTACTTACAGGGATTAACATTGGAAGCCTTCTAAGGGTATATATTAACACTGAAGAAACCTTCATTTTAACACTTATTCTTCCCTCAGATTTGGGGATTTTTAATCATATATTTTTAATCAATATTAATACAACATAATAGTTAAAAATTCTAAGCCTTACTACCAAAGAGATATGTCAGACCTTTCCCCCATCCCATCCACAATCCCCATAGTTCATGGCAGAGGAGACACAGCTGATGACTGGCTGAGGTACTCCAATGAAAGGATGCAGTAGTCTTATTCATAAATATAGCACATTCCTTCCTTTCTCTCTCTCTCTCTCTCAATAATCCTAGAAACAGGGAAAGGAGACAGAGCAAAAAAGTAGGAAGTCAAGCATTCAGGAGGAGAGTTAGAGAGGAATAGTCTATGGTAAGGAGTCCCAAAAAAGAAACCTGACCTTGGGAAGAAGCTGGGATTTACAATTCCTATTGTAAATAGCTTTTGCTGTTTGTAGTAAAGATCAACCATAAAAGCCTCCAATTTCTCCATATCAATTTGCCCTCCTCATAAACCTAAATATAGCAATAGCGGTTTTCAGAGTCAGCATATTGCCCCCAACAATCTGGGTCCTCATTTTACCGACCTCGGAAGGACGGAAGGCTGAGTCAACCTTGAGCCTGGTGAGATTCGATCTGCCAAACTGCTGTATCCCACATGTTGTGTCTGCTTGGAAATTATGGGAGCTGTGCTCTAATTTAATTGAAATATTCAGGTTAGATAAGCCAATCATTAGCAAACAAACATAAAACTCTAGGAGATTGTACTGCAAGCCACGATACTGAAGAGAGGAAACATTTGGCTGCTTTCACTAGATGCAAGAGCTGTACCCATCATATCTCTGTCATAATTTTATTGATGTGAGTTCCCCTCCTTGAACATTATTTACTAGAAAAAAGAAATTAAGCCAAGTGAAGTTTTATGCTTTTTTCCCAAGAAAGAAAACAATAAACTTATCATACGTACAAGACTACTTTTAATGAACACCTTGCTAAATGGGGAATAGTCATCAAATGCAAGCTTGATTTTAATGCTGTTTCATCGAGACAATGGGATTTGCAACATTAACTTTTTATCTTGTTTTTGGTAATGATTTAACTTCCCTAATGGAGACGGAAGCATACATAAGCAGATTTGGGGGAGTGTTATTGTATAATTAAACCATGAGCTCCAATTATTATGAATCCAGTATGACTGAGCATTAATATGAATTATATTAGAGGCTGGTGTGCGGGTTTTTTTTTTTCTTTCCTTTTTCACTTCAGATTTCAAGTTTGGAATAATTTGCTCAAGACCTTTTTTTTTTTAAATTGTAAGTGTGAGAGATGAAATTTTCCTCTTAGGAATTGCTAGAATAAATGTGGTTATTCACTCTCTATTTAAATATTCCTCTTGCCCTTTATAGATCATTAGTGCATGTTTGGAGCCTGAGACACATGGACATGTGGTTTCTTTCTCCTATTTTGATGATGCAAGACAGTTATAAAACCAAATTAATAGTCCAGTTGAAAGATTAGAGTTTCTTTGAAAAACCAGTGAAGGGCAAAGCAGCCTCACTTTATTACTATGTTTCAAATATGAAGGCAGATTAGTCACCAATGAATACGTTTTCAAAATATGAAATGGGGATAGGTGGTTTGCAATACCTTATATCAGCTGAAAAAAATAAAAAAAAAATCAATTCCTTTGAAGGAGGAGATTGAAAATAGGGACAAAATGTTTAGAATGAAATCAGAAACACTGTTACAGTCTGAAGTATTTTGGTTATACCAAATAGATAAATTGAAAATGCCCTATATGTCATCTCAAAATGAATGGCAAACTAGAATCACTCCTAAGGAAAAATAAGCTATTCTTAAAGAAATAAACAATCCGCTACTTTCCAAAATAGAAACAGACTTTGTTTGGGAACATTTAAAATTTCCCCCCAATACACATTTCACATCAGCAATGTCCACAAGTGAAGTTTGATTCAATATGCAATAATGATGAGGCTGGGAATTGAATCTACTGTGTATCTGACCATCTTATGTGAGACCTTGCCTTCACCTACCTCAAATTATTTGAAGAGACATCACTTTCCATCCTTATTGTTAAAAGAATCCTGCTGTTTTATGGAGTTGCATGCTGTATTGATTTTGTGCAGCTGTCATTGCTTTGGAGAGCCTGAAATGTTCTTGTTTACTTGCATATACATATTTCAGATTAACATTTTAAAGGTCAGAATTATGGTCCTCAAAGCTGTGATGGAAATCTTGATGTTCTGTCAACAATATCTGTTTGGAATGAAGAATGACTGGATAGAGATCTATGCAGGGGTAATTGTTGGAATTTTTAAACCTCCTCCACCTTTCTGGATTAAAGATTCCTTAATAGTGGCCCCAGACAGACAAAATAAAACTTCTTTGAAAGTAATTTGTACATGGATTTTTAGCACTGGACTCCCACAGATTCCTTTTAATTTTAAGGGAATCAAACTTTTCTTTTTTTAGTGTGTCACAAAACTGATCCCTCCCTCCCTCCCTCCCTCCCTCCCTCCCTCCCTCCCTTCCTTCCTTCCTTCCTTCCTTCCTTCCTTCCTTCCTTCCTTCCTTCCTTCCTTCCTTCCTTCCTTGTTTTCCAGACAAATGAAGCAGGGGTGAAATCTGAAATTTGTTACTACCGGTTCTGGGGTGTGGCTTGGTGGGAGGGGGTAATGTGACTGGGTGGGCATAGCCAATTTTTTTTTTTTACTTTTAAAACCATTTTTTCTACAACCTTTTTGGCTAAGAGGTTAAAAATTTTTTTCAAAGGGCTCTGAGGATCCCAGCTGAGTTCCCTGAGCCTCTGCCAATCAGGGAACTCAGCTGGGATCCTCAGAGCATTTAAAAGAAAAAAACCCTTGTTTTCTTTTAAATGCTCTGATGATCCCTGATCAGGGAACTCAGCTGGGATTGTCAGAGCATTTAAAAGAAAACAAGGTTTTTTTTTCTTTTAAATGCCTTTGACGAGCTGCACAATCATCAGAGGCTTTTTTTTTTTTTACTTTTAAAAGCATTTTTTCTGCCGAAGTTGTAGAAAAAATGCTTTTAAAAGTAAAAAAAAAAAAATCCTCTGATGATTGTGCGGCTCAGCTGGGCATGGAGGGAGGGCGGGGATTTTTGCTACCGGTTCTCCGAACCACCCGCCTCCATCGCTACCGGATCGGGTGAGCCAGTCCATACCGGAAGCATTTCACCCCTGAAATGAAGGCAGCTAGAAAGAAAGCCAATCTTCTAAAGAAGAAAAGCCTGCCTTTTAGGCCCAAAGAAGTAATTCATCATTTTAGATGATAAACATACTTCATAATACAGTTTCCCTCCTTTTATGTGCAACTTAACAGTAGGGAACACATAGCAGAGCAATAGCTCACAAGTCAAGCAGTTAGCCATTTAGGCAACAGGGTTATGCCTGCCTAAAGAATAACATGAATGCCAAAATGGATCAAGCTGACTGTCTAGCAGATGTCACTTGAAAACTATATTTCCTCATTGAACAGCCTTCCACAATATCTCAGTCGTACGTTAGCTAAGGATTGCGGGCATTGCAATCCCATCACATCTGAACAGAGTTTGACTGAGTAAATCTGACAAAGCACTATTCTATTTCCGCCTTTGGTCTTGGCAGAATTTGTCTCCAGAACTGCGCAACAGGATCTATATCTTACAATATTGTAGTTGTATTTATCAGTATTAATGATATTCTGGCATAATTGGTTAAAAAAAAAAATCCCTGCAGGCTTGTTCCAATTGAGCAATGGCAATTTTTTTTTTCATTCTTGAAATTCAGCTGAGATGTGTCTCAAGAAACATTCATACATTTCTTCAAGTAGGTGTGGAAGCTTTGTTTCTTCTTTTTAATATGCCCCCCTTGCCTTTTTAAAACTTGTAAAATTTCAGACATGACTAAGAGCCATCAAAATGATGACCCCCAAGTAAGATCAGTGTTGATTTGAATCTTCCTATTTAAGCAAAAAAAGAAGGGAAAGTTATATTGTTTATGTGTGTGTGTGTACACACACAGAGAGACACAGTTCCATGCCTTGCTTTTTTTATCATCTTAAACTTGAAAAAAAATACACAAAATCTTGATAGAGTAGAATAGCTTACAGTTCAATTGTTCAAGTATGAATCTGGTCATCTCAGGAACACCTTTTCTTTAAAATGACCATTAAGAGATCCAACTCTCGATTGGTGTAGGATTTATATTCTAATACAGAAAATTCTTAAAGTGAATATAAAGATAAAACCAGATACTTTTCTTTTGGGCATAATGGAAAAAGATTTGGGGGAAAAAATGGAACTTTGATGCTATATATGTTGACACTCAAAAATGAAAGGACACTTTGACCCCAACAATAGACAAATGGCTGCAAAAGTTGATGGAGTTAGCAGAGATGGCTAAATTGACCGCTTTGATTAAAGAAAAAAAATACAAATACCTTTGTTTCTACCTGGAAATCACTTCTGGACTTTGTGCTTGAAGTAGAAAAAAATGAAAGTTTGATTTTGGGCTTTATCGATTAGTTAGATATGGTGTTATGGAAATGGCAAGTTTAAACTACTATATAAAACTAAAAAGCTTTGTTTTGATGTTATTACCCTATTCTACTGCACCAAAGGGAGTTTGAAGTCAATGCCTTTTCTTTCTTTCCCCCCCTTCTCTTCCCTCTCTCTCCTTCTTTTTGTTTTTGTATTTATTTTGGATGTTATATCATAAATTAATAAAATTGTTATCTATGAAAAAAGAAAGATCCAACTTGTCCTGAACATGATGCTAAACATCTTAGTATTCTTTTTTCCTTCAAAGAAAGAAAGAGAAAGAAGAGCAGATTTTTCTTTTCTTTTGGCATTTTACAGATGATTTCTCAAATCTAGATGGGTCATCCTGAAGTGAGAACATGGTTCTGTGTTTTCCAATTTGCTAAAATTTCCAATGAAGAGATAAAAACATCATCCTACATTCAGGATTTGGAGGGAGAGGAAGGATTCCTAACATTCAGGTAGGATCTTCTTGCTTGAGGGTCATATAAGCAAATCCCTATTTCTATTATTTCTCTTGAATCCTTTCTTTAAAAGAAGTTAAGGCAGCTTCCCCTTTATTCACGTTAGCAGTTAGAATTCATATTTGTTCTAAATGGCCAATGAACTTCTCTCTATGGCTTTTTCTTAAGCCTACACCACAAACCCAACCTCTGAATTCTAATGTTTTCTTTAGTTTCTTCTAATCTTTTTTTTCATCCTATCTAGTCAAAATATTATAAATACCAGCATTATCTTCAATAGATCTTGTGCATTATTTCTTTGTATGTGGATGGCATGATTCTAATTCTTCTGATTTAGTAACATTCTCAATTGAAATATGATTCCCTGAAAGTGTTTCAGTTCTTCTGCAATAAATAAGCCACTGTTTTTTAGAATCTGGTTTGTTCTTTCAGTATATTAGGTGTTCCTTAAGTACCTGTAGTTCTAGGTCCCAAAATCCTATACAGATAGTTGTTGACTTTCAACCATTTGTTTAGTGACAATTCAAAGTAACAACACTGAAAAAAGTGATTTATGCCTGTTTTTCACATTTATGACTGTTGTAGCATCCCCATGGTCATGTGATCAAAATTTGGATACTTGGCAGCTGGCATGTATTTATGACAGTTGCAGAGTCCCAGAGTCATGTGATTACCTTTTGTGACTTTCTGACAATCTGGGGAAGCCAGATTCACTTCACAATTGTGTTGCTAATTTAACAACTGCAATGATTCATTTAACAACCGTGGGAGAAAAGAAGTCATAAAATGGAGCAAAACTCACTTAACAACAGTCTTCCCTAACAATGGAAATTTTGGGCTTATTGTAGTCGTAAGCTGACAACCACCTGTATATGCATGTTCTATATCAATGAAATGTACAAAGAAGCACAATTGTTAGCATCTGAGTAGCTGGACATATTTGGAAGTATTTAATATGTCTGGATAACAATTGTTTCCTTGCCATGATTACTCATGGCATACAGAGGCACTACAAGTGCCCAACTTTCTCCATGTGATCCAGCTGTTGACAAGAAGCCAAAACATGTTATTGTCACTGCAGTAGACATTCCATATTGTCTTGGCAGTTCCCTCTTGCTCCTCCAGCAAATACCAAGACTCTGTCATATCCTGTTCAAGCACAACTGTGAGAGCTCTCAGTTTTTATTTATATTTTTCGACTGTTAACTTGGTCTCTTTTAAGCCAAAACTGATAAAGATTTAATCATTACCATATATAACAGCTTTTGAAAAGATTGCACTGTCTGTCTGCATGATTCTTATCATTATAGGACATCTCTTTAGAGATATGGTAGTAGCAGTAGAAGCACCAGCAGCAATACTCAGCCAGCATCTAAGGAAGGAAGAATAATATCTATCTTGATGCTACTGTCCAGAGTGTTAAAAATGTCCAGGAAATGACTTTGGCTTATAAAAAAACCTAGTACTGAAGGATCAAAACAATTTATAAACAGTAGGAATTTTCAACATTACAACTCAATAGAAAGCTTTATAACTGGAGAAAGAAAGATAATTATCTCTAAATGCAAACAATCGCTAGATGAAGACCTTTCTGACCTCAACCTTCAGATTTGCAAATAAAAAGCCTAGGCAGATTGACCATCGTGCCCATTCTCAATTCCTACGGGGAAAGAGTCATACAGAGATAAATAATAAATGATGTAGATTCTATGCAACCTGAGAAAATTCCTGAGCTCCATTTGCGAATCAATTAAAAAAAAAACCATCAAGAAAAAAAAACACATAAGTGCTTTGGTTATGTAAAAGAAACCCTAAAAATACTAGGGAGAAAAATGTTTTGCTTGCAAATTCATGTTACCTCAAATTCCAAGTGGTCACACTGTTTAACCTTGGTCTGTATTTCATTAATAATTTATATTAATGCATTTTCAAATGGGGTTCAGTGGTTATGCTAAATACTTTCTATCAAGTAATGGTGAATAGAGAGATCTTGATTGATTTGGTAAATGCTTCTCCTTGCAAGTAATCTGGCATTTAACCCATTCTGCCATTTTCCATGATGGTGAGGATGAAAGCAATGGACATGCATTGCAGAGTCTATAGATGAGTAGCTATGGTAGAAGTAAGACCAAATGTAAAGCATCTTAATGTAAAAGCATCCCTATAGTTAAATAGTTTTTAATTTTATGTCCTTATTGTTCTTTTGCCCATGGTTATGGTACATAAGGTGGCCAGTGATAAAATAAAAAATAAATAAATACCAGTTTCCCAAAAATGGCAGTTTTATGACCATTCTAAAAAAAAAAATTCAGAGGAAAACCATCTTCAAGAATTCCGTTTTTATCAAGCTGTATACAGATAAATTTCCACTTAATTATCATATAATTAGATCTGATCAAGAAACAATGGTGGTAATTTCTGCAACTGCTATCCTAAGCAAATTGCATTCAAGAGATTTTATTTCTGAGCAAACTGCACTTCATTGAAAAAAAAAAAAAGATGTGACATAGCCTCAGAAATCTTGGCTCCATTAATTTAAAAGATGCATGCAGAAGAAAACCATTTTGAGTCTCAAAAGAACAAGTAGTAAAAATGTAACTCTTACCATTATTTTAATAATATGATAGATTCAATTTCCTGAATATTAGTAGACAGGGCAAGTATCTGGGTTGCGGTTTTCCACAAATGAAACAAAAGAAAAGAAACAAAATGTGACAGATCTTAGATTATTCCCCTGAAGTTAGAAACCCTTATCAGTATATAAAGATTACAAACACTAACAAGTGATGTCAGTGGTGGTGCTTCTACCTATTCCAAGAAGTTTTACATTGAATTGAAAGAGAAATGAGAAGTAAATCCAATCCCACTGAATCTTACACACAGTGATTCCTGGTGTTTCTAGTTCTCTATCACCAAAAGCAATTGGATCAAAAATGTCTTGCTAAACCCATGTTTTCTTTAAATGTTGCTGATTTGCTCTAAAATACCATCTCCCAGATCATCCATCTAGCCTAAGCCAATAACTAGTCATGACTGGTTTGTTCTACTCCACTGGACCAAACTAGAAAATTCGTAAGCAAATTCTCTGGTTACAAAAGGCGAGATAACTTTCTAATTGCCTCACACCAAGTAGCTTGAAACAAAACTGTCTGGATTGTGCTGCTCTATACAACAAATCATAGTAACTACCCCAAACCCTCATGTACAACAATGGCTTTTTAAAAGCCTCAAAGTAGTTTATTTGTTCAATTTCAGCACTGCCCATATCACCTCAGTGGCCCTGGATGGTTTATATTCATATTTAGATCATGTTACACTTCCCCCTTCTGATATATAATGTGGAAGTCTATCAGGGACAAAATGCTCAATGGATTCCTGTATATTTTGGGACAGACACAAAATGGCCTCTGTTTATATGTGATCTTTTAAGGTGCGGAGATGTTGCATTGTGAGAGGAAAGGACATGTTCCAAACTCTGTTTGGCTTGCAGCCTTTCCCAGGGAGATGGTTTAGCAAAATTTCTAGCTGATTTGTTGGAAATTTGGAGTTGCAATTCAACACATCAGGAGGACATCAGGATGGGATGGAAAAGGCAACTCTAATGAAAATGATAGGCTTCCCTCAACTTCTTTTTTTATTATGTCTATTCTACTTTAGATTATTAAAAATCAATAAAAATATGAAATAAGTAATGAAGTTTAAGTTTTGCTAGTATATAAGGGGAAAGTCTACATAAGAAACAGAATGTATTCTGTGTTGGGGCTTTATTTTAAAGAAAATATGAATTTCCTTCTCAATCATTATTCTCTGAATTTCCTAGTACCATGTATCAAAATTTAAGTCATTAAATTGGTTAATTCTTCCAGGCACATGCAATTCTTTACATTGTCAATCCAAGAAATATTCTCTGTCCATTTCTCTACATGTTGCTAGGATGGTATATAGATGTTCAACAATGTCATTGATAGCAGGCATTACAATATTTTCATTCAAGCAATCATTTATCTTTATCTTTCTTTATCTTTATTCAAATTTCTATACCGCCCTTCTCCTTTCGGACTCAGGGCGGTGAACAGCCAAAAAATAAAACATTTTATATACAAAAGTTAAAATAAATTTAAAATAATTAAATAAATTTGGCCCATTAATTTAAAACATTCCAATTAAAACCATATCAAAATTATTTAAAACCAATCATAAAATCAGGACAGCCTGGCTAACTGAAAAAAATAGGTTTTGAGAGCCCGACGAAAAGTCTGGAGGTCTGGGATCACTCGTATCTCTGGGGGTAGATTGTTCCAGAGGGTGGGTGCTACCACAGAGAAGGCTCTCCCCCTGGGGGTCGCCAGCCGACATTGCCTGGCCGACGGCACCCTGAGGAGGCCCTCTCTGTGGGAGCGAACTGGCCAGTGGGAGGCAATTGATGGCAGGAGGCGGTCCCGTAGATACCCTGGCCCTAAGCCATGGAGCGCTTTAAAGGTGATCACCAATACCTTGAAGTGCACCCAGAAGTCCACCGGGAGCCAATGTAGCTCGCGCAGGAGAGGAGTCACATGGGAGCGCCCCGTCGCGGCCGCATTCTGCACCAGTTGGAGCCTCCGGGTGCACCCCAAGGGGAGCCCCATGTAGAGAGCGTTACAATAGTCCAGACGAGAGGTGATGAGTGCCTGAGTGACCGTGCATAGGGAGTCCCGATCCAGAAAGGGGCGCAACTGGCGTATCAGGCGGACCTGATAGAAGGCCCCCCTGGCCACGGCCGTCATATGCCCTTCTAAAGACAGCCGTGCGTCCAGGAGGACACCCAAGTTGCGAGCCCTTTCCGTGGGGGCCAATGATTCGCCCCCCATGATTTAATTTTGGTTTGATAAAGGTTTGAAAAATATTAGTCCATATTCTTCTGCAGAGGACTGTGGTGTGATGTATCCATGTTTCATGGACTTTAATGGACATCTTTAGATATAATTATACAAATTGGCTATTTTTATTTCCTTTACTTATTATGCTTTTAAGATTCAAAACTCTCTTCGAATTATTTTCAGGCAGATTTCACTCTTCCTTTTTGTCGGGCTTACTTATAATAATTCTGCTTAGGAAAGTTGGAATGGAGCCTTATTTTAAAGTAATTCAAGCAAATCCATCTGATCAGCTTCCATAATTTTAATGTGAAATCTCTAGTTTGCCGAAATAAACAGCAGCTCTAATTTTAATTTGCCAAGTGAGGCCTTCATTAATTTTATTGTGAGGAAAGAAAACAATGGCCTTGGGGCTAAGAGACCTGTTTTCCTGAAGTAACAAGATTCTAAGCATCCGATTCCCATTTATAACATTAAACTACCCTACAAATACCTCTTGCTGAGAAGGTTAACAGGAAAGGAAATGTATTTATCACATCTTTCAATTCTCCAATCACCCCCAGCACTCAGCTACCCATGCCTAATTTTGCATTTGTCTTAATTGAAAGATTCCTTGTGCATAGTATACTTCTGTGACATACTTCTAGGGCAGGGGTCAGCAATCCGCGGCTCTGGAGCCTCATGTGGCTCTTTCATCCCTCTGCTGTGGCCCCCTGTTGCCAGTCGGCTCCACAATTGTAGGGCTTTCAGTTAGGATAGGTAGAGGAAAAAGGACACCACGCTAGGAGGAGACTTTATGGTGGGGGAGACTACGGGTCGGCTCCAGAATTGAATGGGGGGCTTCCAGTTAGGATCTTTGTGGCTCTTTGAGTTTTTAAAGTTGCCGACCCCTCTTTGGGAAAACTCTTTGTGCTCCTTTTCACAACAATGGGTTTGGTTTTCTGAACGATGGAATCAGCAGGCAAGCCTTTAATATATGGAATCTGCTTTTTACCTGTTTTTGGATGGACATTTACGAAGGTGGGACATAGTTATCATGTGACAAAGTTACCTCTATTCTTTTGATAATGCCTGCATACAGACCATATCCACAAAGTGTATGCAATCAATTTGATTAGGAAAATTCTCACTTCATCACAGTTATGCTACATAAGTAATCGTCACTTAACAATTGCAACTGGGACTGGCAACTCCATCACTAAGTGATGCTGATGGTAAGGAAAACAGCAAAAGATCATATGACCGCACCTGATTTATGACATCAATTCTGCTGCAGATGTAAAACAAATCACCCACAATCATTAAGCAAGTTGTCACATAACACGACATGTCCCAAAGATGGTTTTTTGAAAAGGCAACTGGACTTTGTAGGGTTTTTTTCTTTGAAAACATTTTGCTTCTTATCCAAGAAGCTTCAGAACTGAAGATGTTTCTTGGATGAGAAGTGAAACATTTTCAAAGAAAGAGCCAAGAAAGTCTAGTTGTCTTTTAGAAAAAGCTCCCTTGGCACAACCATGACCTAGATCAGAGATGTCAAACTCACGTCGTCAAGGCAATGTCATGTGACGTATCATGACTTTCCCCCCTTTCACTAAACTGGCATTGGCGTAGCCAGCACATGACGCATCCGTCCCATGGTCCGGGAGTTTGACACCCCTAGATGACCTAGATGATTGAGAATCTCTATAGACAACATAACTTGTCATTTTACTGCTGGCTTCTCCATTGACTTTACTTGTCCGAAACTGGCTTAAGGAAAATCACAAATGACATGTGACTGTGACTGTGGTCCTCTGTTTGAGGACCAGTTGTAGAGTCACTTTTTCAGTTACACTTCACCTTTGTAACTTTGAATGGTTGCTAAACATGCCAATTGCTAACTGAGGACTACCTGTAGTGGCAATAACTGTACTTGGTTAAAGAACAATAGTTTTAACATTGGTTAAAAATTAACAGTACCAAAGAGGTTTTATCATCATACATTTGTCTGGGTGTGATGCATTTTATGAAAGAAGGTTTTATTTGGTTTCAGTGCAAGCATGCTCTCTGTTCTAACATAAGCTCCAAGTGTGATTTTATACTGAATTCTAAAACACTCACAGGCTGCTGGAATTCCCAAGGTTGCAGGCAGCTATTAAGATGCTGAGTTTGTTAAAGTATCACCTTTCCCTAAACTGTTGATTAGTTGCTATTTACTAGTTCAGAATCAGAATTGTTGTGTGAAAATGGGATTCCATAGTGAGATTCCATTTAAAGCACATATTACAATATTAAACAGCTGTGCTGCAAGAAAAACGGAGAGCAATACCTTGAAATGCTAACTTTAAAGCTGCAAAGATGTTAAAGATGATTTGACTGCTCTAAGTGAACAGCAGCTTGAAATGAAGTAGGCAATTGTGATCTTATCTGATCTAGATTACAAAACTGGCAAATGGTAACCAATTTTATTCCAATAAAATAACTTTAAAGGGAACTTTTATTGTTGCAGAATTCTTTGGCTACAGTTTCTGTCTGTGCAGATTGCCGCTAATACATTTGTGCAGCTATTTACCCAACTTGGCATTTGCAAAACGTTTTAATGTGTTTGCTAAAATGAATCCTGCCTGAATTGGCAGAGTCATATAAATTTGCACAATATTTGTTAACTTGTCTCCCATTCTTCCCCAACTCTTTTATATTCCAATGAAGAGCTACTAGTATGTGCGAAACAGAAAAAAAGACAAGCCTGAATTCATATCCACACTCGGGATCATTGGGGGTCCTTTTAGTCTATCTGACTTTCAGGGGTTATTGCAAGGAGAAAGGCCTTTATAAACACGCTCAGCCATAATATGCCACAAGATGCTTGTAAAATGTAGAATTACAGTTCCCATCCTCCAAGTTCCAAAACCCTTCAAGTAGACAGGAAAACTGAATGCACTTTTCACATTGAGCAGTGCTGAAAATGAATACAAGTAGCCTAATCTGTGTACAATCTGTATTCATGGGCTAAAGACAACTTCAGGGTGACCCTCCTCTGTAACAAGCTCTGAAACTGGAAAGTGAACCAAGCAGCAATAGGGGGAGTTTGAGGAAAAATTGGAAGTCAGGGGAATGAGGACTACTGAGGAGAAAACAGATTCTGAAAATGTTGCTAATGCTACTTCCTTTTTTTGAAAAAAATAATAATGTGTCATTAAATCAGTGTTGACTCTTGGCAATCGCCTGGATTGGTCCTTGATTTTTTTTTGGCAAAATTTCTGTGGTTTGCCCTTGCCTTCTTCCTAAAGCTGAAAAGAAGTGACTGGCTCAAAGTCACCAGTTGTGTCTAAAATGGGCTTGATGGCTTAACCCCGTGATGGCAAACGTATGGCATGCGTGCCACAGGTGGCACGCAGTGCCCTTTCTGTGGGCACGTGAGCTGTTGCCCCAGTTCAGCTCTGCCACTCATGCATGCATGTCTCCTGCCGGACAGCTGGTCGTCAGGTCTCTGCTACGCATGTGTTGGGGGCGGGGTGTGTGCGGGGGGCGCGTGGCATGCACGGGGTGCATGGTGTGTGAGTGGGGGTGCGCACATGTGTGGGGGATGGGTGCATGCAGGGGGTGCACACATGCACAGGAAGGAGGGCACATGCATGAGGGGTGTGCGCGCATTGCATTTTGGAGTTTCGAGCACATGTACGTGCATTCGCACACGTGCACACGTGCTTTGGGCACTCAGTCTGCAAAAGGTTAGCCATCACTGCCTTAACCACTACACTAAATTGACTCTCTAATGCTATATTAAAAAGTGAATGGTATATTCACTCTTTTTATATTAAGTTGGGATCTGTCGCTTTGTTTTGGCAAAACTTGGGAACTCTTTACAGCAACCTACCAGCTCAGAAATATTACTTAAAAAGAGAGCCAGACTTTTCTTTATTTGAACTTTCTTTCTTTCTATAAATAAAGTGACAATCATATTATTGCTCCTTCCTCCTACTATTTTCCCCACAACTGTCTTCTGAGGTGGATTGGGCTGAGGTGGATTTGGGCTGAGTGGCCCAAAGCTACAGCTGATTTTCATGCCTAAGGCAGGACTAGATCTCACAGTCTCCTGGTTTCTAGCCTGGAGTCTTAACCACTACAACAAGCTGGTTTGTATTGAGAAGTATGAAAAATGAGTAGTATACAGTTGAATACGGTTGGGTCTTTTCTTTGTGCAAAAGGGCAACATCATTTTTCCACTGGGTCCTCATGAAGTTGACTCTCCTAATTCTCAGCCTATGAGCAAGATAGCCTTATTTGTACCACTATTCAAGTAATACTTTCTTTACTCTTCCAATGGCATCCAAGGGCAGCCTCAAGGTATACAATATCTGAAACAGCACTTCTATAATTAAACTTAGGAGTTAAATACATTACAAGACTTTTTCTAGGTGGAAAAAAATGCACTTTGCTCTTTTCAGGGTTATTTCCCCCTTTGAGTATTAAATTCAGTTCGTCTTGTTTCAATATTTATTTGAAAAATGCTTTATAACGAAAAATATGTATGTGGGAGGTTTGTGCACATTTATCTTATGACTTACACAGTGTCAGACACAATTTTACCTGACACATACATTTTTGCAAGCCAGTTTTATTATAATTCATTTTTCTGGTTATTTAATATATAGTTTTGTGTCCCCTTTTAGTAATGCTCATAGTTTTGTAGGATTATTTGTGCTGGAGTATTGCATTCCCAGATTTGAGCTGCACTGAAAATCTGTTCAGCTGAGCTTTAGTTTGAAAGGACAAATTGGGCCAGGTATCTTATGTTACAATTTGAGATAAACCTATTTCTTTCTCTTCTTACTTTATTATCTGTGCTTACAGTTGCAACTTCCTTCAGAGTTGATTGATGCACCCTAATTACATATTAAAATATAATGGGGGAATAAGTAAAAAATCTACATTTGCTTTGTTTTCATTTACATTTGATTAAAAATTAATTAATTATGTGATTATTCTCCCATCATGTATTTAATAACTCTCCCTTTCCTTCTCAATTAAATTTATTATAGAATAGAATAGAATAGAATAGAATAGAATAGAATAGAATAGAATAGAATAGAATAGAATAGAATAGAATAGAATAGAATAGAATAGAATAGAATAACAGAGTTGGAAGTACCTTGGAGGTCTTCTAGTCCAACCCCCTGCTTAGGCAGGAAATCCTATACCATTTCAGACAAATGGTTATATAATCTCTTCTTAAAAACTTCCAGTGTTGGAGCATTTACAGCTTCTGGAGGCAAGTTGTTATAATCATTCTTTCTTAGGTTTGCCCCCATTTTTACACAAGACCTCATGGATACATTGCACAATGACTCAATGAATTGAAAAAAAAACAACTGTTCCCCAGTAAGCTTCCTTAGTGAAAGGAGGACTTGTCATTCCCACTCCCAGTCCACTAACATAACCATGATCCCACAGAAGCTCTCATATTTAATATTTAGTAACACGTTTTGGAACCATTTTGGTACCCATGTTTTCCCAAAAATAAGATCCTGTTTTATATTTTTTTGCCACCAAAAAAGGCACCAGGTCTTAATTTTTGGGGTGTGTGTGTGTGAGACATCCACTGACTCACCTCACTTGCGCACGTCATCCCCGGTCTCCTTTTCACTGTCAGAGGTCTTCAGGAACTTCTTCTGAGCTGGCAAGGCTTTCCTGAAAGCCTCTGCAGCCAATAACAGAGCTCTGGATCAATCCGAAGCTCTTTTATCAGATGCAGAGGCCTTTTGCAAAGCCTCGTAAGCCTTGCCAGTGGCAGAAGAAATGGGCCAGCAAGGCAGGTGTCGGGGTGTGTGAGGCCTGGCTGCAACTGTCCAAAGGTAAGTAGTAGGGCACCTCCACCCCCCCCATCCCCACCTTTGCTTAATTTTTACCCAGGCACCCTGGAGTAGGTGGGTCTTAATTAGGGCTTATTTTGGGGTAGGACTTACATTGGGCGCATGTGTAAAAATCAAGTTAGGACTTACTTTTGGGGTAGGTCATATTTACGGGGAAACACAGTAGGTTTGTAAAATCCTGAGTCTCAAGTTATCTATTTCTGCTCTGGTATATGATGTGCGTGAAGTTCAATGGTGAAATCCAAATTTTTTTACTACCGGTTCTGTGGGCATGGCGTAGAGGGCGTGGTGTGGCTTGGTGGGCGTGGCAGGGGAAGGATACTGCAAAATCTCCATTCCCATCCCACTCCAGGGGAAAGATACTGCAAAATCCCTAATCCCTCCCTACTCCTGGGGGAAGGATATCGCAAAATCTCCATTCCCACCCTACTCTGGGGCCAGTCAGAGGTGGTATTTGCCAGTTCTCCAAACTAATCAAAATTTCCACTACCAGTTCTCCAGAACCTGTCAGAACCTGCTGGATTTCACTCCTGGTGAAGTTGCTATGCTTTTCAGGGCCTTACTGGCAACAAATAACATCCTGGGTTGGCAATTCAAGAATCAACGTGAATATAGCCTACGTTGCGTGAATATAGCCTATTGCGTGAAACATAGCCTATTGGTGGGCAGTGTCACCACATTACAAAAAAGATGTTGAGACTTTGGAAAAAGTGCAGAGAAGAACAACCAAGATGATTAAGGGCCTGCATACTAAAACATATGAAGAATGGTTTCAGGAACTGGGTATGGTCAGTCTAGAGAAAAGAAGGACTAGGGATGACATGATAGCAGTGTTCCAGTATTTGAGGGGCTGCCACAAAGAAGAGAGGGTAAATTATTTTCCAAAGCACAAGAGGGCAGGACAAGAAACAACAGATAGAAATAAATCAAGGAGAGAAGCAACTTGTAATTAAGGAGAAACTTCCTAACAGTGAGGGCAATTAACCAGTGGAACAGCTTGCCGTCAGAAGTTGTAGGTGCTTCATCACTGGAGGTTTTTAAGAAGAGACTGGACAGTCACTTGTCTGAAATGATATAGGATACCTGCTTGAGCAGTGGATTGGACTAGAAGACCTCCAAGATCCCTTCCAGCTCTATTCTGTTTGATTGTGTATCTTTTAGGGGCTTTCTCATTTAACATTAGTTTGAGTGCCTCATTCCCTTAAAGCTGCTTTATAAAGGAATATGGCTCCTTGCTCCTAAAGCTGCTGCTCCAGCTGTGTCCTTTGGTCCTTAGAATTGCATTTAGAACTGGAAAAGTGAAATGCCCGGCCTCTTCTCCTTTGTGAGAAGGCCTGGCATTGCCTTTGTGAAGTGACATGTCTTGTTGAGAGAAATCCAATCAGCTTTCACAGCCTAATAAATATGCAAAGGGGATCATTATGAATCTTTGGTGGCCTGCTTCAATCAAGAGATGAGCATCTGAACCATGGACCACAGAACAAGGGATCCTTCCCTTCAAACTTAGCATGCTTTATGAATTATAGAAACCACTGATTGCAATCTTTTCTTTGGAGTTTCCTTCTTCCCATTATGCCAGAACCTAATTTCCCCTTGAGGCTCCAGGGGGGTTAATAAATGTTTATGTAAGAAGTGTGATGATTTGCTAGAAATGGTTGTGGTGATGAAAGCCAGTCTTTTGAATAATTTTAAATACAGTAAAGAAATAAACGTGCAGGCTCCATCTAGAATGTTAAGTATGTAACTAGTGAGTGATTGCCTTTGACAGCTGGCATAAATAGGCCTGGCACCCAGATGCAATTTTGTTGCAGAGTATTTATTCCTGGATGATATTGCCATTCTTTCACTGTAAAATAAGATTACATTTTGTGAACATGGCTACTGCTGACTTGAGGCTAATCAAATGGCATCTTTGCCACTGATATGTTGAAATTCAGCTATGCTTGAGAAAAGCAGAAATCATTGGGAATCACTGTGGAATTAGCACCCTTGCTGCAATTTAAATTGTACATATGGGTTGCTTTTTGCTTTTTAAAGATATCTGAAACTCCCATCTTTTAATTAATTGCAACTTAGCTTAACAAATGTTCACTGTAGTAATGGCATGTTTGTCTTGATTTTTGTGTGTACAGAGTTCACCGATAAACAGTCTGATTAAACAACTGATTAGGTGAGACTTAAATATAATTACTGCATTGAGAGAGGAACTCAGGAGTGTTAAGTTATTGACTTCAAATTATGGCATAATTTGACTGCAAACTTTTCACATCAGAATGTCTGCAACTTGGTTAACATGTTGAAACACGTACTTCCTGCTCCCCGTATATGAAATAGTTTCAGATTCCTGGTTCTAAAAACCCAAATAAGCTGCAAAATATAGAATGACTTTGATTGGGGAGTGCTTATAAATAGAGAAGGAAGAAGAAAGAAGGAAGAAAGGAAAATTGTATAAAATGTGTCAAAAATTAAAATATGAAAGATGTGTCACTTAAATTACAGTTGTTAAGAAGGGCATTGAACATTCACAAAACATGATTTTGAGGAGTATAGAGCAGTACAGTAGGTCTGTCAAAGTGGTGGCCCGCAGGCCAGATGTGTCATGCATAGGCTACACCTACCCCAGCTCTGCAAAGGGAAAAAACATTGCGATACATCACAATACGTCATGTGACACGATCGAGTTTGATACCCATGGTATAACACATTCTTTTTCCAGAGGCTTCACTTTTCTCTGATTATGTTTGCTTCCAAAACTTTCAGATCACTTGTTGCATTTTCTCTTTTAGCTGCTTCTTCCAGTATTGCTCCAATTGGTGATTAATAGTGAATAAGATGGTGCTGCAAAGCTGTGTACTCCAATAGTTTTGGCTCTATGGTGTTATTGTGAGCAAGTGAGAATAATGGAAAGTGAGGAAGTGAAAAATAGTCAGAGGAGAGGCTTGAAAAAGTAATTTCTCCCAGTTCTAATCTACTACAATGAATTGTAGGTCATAACAATTGCATATCTATTGTAATTATCATATGAGTAACTGGGAATAAAAGTAGCAATTAAAAAGGAACTATAAAAGAGCCAAATAAATTGTCAGTGATGACAGTAATTGGCCTCATATTTAGACAGTTTGAGTTGATTGTTCTTCTCAAGACATCTAGGTGACTCCATAAGGCTATCTCAGAGCTGTTCAAATATTTTCAGTCAGTTGTTCACATGCTTTGTGTCAGATTTATGTCTGTTTCTATTAAAAAAAAAATACTTGGGTTTCATATATCATTTCCCTTTGAGCATTTTAAATTTCTGAGGAGAAACAACAGTCTCCAAAACAGGCTTCTAATATATGATCCTAAATGTTGCCTATAGAATCAGGGAAAGTTTCACTTTATTTAATAAAAGGATTTTGTATCTGTTGATTTGCTTTATATTTTACATTAAAAATGCAACACATAGGACCAAAATGGAAGTATGTTTCTCCAGTATTTGCAATTTAGAGAACAGTTTTCTGTCAGCATTACAATGGGAGAAGGAAGAATTAAACCCAGTGGGATTATCTTTGTATTTCTTATCAAGCAAGCAATAACAGTTGCATGTGAAGAGTCACAAAATGAATTAAAACTGGAAGCAGAAGTGCTGAAAACCAATCCATGCTCACTTGACATTTCCTTATTGAGGGAAGAAAGGGCCTTCCTTCAGAGTAAAAAAATAATTCATGAGGCAACTTCAAAACCATACAATAACAGCTCAGTGTGAAATTGCTACACAAAACCAGTAAGGACTGACAACTGATTAAAGCTGTTGATTAATTAGGTTATTATTAATTAAAAACAGTTGATAAGCTCATTAATTCTTTGCAATATTGTAGGACATTTTTGATATTTTTTTCTAGTAATTACTCATTATTGCCAGGGACTATCCAGGCCTGTTATAGTCAATACCTGTTCAGTAAGCAACCAGTGCAGGTATGTCCTGCCCCTATTTATCTCATTCAGAGGTCATCCATCACAATTTGCTGAAGGTTTAACCTAAACTTTTAGCCTTCATTTTAAAGAAAAATAAAAAGAAAATATATTGGAAAATCAGTGCTTTGCCCCTGTACATCATCTGTCAAATTATGGAGGACTGTGGCTGGCAGTGTGAAATGGGGAGGAGCCTGTATGTAGCTCATTAACCATAGGTGGCTCACTGTGCTTTTCACTTTAAGATTTCCATGATGAATGGTTAAATTGTGCGCACTTTTAAAGAGCTAATGTTTGAAAAGGGCTTTATATGCTGTAACAAAAGTAGGTACCAAAGCAAACCAGTGTGACCCATAGATTATATGGGTCTTTTAAACTGTAGAATGGTAAATGATATTTTTTCTTTAAAATAAGAGAGAAAAATTTAGACTTTTAAAATTTGTATTTTATCACAGAAGCTGATATTCCTCAAATTTATGACTAAAGGCTTCCACAACTGAGAAGATAGTCATAAGAAATCAATATTTCTCAATCTATTTTGTCCATGGTCTACTTCCAACCTTATTCTTCTCCTGTTCCACCTTCCCCACACCCAATAGACATAGGACAGTGTTTTCTGGTATCAACAAAATAGTATTTGCTCTATAATACACTTTGCTTTTCTGTGCCCGCTCCCCAGCATGTGCCACGCCCCCCCCATTATATATCTTTCACTCTGCCCCCCCTTGAAGCATCCTAGCACCCTGAGGGGCCACATGCTCTGGTTCACAACCGATATACTACTGATGTATATCATTGCCTGATGTAGATAAACAAAGGCTATCTGATGGAGATGTAGCTCACCTATGTCCCTCTAGAGCTCTGATGTGTGGATTCCAAAAGCTCAAGATTCAGTGCTTTGCTATTGATATTCATATTGCAAAACGTGGCTAGTATTATTTATGCTGGATGTCAGGTGCCTTATTATGATATGTTTCTGGACTGACGGTGAAATGGGTAGCTTGAAGATATCTTTTCCAACTGCTTCTGTGATTGTGCATCTAAAGAGGATGAGCAGAGGATTTCATAGGATGAATCATTCAAACACTGACCTTGAAGGAAATCAGGCTTCTTTCTTAAAAAAAATTCCATTTTTCAGTGACCATCTCACATTGGGTTTTGTGGGAAGGAAGTGAGCACCAGTTGTGGGGCTGAAAGTTGAATTAATAGCTAGTAATATTTTAGTGTGATCAATCAAAACTGCAAAACCCTAGCCTCTGTAACCAAAGTTGAAAATGAATTAATAATGGTAACAGAGTAAAGAGAAGTGCCAGTATTACAGTAAGGAACATATTTATATTCTTATGAGAACCTTTTCAAGAATATATTTTTAAGACTAGCTAGAAGCCTAAACTGTCTCAAGAAATGTATTGCCCGAAGCAAAAGAGATAGTAGTTCATCCATATCTCATCTACAAAAATCGGTTAGGTTTATTTTAGCACTGGGAATATAATAATAATTTCTACTATATCTGAAGCAGAATATTTACGGAAACTGATACATATCTTTATCGGAAGAAAATTGCTAAGGATTCAGAAGAAATTGTAGCTCTGCTGCCTCTAATATCTTTTGCCTAAGAAAATGGGCTTTTTATTTAATCAAGCATATACTACAGGTGTTAAAAACAGATCTGATTATGTGTTAAATTAAGGCAAAGATATCTGGGTTGCAAAAATCCATACAACCACTAGATGCCTTTCTAGTTGGGTTTTCTATATCTCTTTGCTGCCATTTCGTGATCATCCAAATTTATGCTCCCTACAACTGTCTGTGTGTGTGTGTGTGTGTGTGTGTGTGTGTGTGTGTGTGAGAGAGAGAGAGAGAGAGAGAGAGAGAGAGAGAGAGAGAGAGAGAGAGAGAGAGAGAGAGAGAGAGAGAGAGAGAATGAATCAGTTTTGATTGCTGGTGCTTGCCTGAGTCCCTGCAGTTTTTGCAGCGGAAGATTTTGGAAGTGATTTGCTGTTGCCTCTTTCCAAGGGTTGAGAAAGACTGACAGGCCCAATTTCACCTGCTTGCTTCATGTGCAAGGCAGGATTAGAATTCATAATTCCCCAGTTTCTAGTCTAATGGCCTAACCCAATGATGGCAAACCTTTTAGACATTGAGTGCCCAAACTGCAGGTGCACGCGGGTGTGAATGTGCACACGTGTGAATGTGCACATATGTGCGCATGCGTGAATGTGTACACATGCATGCATGGACATGCATGCATGCACAGCAGAGACCCAAAGACCAGCTGGCCAGCGGGAGGCGGGGCATCCCAACATCAGCAGTGTGGCAAGAAGTAAGATCTTTTTCTTTCGTGAGCTTCTGTTTCGTCGTTTGCAGGGAAACAGAAGCTCACGAAAGAAACGCCACGGATATCTGACCTGGGGCGATGGCGCATGTGCCAGCAGAGAGGGGTCTACATGCCACCTCTGGCATGCGTGCCATAGGATCGCCATCACAGCCCTAACCATTATAATTGGTAACCCTAGTTTAAAAAAATGAAAGGGCTGGGTATATAATTTTTAAAGTTACACATATAGATAGATTTTGGTCTAACAAGAAATAGAACTTTTTGTAAAATTCGCTACCAGAAACATTATGACAAAAGCACCATAGTATTACCTTCCTCCTGGAAGAAAAATAAGCCAAAAATTGTAAAAGTGATAGAACAACTAGTTTGAAAGCCCATTATAAATTGAATATATTTAAACTAGTTTGCTTATTGAACTGATGCTAATTACTAAATTCAGGAAACTACTGGCTAGAGATAGAAAAAGAAGTTCGCTTAGAATTTAAGGGATGAAAACCAGGCAGGATGAATTCTGGCTAGCCTCTTTAATCCTCAAATAAATTGTGATGAGGATAGACAGAGATTTTATCTTAGAAGTTTAAAAAGTGGCCCAGATGTGTTTTGCTTCATTGTTTTTTTTAAACAATAAATTCTAATATATTGATAACAAAATCAGTCTTCTTTTTGAGTTTCTTGGAATTACCATGTAACTGTACATTTAACTTCAGTCAGTCAGTCAGTCAGTCAGTCAATTTCTATAGCTGGCCATCTTAATCAATGACTCTGATCATCTTACAATCCTTAAAACTATTTAAAACAATAAAAACATTGAACACAAATATGCCCAGCAGCCAAGATAGTTAACTAGTTAACAATAAAGTCAAGAAATGGGGCTCTTAACACCTAGAAGGAAGGTATAGAACTACCTGTACTGAAAGCAAGCAGTCCATGATAGTCGCTGAAGATTGTGCATTCTCAAAATAAGACTGCCTGGCCTATATGTCTGAGTAAAAAGAAGAATTTAACCATCAGTTCTGTAGAACAAGGCCAAACTGCTAGTAACATTCCTTCCTGGTCCCATACTTGGAAATCCCAATTGCATTAGATGTGGTGAACGTGGAATGTTCTTCATGAAAGTTTTCTGGATAATCCAATTCCCCTTTCCAACATCATTGCAATGCAGTCATTCTTAATATTTTTGTGCAATTTTTTTCCCCATCCAAATTCATGGAACTTCCAGAAATTTTCCAGGGATTCCCAAGATGGTCTATAGCTGAGTTCGCCAATCCCCGATCCGTGGATTGGCACTGGTCTGCGGCCTGCCAGCAACTGGGCCGCACAAACAAGTGAAGCCACATATGTAGGATGCAGGCAGCACACAAAAACATGTCACCTCTGGTCTGTGGAAAAACCTTTCTCCATGGAACTGTTCCTTGGTCCCCAAAAGATTGGGGGCTGCTGGTCTATAGTGAAGTATATCCCAATAGTGAAGTGGATATAGGGAAGTGGATATAGGGAAGTGGATGTAGGGAAGCATATAGTATATACTTAAAGTGATGTTAGAGGAGTGAGCAGGCTTAACGAGTCTAGTTTAGCTAACTCCTAGCAAGGCTTCTGAAAGAAATGAAATTCCAGCTAAGGATACCATTAACTGAAAATTTATTTCAGACCAGTCACCGCATTTAAAAAAAGATTTACTATATAATCCAGATAATTTCTGGGAGCAGAAATTTGCCCATAGGGTCTAAAACGGTCTATCAACAGAGCACTGCAACCACACAAACATGTCTAAGATTTTAGATTTAAAAAATTCTAGCCAAAACTCAGAAACCACCATTTATCTTTTTGATCTTTGTTTTGTGTGTGTGTTATGTGTCTGTCAAAATTAATACAAGCTTTAATGAAAACTAATCAAATTTACCAGATTGATACACTTTGTTTTAGTAGAAGAATTAATCAGTGGAGCAACTTGCCTCCAAAAGTTGTAAATGCTCCAACATTGGAAGTTTTTAAGAAGATAACCATTTGTCTGAAGTGGTGTAGGATTTCCTATCTAAGCAAGGGATTGGACTAAAAGACTTCCAAGATCCCTTCCAACTCTATTATTCTATTCTATTCTTAAGAAATCTGTTGAATTCACTTCCTGGGGATATTATGGACCATTTCTTTATTTGCTGTATAAACTAAGTCCACTGGAATATATATTTCCTGTCTTGAAATATTTAGCTTTTAGAAATGGTCATTAAGGAGAGCCATTGCTTTTCTGTCTGCCCTCATAACTGTGCTTTGTTTTTGCCTCCAAGGGAGGAGAAAAACTCAAATTTTGGAACTGAAGGTTCAGCAGTTTCTTCATAGCACAGTTAATGTCTCATATGTATCTCTAGGTCACTTTCGGCTTGATGAAGATGTTTTTATCAGAGTCAGCATGTTGACACTATGACTTATATATCTGCAGCTAGATTTGCCAGTGAGATTCTGTTGTCCTACATGTGGTAATTTCAGTCTTGAAACAGCCTCTCATGGACGACATCTGTTTGAGTTATGGCTGTGACAGTTAGTGTGAATGACAGTCTGTCTCTGTGCATTAGACACTACAAGATTATTGCAACAACACTGCTAAAGCATAAAATCTCATCAGGAATAATGAGGGAACTCTCACCCATCTAAACTCAGTACCTACTTTTGTTCTCCCTGTTTTGGCAATTGCACACAGAGAAAGTCTAATCACAAAGTGCTTGAAATAAATAACATGAGTTAATGTGACAGTTTTTGACCAGATTGCTTAGCCTTTTTACAGATTATGAAAAACAATTTAGGACTAATCCATACTGTAAGTGCAGTAGAGAGAGAGATGCAGCAATTCTAAAGCCTGACATTATTCAATAGATGGTCATGGCATTGTGGATGCATGGAACTGAATACTTCCAAATATGATCCTTAAAATATTGGTGGTAACTATGCAGCAAATATCAACAGAGTCCTCAATTGGAGGGCCAGTTCTGTGTTTAGGCAGACCAAGGGGTATAAATGTCATGAAAACATAGTACAATATAATGAAATGAAATTATTATGATTATTGCTGTTCATGTTGCCTATTTACTGTCAGAAAGAGGTATTCGTTAAATTTCCTGTCTGAAATGCCTTAATAACCTGGGGCAGTTCTAGATATTGTGACAATGACTTGGCAAAGAGAAAGTGCCATTTGCTTTTCTATTTCAGACATTAACAAATCTTAGATCAACCCCTGTGTAATGTCTGCTGCAGAGAAGCTCTGAGTCTGCATCTGAAGTGACATGGGTCAGAATGAAGGTAGCAGAACACCTAGATATCTAATAGATTGTCTGTCATGTCTTTTATATCTGTTGAAAGAATTTTGTTATCTGGAAACACCAAATTTATGGTACCAAGGAACAGTAACAACAACAACAAAACCAAGATACCTTGGCTATTCCAAAATTACACCTCTGGTAATTTCCCATCTAGGATACTTTTGTATTTTATATATTAAACTTCTATTAAAAGATAGCCTGGAAAACTTCATTAGTTTCAAAGTCTGGCACCAAAATTATTAAGTGGAACTTGCTAACACACTCATATTTTGCCTCTGATTTTCCTTTGGTGCTATCTACCAAGCAGTTTCTGGAACTAACTAACACTTTTGATGACAATTTAAAACCTGTATGTAGTTTGCATTCTCCCCAGAGACTTACTGAATTTTAATATCATAATCTGAAATCTTTTTCTGGATAATGCCCTTCAAAACAAGGTATAATGAATGTGGGGATTTTTTTAAGGGCAGCCATGGGGCCCATGAAAGGAAGTAATGGTAAAAAGATCTTAGTCAGAACAGTCCATTGGAAGCCCAATGTATATGTATGTGCATGTGATTAAATGTTGTCTGAATTCCCAAAATAATAATAATAATAATAATAATAATAATAATAATAATAATAATAATAATAATAATAATAATAATAATAATAATAATAATAATTTTATTTCTATACCGCCCTTCTCCCGAAGGACTCAGGGCGGTGTACAGCCAAATTAAAAACAGAATAAACATCAATTTAAAATAATTTAAAAATATTAAATAAATTTGGCTTAATTTAAAACCCCAAAAATTTAAAACATCCAATTTAAAATTATGTTGCTAACCCAGCCTGGCGGAACAATAGGGTCTTGAGTGCTCAGCGAAATACCCGGAGGTCAGAAATCTTACGAATTTCCGGGGGCAGTTCATTCCACAGGGCTGGGGCTCCCACAGAGAAGGCCCTCCCCCTGGGTGTCACCAGCCGACATGACTTGGCCGATGGCACCCTGAGGAGACCCTCTCTGTGGGAGCGGACTGGTCGGTGGGTGGCTATTGGTGGCAGAAGACGGTCTCGAAGGTACCCGGGTCCAATGCCATGGAGCGCTTTAAAGGTGGTAACCAACACCTTGAATCGCACCCGGAAGACCACTGGGAGCCAGTGCAGCTCGCGCAGGAGGGGTGTCACGTGGGCGCAACGGGTTGCACCCATAACCACCAGCGCGGCCGCATTCTGGACCAGTTGGAGCCTCCGAGTGCTCTTCAAGGGGAGCCCCATGTAGAGAGCATTGCAGTAGTCCAACCGGGAGGTAACAAGGGCATGAGTGACTGTGCGCAGGGCATCCCGATCCAGAAAGGGCTGCAACTGGCGAATCAGGCGGACCTGATAAAAGGCCCCCCTGGCCACGGCCGTCATATGTTCTTCTAAAGACAGCCGTGCATCCAGGAGGACACCCAGATTGCGAGCCCTCTCTGTGGGGGGCAAAGATTCACCCCCAATAGTCAGCGATGGCACCTGCTGACTATATCGGGACGCCAGAAGCCACAACCACTCGGTCTTGGAAGGGTTGAGTCTGAGCCTGTTCCTCCCCATCCAGACCCGCACGGCCTCCAGGCAGCGAGACATCACATCAAGGGCATTGTTGGGGTGGTCTGGGGTGGAGATGTACAGCTGAGTGTCGTCAGCGTACAGATGACACTTCACTCCAAAACCACGGATGATCTCACCCAGCGGCTTCACATAAATGTTGAACAGGAGGGGCGAGAGGACCGACCCTTGCGGCACTCCCCATGCGAGATGCCTCGAGGTCGACCTCTGTCCCCCTGCCAATACAAACTGCGAGCGGTCGGAGAGGAAGGAGGAGAACCACCGCAGAACGGTGCCCCCTATTCCCAACCCCCTCAACCGCCGCAGCATGATACCATGGTCGATGGTATCAAAAGCCGCTGAGAGGTCTAATAGGACTAGGACAGAGGAACAACCCCTGTCCCGAGCCCTCCAGAGATCATCCACCAACGCGACCAATGCCATTTCTGTGCTGTGCCCCTGCCTGAAGCCCGACTGGCACGGGTCCAGATAGATAGCTTCATCCAGGTGTCGGGGAAGCTGTCGTGCCACCACGCTCTCAACAACCTTCGCCACAAAACGAAGGTTGGAGACCGGACGATAGTTGGCTAATTCAGCCGGGTCCAGGGAAGGCTTCTTGAAGAGGGGCCTCACTACCACCTCTTTCAAGGTGGCAGGAAAGGCACCCTCGCTCAAAGAAGCAGTTATAATCCCCTGGAGCCAGCCTCGTGTAACCTCCCGGGAGGCCAGTACCAACCAGGAGGGACACGGGTCCAATAAACACGTGGCGGCACTAATCTTACCCAGAACCCTGTCCACATCCATTAAATTAAAATGGAGGGAGCGCTTTCCAGAGGTGCAAGGGACAGTGCAGTTCAGATAGTCTGCTGTAGTTTGGCAAGATTCAGAATTCAGATGCTTGGCTACGGATTCATATTTATGATAGTTGCAGGGATCACTGTCATGTGATCATCTTTTGCGATCTTCTGTCAAGCAAAGTCAATAGAGAAGCCAGATTCACTTAACAATTATGTTACTAATTTAACAACTGCAGTGATTCACTTAACAAGTCTGGCAAGAAGGGTCGTTAAAATGGGACAAAATTCACTTAACAAATGTCTTGCTTAGCAACAGAAATTTTGAGCTCAATTGTGGGTCATAAGGACTACCTTTACTTAAAATAATTTCAATGTGTCTTTCTTGGTTTTTGGAGCCTGGCAGTGTGTAACATCAGTACATCTATTACAAGAGGTGGGGCTTCAGTTACACTGTTGTGACCTCCATCTTTGCACTTTTGATCTGCTCTTTGGAGATGTTGTTGGTGTCAGCACTCTATTTGTAGGGTGATTTTTTTTAGTGACTAACACCTTGTGATCTTTCTGGAGTAGGTGACAGCTTTAGAAATATTTGCATAAATTAAATGAACACATTTTGCCTTTTAAGTTTTTCAACCCTTGACTTCTGCAGTGTTTCTGAAGTGGCTAATTCAGAACTACTTTGAATTTTTTTATTTATTGTTTGTTGCGGTATGTACAATTTTTTTTATGGAAGTATGTCTGTTTTGAGAGTAATATAACATATTGTTCCCTACAACAAGATTGTATTAAAAGAGCTAATTGAGTTATAGAAAAAAAAATATCAAGAGCCATGAAAAAGCCTATTTACAGATATTTTTCTGCAGCAGTTAGAAATAGTTCCACAATGGCTTGCAATAGAAAAATAACAGCTATTTCACAAATCTGTGGAGAAAAATGTAAGGTAGGAGAAATATTTCTCCACTAGGGCCTGCTGAAAATGGTAGCAGAGCAGTTTTTAATCATTTTCTTCTTTTTTGTTCCCTTACCTGGCTTTTCCCTCACCATCATTCTCACTGCGGTTGATGGGACCTCAGTTCTGAAGATGGAGTAAGGAAGTTCCCTGAATGAACAGAAGGGCCTTCTAATAATCCAAGATTTTCTTCAGCCAGTCTTATATGGACCTGATGCACCTCCTTTCTGGGCTGTCAAAGCTTTGGCATCCAATAAATGGGTACTATGGGGAATTCACAGGTTTATAATGGAACTCCTACAACAACAAGGTGACCTTCATTGATGACCTCAAGACACCTTTTTCTAGGCTAAGGCTATGCAAATAAATGCAAATTCTGCCAGCTTGTAATGGTATGTGCAAATGACCTTGAGGAAGGACAAGAAAAGATGCAGCCTAGGAGGAAATTTAGAAGGGACCTGCCCTAATTGATCAGACTTTTAAAAAGTGAGGGCAGCAGATTTGTACTTTGAGACTTGCAACAGCCTGTTAATGTAGCCTTTACAATAAAGAATAGAATAGAATAGAATAGAATAGAATAGAATAGAATAGAATAGAATAGAATAGAATAGAATAACAGGGTTTGAAAGGACCTTGGAGGTCTTCTAATCCAACCCCATGCTTAGGCGTGATACCTTACACCACTCTAGAAAAATGGTTATCCAATCTCTTCTTAAAAATTTCCTGTCAGGGTAATGAAGATTTAAAGCTGACCAGCCCCTTTAAGACTGAGGATGAGTCAGTGGAGTTATTGCCCTTTAAGAAGCTGTCTATATAAAGGAGGCCATTAGAGGGCATCTCTCTCTTTCTCCTCGTCTATCTGCATATACTCTGTATATATGCACTGGGGTACCCCAAGGCTCTGTTTTATGCCCAGTTCTCTTCAACATCTTCATCAATGAGAAAGTGCATATACACACTCTGACACTTCCAGTGTTGGAGCATTTACAACTTCAACCAGTTGTTCCACTGATTAATTGTTCAAAAGAAATTTCTCCTTAGTTCTAAGCTTCTCTCCTTGATTAGTTTCCATCCATTGCTTCTTGTCCTGCCTTCAGGTGCTTCGGAGAATAGATTCACTCTCTCAGGGGCAGCCCTGAGATATTGGAACACTGCTATCATGTCACCCCTAGTCCTTCTTTTCATCAGACTAGACATACCCAGTTCTAGCAACCGTTCTTCATATGTTTTAGCCTCCAGTTCCCTAATCATCTTTGTTGCTCTTTTCTGCCCCCTTGTAGAGTCTCAACATCTTTTTTACATCGTGGTGACCAAAACTGGATGCAGTATTCCAAGTGTTGCCTTACCAAGGCATTATAAAATGGTATTAACACTTCACGTGATCTACATTCGATTCCTCTGTTTATGCCGCCTAGAACTGTGTTGGCTTTTTTGGCAGCTGTAGCACACTGCTGGCTCATATTTAAGTGATTGTCCACTAGGACTCCAAGATCCCTTTCACAATTAACCACTATTGAGCAAGGTACCACATATACTGTACCTTTTGTTTTTATTGCCAAGTCTGTCAAGATCCTTCTGTATCTTGAGCCTATCTTCTGGAGTGTTGGTTATTCCTGCTAGCTTGGAGTTGTCTACAAATTTGATGAGTTCCCCATCTATTCCCTCATCCAAATCATTGATGAAAATGTTGAAGAGAACTGGTCCTAAAACAGAGCCTTGGGGTACCCCACTGCATACTTCCCTCCACGTAGATGCAGTTCCATTGAGGAAGTAGAATTCAATTGTGGAAGTAGAATTAGCTCATTTGGTCTTGTTTCCTATCTGGGAGACCTAATACAGCTTTACTGTCTATGGAATTAGGATAGAACTCTCACAAATACTATATATATTCATTACATTATGAAGATTGATAGGAGCAGAAATTCACAGTTCCCTTACAATGGGAGTCATAATAGAATTATTTTATATCCCTTTTCTCTGGAATGTCCTTCTGGGAACCATTGATCAGCATCTTATTCTTATTCTTTTTTAAAATTTTTTTTACTTATTTTTGTTCCTATTTTGATTGCTTACACTGCATTTTATAGTTATTATGTTGTGATACATAATATCAGAGTTGTCTGGAGTTGCCATCCAGAGTTGTTTGGAACTGGGTGACACCTAAATTGAATGAATTAAATTAAAATTACATTTTATTTATTTATTTATTTATTTATTTATTTATTTATTTATTTATTTATTATTTATTTGATTTATATGCCGCCCTTTTCCGGAGACTCAGGGTGTCTTACAATGCGTTAAGCAATAGTTTTCATACTTTTGTATATACCAGCTTAGTAGGGCTTTCGCCCCCCCCCAAAGCGGTATTCTTTTTTATACAAAGTCAGCTTATTGCCCCCATAAATCGGGTCCTCATTTTACCTACCTCGAAAGGATGGAAGGCTGAGTCAACCTTGAGCCTGGTGAGATTTGAACTTGCAATAATTGCAGGCAGCTGGTGTTATCTTAACAGTGCTTTAGTCTGCTGCGCCACCAAGGCTCTTGGTGTAGGCTAAATCATTTTATTTGATTTAGCTCTAAGTAGATCAAGAAAAGCTCTCTTCAAAAGCTTATCCTAGATGGCAGTACCAATTTCAAGAAACGGAGCAACTATGATTAGAATGGCAATGACTGATGAACTGTTTGTCAGAAATGTCAAGTTTCTTCATCTTTTTCCTTTTCAATAACATTTTCTCTTTCAACTTCCCATTTTCCTGGGATGATAATCATAATTGTTCACTGCAAGATTATTATAATATTAAACTTACTATTCTGACACAATAGTGTCTTTTTATTACTTTCTAGAGAATGTGGGAAAATTCACCCACAACTTTCATCTTACTTTTACCATCCGTAATAAAGATGAGAAAGGGAAAAGAGAAAAACTGGAAAAGGGAGAAAGGGAAAAGAGTTTTTTAGGTAATAAATTAATCTAGCTAAGAAGTTATTCATTATTTGGATAATAATTATTTGGTTCCTAATTAAAGGTGTTAAAGGTGTCATCACAGGACTTACTGTAAGCTGTTCCAAATAAAGCTGCCTTTTGTAATTGACTAATAGTGATTTTATCAATGCTTTTTTACCTCATTCAAATCCAAAACCTCTGGCAAAGTTTCCAATGATTTTGGCAACTCAGTCAATACATTGCTTGTAGTCAGTTTATGATATATATATTTCTGTGGCCATTGATCAAATAGTCAATTGTTTATCTTTTTTTACTACAAAAGTGACATTTGCTGTTTGCTACATGTTGAATTTTCACCTTCATTTAATTAGTTGGCAAAGCTTGTTCCTGACTTGCTAAAATAAAACCTTCAGCTTCTTTGCTTAAACAGTGCTGATCTTAACCAATTCCAGGTAGGTTTTTGTCAGCTTTTCCTTCTATATTCTTCAAGTGGCGCAACTGGCTAATAGCCTGTTATTAACATTCAGCTGCCTGCAATTACTGCAAGTTCGAATCTCCCCAGGCTCAAGGTTGACTCAGCCTTCCATCCTTTCTAAGGTAGGTAAATTGAGGACCCAGTTTGTGGGGGCAATAAGCTGACTTTGTATAAATATACAAAAGTATGAAGGCTATTGCTTAATGCATTGTAAGCCATCCTGAGTCTCCAGAGAAGGGCGGCATATAAATCAAATTAAAAAAAAAAAAAGTATTGACCACACATTGGCTTATTCTTCCAATTAACAAATCGATTTTCAATTGTTTCTTTTCTACAATCAGTCTTTGTTACTTTTGTTGTTTTTCAAGAGCTTTCCTTCATTGACTTCCTTTAGCCAGAGTTCTTGGCTTTTCTTAACGTAGTCATACAAACCATACTTTTCTTCCTCCACAATTTGTTTCACCTGTAGGAGTTTTCTAACCTCTTCAGCTCTAGGAGAATATCACATTTTGGGTGCAAAACATTTATTATTTTTAATAATTATATTATTATTATTATTATTATTATTATTATTATTATTATTATTATTATTATTATTATTATTTATTGGTTAATCTTTAGTGAGATTCACAGCCTTTGAGGCTGGTTAATAGCTCAGCAGCTCGAGTCCTAACCAAGGACCTAGGAACTGTTAAGGTATCGTCGGAGGATGTAAGCTGTTCCAAGTAAGGTGGTTTTTTGTAGAGTCAAAATGTTCAAGTCCGGCAAATTTAGAATTTCTAAATAGCGGGGTAACCCTTTGGGTATTGCTCCGAGGGCTCCAATTACAATCGGGACAACACACGATTTCTTTTTCCACAGTCGCTCAACTTCAATTTGCAAGTCCCGGTACTTTGTGATTTTTTCTTGCTGCTTATCTTCAATTCGTGCATCACCAGGTATTGCAATGTCAATGAACCATACTTTTTTCTTTTCAACTATTGTTATGTCAGGTGTGTTGTGGACCAAGTGCCTGTCAGTCTGAATCCTAAAGTCCCACAAGATCTTGAGTTTCTCATTCTCTAAAACTTTCTCAACCTGATGTTCCCAGTGGTTTTTGCTGTACTCAAATCCAAACTTCTGGCACAATTTCCAGTGAATGATTTTAGCAACACGGTCATGGCGTTGTAGGTAGTCAGTTTGTGAAATTTTGCTGCACCCACTGATCAGGTGGTCGACTGTCTCATCTTTCTCATTGCAGAGGCGGCATTTGCTGTTGGTGGTAACATGTTGAATTTTTGCCTTCATACAGTTTGTGGCTAGGGCTTGTTCTTGAGCTGCCAAAATAAAGCTTTCAGTTTCTTTTTTCAGTACTCCTGATCTTAACCAGTTCCAAGTTAGTTTCTGGTCAGCTTTGCCTTCAATACTTTTCAAGTATTGGCCATGCAGAGCTTTCAATACTTTTCAAGTATTGGCCATGCAGAGCTCAATTACTTCTTTCTTATATTCTGCTTTTGTTTTAGTTGTCTTTAAAAGGCCTCCTTTATTTACTTCCTTAATCATTGGTTCTTCACTTTTCTGGATGTAATCATTCAAGCTGCATTTTTCTTCTTCCACAGTCTGCTTTATTTGTAGGAGTCCTCGACCACCCTCTGTTCTTGGTAAATATAATCGGTCAACATCACTTTTAGGGTGCAAGGCATGATTCATTGTCATAAGCTTCCTTGTTTTTCTGTCCAAATTGTCTAACTCCATCTGGGTCCAGTCAATTATTCCTGCAGAGTATCTAATCACAGGTATAGCCCAGGTATTTATGGCTTTTATGATGTTTCCTCCACTCAATTTGGACATTAATATCTTACGAATTCGCCGAATGTACTTGGCTGAAGTTAATTCCTTGACTTTATTATGCATTAAGTCAGAGGCTTCTAAAATCCCCAAGTACTTGTATTATTATTATTATTATTATTATTATTATTATTATTATTATTGTTGTTGTTGTTGTTGTTGTTGTTGTTGTTGTTGTTATTATTATTATTATTATTATTATTATTATTATTATTATTATTATCATTATCATTATTATCATCATTATTATTTCATATTAGCAAGCCTGGAAATTACATGCCTTTAAATTTATTTTTCAATAGTTTTGAAGAACCTGAGACCTAGTGTTCAGAGTATGATTTGGAGGTAGTTGACTCATATTGCTACACTCTTCATATCTGCTTGAACCTTCATTTGCCAAAGTGCCAGTTTAGTATCATGGAGGTGATTTTGGCGAATTTGCTGTGAACTGCTTTCTAAGTGGCAGTTATTTTGAATGAGTGGATGAGAAAGACTGTTCTTCAAACCCTTTCATTATATAGAGACATCATGTTCATAACGTTTAGAAGCTATGCTAGTTAATCAAATAAAAAAAAAAAAAGAAAAAAAAGAAAAATCTGGCTATGAAAACTCTAGCCCTAACTTTAATATTAAATGTTATTTAAAACAATAATTTACTGCATGAAACAGATATGGTCAGGTAACTACTCTTGAACTGGGGGTGATAGAGGTAACAGTTAAAACTCATTTTGTCTTTTGTCCTTAATAAGTCTTTTTTTTTTTTTTGAGGGGAGGTGGGGATGAGAGATATTTACAGTTCCATTAATGAAATGAGACATTTTCACAGTACAAGTCTCATAAAAAAATACCATAGTATCAGGGATGGGCTTCAAAAATTTTAGCAAGGGGTTCTCTGCCCAGTTGCTGGGTGGGCATGGCCTAGTCGACCTCCTGCACCATGGTGTGGGGGGGACATTTTTGCTCTTCCGGGCCCTCAGAGGCTTCCCCCGAGCTTCTGGGGGGGGGGTGAAAATGGCCTCTCCAGGTCTGTTTTTGGCCTTCCCAAACTTCCGGTAGGCCTTTTTTTTGCCCTCCCTGAACCTCCACGCACACCCTGCACTTACCTGCATCCAAAACGGGCCATGTGGGGACTCCTGGGAGGGGCGGGGTGGTCTCCTGGGAGAGCCAGGAGTGGGATTTGGGGTCTCTCCGAAATGCACAGAATCTTAGCTAGAGGTTATCCCGAACCTCTGCGAACCCCCAGCAGCCCACCCCTGCATAGTATAAATCCTGCTGACAATATTTTTTCAGGTCTCAGAACTATTTTGAGTATTAAAGGAAAAAAGCATCTTATCTGTATATTAGGAGTAGAGGAACCATACATCTCTGGGGAGAAGCTTTGTCTATTGCTTTGATTCCCCCCCCTTCTTCTTCATTTAAATGCAAAAAAATCATTAGAGATTTGGAAAAGCTAGCCAAGGCAGTCTAAGAAGAAAAATTAAGTTAAACATCTTGGGTCAGATCATGAACAGTCTCTGTTAAGCAACTGATCCACAAAGTGGAGTATGAAATATGGGAGAGAAACACTTGTTTAGAAATTCACTTTCATTGTATTGACTTGCCCCTATTTTATGCAATTAACTCTTATTATAAGCTTAAAGCTCTTCATAAGACAAGGATAATAAATGTCTTTTTAATGTGCTCTAGGAGAATGTGTGGCTGTCCCTGGGAACCCTGCCATACAAAGCAACAGAGAATTGCTTTAAGCCTGCTTTCCAAGGATAACAATTACCTTCTGAGAACTTGGTCTTGTTTCCCAGTGTTTTGTGTTTGTGGAATTTATCTTCTGCTTTTAAATACATAGTTGTAAAGTGGTGAATATATGCAATAATTTAGCGTTTCCCACTTTGATTCCCTCCTAATAACTCGGCATCATAACTTCCAGAATTCCTATTAGCATAGAGATTTAGGGGAGAGAAGATCCAAACAATCTGTGAGGTAGCAAGTTGTGAACTTGTGCTGAACTGGGACAATTACGATGTTTAAGCCAAATCAGTACAGTTTAAACCAATGTTTTTTTTCAAACTTGGCAACTTTAAGGTGTGTAGACTTCAGCTCCCAGAATGGCAAGAGAATTCTGGGTGTTGAAGTTCATAAATCTTAAATTTTCCAAGTTTGAGAAATAGTGGAATAAAGAGATGATGGAATTTTCTTTGAAAAGATGGTAACTGTCCTATTGCGGAATGGTCTTTTATGCATACTTCACTCTTCAATGAGAATGCTAATTAATGGCAGATCATATGTATTCCATGCAGTAAATTATTGTTTTGATATCATTTAATATTAGCGTTAAAGTTAGGATTTTCATAGCCAGATTTATCTTTTTTCTTTTTTAAATTTGATAAACTTGATAAATTTGTCAGGGTTCCAAGTAACAACCCCAACGAAAGAAGACTCTGAAGCTAAAAATTCCTCAAAGTTCCATTTTATTAGAGATGTCATATTGGCACATCTGGGAAAACCCAAATCTGAAAGTTTCCAGGTTTCCCCACCCATAGAAAAGTCCAAGTCCTTGCCCAGCATCCACATGTCCATCACATGGCCCAATCAGTGCACCGTCCCAACTGGAGATGCCTCCCAGTCACACTCCTCCAGGTGCAGGGCAAGATGTCCTTGACTCTCAGAGAAGGGAATGTTATTATGACTATATATCTCCCCTGCTCTATATACTCCTCCCTCCCAGTTTCCCACAGCACTAAATGTGGCAGGTCTGAAGATCCAATGCAAAGATGGCTTCCAGGCCTGATACTAGCATAGCTTCTAAAAGTTATGGGCATGATGTCTCTATGTAGTGAACATATAACATTTTGATATATTATAATTGTATATTAATGTATATTAATAATATATTAAAACAGTTTGTATCTCACTGTTGAAATTTCATTGGAAATATATGTTTACTTGGTTTAAAGATAGAATTGGAATACCACAATTTTTAAACTTAGGGTCAGTGAAATGAAGGAATAGCAATCTACCTCCTTATTCAAAGTACTAGTTTGTTATGTTTAATCATAATTTCATAGTATTTCAATTTAAGAATTGTCTGCTTCATTTTCCATTATTTTTTCAAAATGATCAATGTAGTATAATAATACTTCAGTAAAGCATTTGATAAAGTAGACCATAACCTACTACTAGTTAAAGTAGAAAAATGTTGGTTAGACAGCATCACCACCAACTGGCTGACCAACCGCACTCAACGTATAGTCCTCAATGGAACTGCATCTACCTGGAGGGAAGTATGCAGTGGAGTACCCAAGGGCTCCGTTTTAGGCCCAGTGCTCTTCAACATCTTCATCAATGACTTGGACGAGGGGATAGATGGGGAACTCATCAAATTTGCAGATGACACCAAGTTAGCAGGAATAGCCAACATTCCTCCGGAAGATAGGCTCAAGATACAGAAGGATCTTGACAGACTTGAACATTGGACACTATCTAACAAAATGAAATTCAACAGTGAAAAAAGCAAGGTTCTACATTTAGGGAAGAAAAACAAAATTCACAGGTACCGTATATGTGCTACCTTGCTCAATAGTAGTAACTGTGAGAGGGATCTTGGTGGAGAACCATTTAGATATGAGCCAGCAGTGTGCAGCAGCTGCCAAAAAAGCCAACACAGTTCTGGGCTGCATAAACAGAGGGATAGAATCAAGATCACGTGAAGTGTTAATACCACTTTATAATGCCTTGGAATATTGCATTCAGTTTTGTTTGCCATGATGTAAAAAAGATGTTGAGACTCTAGAAAAAGTGCAGAGAAGAGCAACAAAGATGATTAGGGGACTGGAGGCTAAAACATATGAAGAATGGTTGCAGGAACTGGGTATGTCTAGTTTAATGAAGAGAAGGACTAGGGGAGACATGATAGCAGTGTTCCAATACCTCAGGGGTTGCCACAAAGAAGAGGGAGTCAAGCTATTCTCCAAAGCACCTGAGGGTAAAACAAGAAGCAATGGGTGGAAACTAATCAAGGAGAGAAGCAATTTAGAACTAAGGAGAAATTTCCTAACAGTTAGAACAATTAATAAGTGGAACAACTTGCCCACAGAAGTTGTGAATGCTCCAACACAGGAAATTTTTAAGAAGATGTTAGATAATCATTTGTCTGAAGTGGCGTAGGATTTCCTGCCTGCGCAGAGGGTTGGACTAGAACACTTCCAAGGTCCCTTCCAACTCTGTTATTCTATTCTATACAGGGAAAAACAATATATTTTAAAAATGTTAGAAGAGAAACAAACTGATCAAACTGAATCATACAAAGTGACCATGCAAAAATCATACAAAGATAAAAAAAGCTAAGTTAACAGAAGAGGGAAGGATTTCTCATTGGGCTGAATAGTTTCTTCCCTAACCCTAGACTTGCATCTCAGAGAGAACATTTTGAAGCTTCATTGCTAATAATAATAAAAAAATAATCTGGTTTCTCTTCAGATCATATAAATCTTTTGCCTTTTTTTTTCATTGCTAATAAATCATTTACTGCTTCATTTCTGAAGACAGGAAGAACAGTTTTTACAAAATTAAGGAACTAGCAAAGAATCAAGGAATTAGCAAGGAATCAAGAAACTAGGAAGGAACTACCTGAGGAGAAAAACATACCCTCATCAACACTGCCAGGGGAAGCCACTGTATACAAACAGGGAGAAAACCAGGGGTGAAATGCTCCCAGTTCGGACTGGATTGCCTGATCTGGTAGCGATGGTGGTGGGTGGTTCGGAGAATCGGTAGCAAAAATCCCTGCCCCCCCCATGTCCAGCTGAGCCGCGCGATCCTCAGAGGCTTTTTTTTTTTTTACTTTTAAAAGCATTTTTTCTACAGCCTCTTCGGCCAAAAAAATGCTTTAAAAAGTAAAAAAAAAAGTCTCTGATAATCGTGCAGCTCAGCTGGGATCGTCAGAGGCTTTTAAAAGCATTTTTTCTACAACCTCTTCGGCTGAAGAGGTTATAGAAAAAAATGCATTTAAAAGCCTCTGACGATCCCAGCTGAGTTGCCTGATTGTCAGAGGTTTTTAAAAGCATTTTTTTCTGCAACCTCTTAAGGTTGTAGAAAAAATGCTTTTAAAAGTAAAAAAAAAAAAAAGTTGGCCATGCCCACCCAGTCACATTACCCCCCCCCACCAAGCCACGCCCACAGAACCAGTAGTAACAAATTTTACATTTCACCACTGGAGAAAATCCCATACTCACTAGCACTGATGATGTTACCTACAGTAATTGGGTAATGAAATGTCTGCAAGCAAACAACCAAGGTTAGAGAACAGTTTTAGGAAAGGAAGTAGAGAGGAAGCAGATTTTTAAGAAGTCTGGTTTGAAATGATTGAAGGTAATCAAGGTTAAAAATCGCCATCTTGAGTGGATTTATTTATTAAATTAGATTCAACCTTTCATTTAGAAACATACTGTATATGTTGTTCCTGCCTCTTAATTCCTGTCCCCACCCAACAACAGTCCCCTGGGATAGGTTATACTTGAGAGACAGAAATTGATACAAAGGTCCTGAATGAGCTTCCATGATTGAGTGTGGGCTAGAACCCAACCTCTGCCAATCCATCACCTTTATTGCTACAATACACTGTCTCATTTTATGTCCTCAGACAGAGTTGGCAGTTAAATAGTTTCAAAAATAATGAAATTAATTCCCTGTGTATGATCCGGTTACCACCAATTCACAAGTCTCACTTGTTTACTTACAAAATATATATCTATTATAAACAGCAACAACTAAGGCAATTAATTGACTAAGCAAAGTTTAGAACAGGCACACCTATAATGCCCTGAAGATCAAAATTCTTGGCATGTAATGGGCCCACTTCCCAGTAAAGGGTTTACTGCCAAATCTTTTTGCAATTAGAATAACAGAGAAATGGCATTTGCACATGGTTGATACAGTGTCCGATATGCCAGCTGATTTCATTTAGCAGTGGATGTTGAACAAAATGGCATTCTGTGACAAATCAATACAAAAAAAATTGGGTCATTTAACACCATTTGCTGTGATTACTATATTTGTTACCACTCATAAAACTGAGAGCAACATTTTCTCATTCTCTATATTTTGGGGGAGAGGGATTAGTGCCTTTGACACCTATATGAAGACAACAGCATGGTGCCATTTGCTAAATCTCAAAGTTGAGTAGTCATTTATCTGTAAGGATATAGCTGGAAAATATACTGATCAAAAAAATAAAGGGAACACAAGCAGAAGACATCCGAGATCTGAATGAATGGAATAGCCTTATTAAATACTTTGTTCTTTACATACAGTAGTTTATACACTGCTCAAACAACTAAAGGGAACACAAAACTACTGTATGTAACGAACAAAGTATTTAATAAGGCTATTTCATTCATTCAGATCTCGGATGTCTTCTTGTGTTCCCTTTATTTTTTTGAGCAGTGTATTTAGGCAGCATCATCTTCTGATGATGGACCCAATTCTCATTTCACATCGATCTTTTCATACTTTCAACAATCTTACACATGTAACGGGAAAACATTTCACAACACGTAAGAGTGCATTATTGTAACAATTGAGCAATTAATGTAATAGTGGCTTTCTAGTTTCTGATATGTGCCTGTTCAAGCATAAACAGAAGCAAGGGATATGGTGTGTGTTCGTTGTGATATGGTTGTGTTCCTATTAGTGTAGAAAACAGGAGTGGCCCTTGGTCTACAGTGTTTGACATATTAGCATGAATATGGATCCTATTAGCAGAGCTATATGTTCTTTCCAGTTACTGAAGTTTGATTTTTAGGTTGTGATCTTTGTATTGATAAAAGCAGAAGAGCATATTAAGGTCTGGTATCATAAGGAGTATGTAGAAAGTGGCTTTTTGTAGGAAATATTGTTCTCATCACCACACAACAAAGTTTACCCCTCTAATATCTTTAGGAGGAGGACTCTATGCAGAGGTGGATTCGGACCAGTTCAGGCGAACCAGTAGTTCCAACCGATGGCTGGGCCCGACCATCTGCCCTGCCGCTATCCCATCCTGTATATCTCACTCTCTGGCTCGCTTGCCCCACCCACACAGCCAAGCTGATTTCTGTGCCTCACCCGCTCTACTCACCATGGCTGCCCGAGAGGGTGCGTTGGAAGCCATGTGCAGGAAATTGCTGTGTGTTTGAAGCCCCGCATGCATTCACATTTTAGATTCTGCACTAGGCGAACCAGTTGTTAAATTATGTGGAGCTCACCTCTGATTCTATGTAAATATTCATTACTTGACAACTGCAGCATCCAGTGTCTCATTGTATCACCTCGAGTGTAAGGTTTTCAAGTGAATAATTTCACACACCCCTGTGCCAGTGATTAGAGACAGAGAAATAATAACAACAGCTCTTTGCCTCATCTAAATAATGTCACATTGTTTTTTTTCAATATGAACTTAGATTGCATTAATTTTTTATACTGTAAGAGTCTATCCTAATCTAGCTAGAGTTTATATCTTTGGAATACTTTGAGAAGAATCCATATGATACTTTAATATGATTGTCATAAAAAAATAACTTTTGATACACTGGAAATTAGGCTGGCAAACATTCCATTTTTGTGCAAACTAGCTAAGAACTTTTTCATGACTTGCTATACCTCTATATAAGCATCATTTGGAAAAATACAAATGTTGATGATTACCAGTAATTAAGACCATTAAGAAATGTCAGGAACCATATTTATTTGTGCATTTGTTGCTTTTTGAGGTTTGCTTGTCTGTTCCATTCATTGCCTTAATTCTTTTTCCATTACCAAAAGAGGAAAGAATTTACCAAAAAATGCAAATAGGCTGGTAGCCAAAATAGATTGTGAGAAGCTGTATACACAACATCCCTCTGGATGCAATCTCACATAACTCTTGTCCTAACAAAATGCTTCCAATTGACAATCTTGGAATTTAAGTGGACAATCTTGCGGTGGAATTTAAGTACCTTGAATCTGAGAAAGGGGGCAGTCTCTAATTAATTCAAACTGGGTTCCGCTACTTCAGATCAATACTAAATGAGGAACATTGCAAGAAACAATACCTAGATGAACATTATTTTGAACACAGTTTCTTACAACAGCTGCTTGAGTCTACTAGGAGCCTTCAGTGGTCAAAGGATTGTATTTAATCCTGGAACTAATTTAACCTGAATGAAGTGAATGAAGATCCTAGAGGAATTATCCTTCCAGTCAGATTTCAGATCTGGAAAGGGGTAGTGTGTCCATCTTTGTTCTTGACCTCTCAAAAACTTTCAGTACCATCAACCATGGTACCTTTCTGGACTATCTATGGGGGTTGCGGATGGGGTAGCATTGTATTGTATTTTCCTTCCTCCTGTGCCAGTTCCAGTCAACATTGATCAGGAATGAAATGTTCTGATCCCTGCTCCTCTTCTGCAAGTTCCTTCAGGGTTCAGTATTTTCTACAGCCCTGTGTAAAATCTGTTGGAAGCCGGTGGGCAAGATCATTTGTCACCATAGGTGAGATATCATCAATATGCTTATGATACCCAAGAGTACATCTTCAGCCCTGGTGAATTAAATGATGCTATTGATGCTCTAGCTCAGGCTGTAGATGTGAAAAAAAAGAATTCAGCTCAACCATAGCAAGACTAGAAGGGGTTTTGTGGCCTTCAGTTCAAGGAACTTAACATCCTTGGAGCTGGTGCACTTGGAGCACTGATGATGTTCATGATTGAAGGTGAATATATATGTCCCAGGATAATGTTGCAGGATCCAACCTGGATTGGTTACCGGAACCAGAGATTTTGTCTTCTGAGTTTTTGGACTCGTGCTGGAGCCCATCTTCAGAGAGAAGTTCCCTGAAGATGGGCTCCAACATGAGTCTGAAAGCTCGGAAGACAAAATCTCTGGTCCCAGTGACTGACCCAGATTGGATCCTGCAACTGATGACGTTACCTAATTTGGCAATGAAACATCTGCAAGAAAATAACTGAGTTAAAAAAGCACCTCATTTCAACCCTAAATTACAGATTCTCCTCTATTAATCCAGCAATTTGTTGGAGCCTGCTAAATGGCTGTATTGATTGACACATAAGTTGAACTTGTCTGCATATTACCGTATTTTTCGGAGTATAAGACGCACCTTTCCCCCCCCCAAAAGGGGGTGAAAATGTAGGTGTGTCTTATACACAGAATGTAGCCCCGCCCACCCACTGGCCACCACCCTTTGGCCTCTGCCTCGCAGCAGTTACCTCCTTGCAAGCAAACAGCAAGAAAAAACAGCTCCTTTCAGCTTCAGCCTAGGCTAATTAGCACAAGTTGATTGGATCTGTCTCCCAACTCTCAGCTGATTTGATCTCAGCTGTTTTGCGCAGGGCTCTGCTGCTTGCTGCAAAGAGGTAAATTGCTGGAGCAGATTTTTTTTTTCATTGTGCTAATCAAGCTATGCTGAAAATGAAAATGAAAGTAAAGCAGGCTGTTTGCTGTTTGCTGCAATGAGGCAAAATTGCTCAGAGGCAGAGGGAGATTTATTTTTCTTCTTTTCCTCACCAAAAAAGGTAGATATATACTCCGGTGCGTCTTATACTCTGAAAAATACGGTATGTTTCCTAGTTTCAGATTCTGATTTTAAATTCTGGTTTTAACTGGGTTTTTGTCCTTTATATTTTTTTTATTGGTTATGTTGATTGTTTAATTATGTGAGCTGCCCAGAGTCACAAATATGTGATGGGGAACTATTCGGAATGAATGAATGAATGAATGAGTGAGTGAATGAATGATGTAAAGCCTCATTTTATTCTTTACATCTCTAGTTAAAGGAATGTTCAGGTAATAGCTTATTTGATGGTTCTAATAATGGAGTGCAACTATCTTAGAGCAAATAATGTTATACTCTTATCTGAGTATATTATGTGCAATTGCATCCTGTGCAATTATGCAGCCAACTTTGGGAAGGATGCAAAAGATCAAGGAATAAAGAAAAGGACTTAGTTAGCTTGGTCAGAAAACTTAATCATACGTTAGTTACAATAACCTTATATGTATATATGTAAAGTATTGTATTTTTAAAAATGAAAATAAACTTTGTTAAAAAAAGAATTCACTAATCCACATAAAAAAAGAAAGAAAACTTAATCATAGAAATCTATGAAATAACAGATGTTGCAGACAGATTCATGTTGGGGAAAAAAGAGAAAGCTGAAGTTATTGGAAAAGCTACTGGTCAGTGTGAATATGACTTGGCTAGAATGTTATTGGTCTGATTCCCTATGAAGAAATCACTATCGCAGCTCTTAATTTGTTGTTGTTTGGAGGTTACAGATTATAAACATCATTAAAAAAACCTGTAAATGACACTTAATAATTCATACCAGCAAATAAAATCAAGTTTCAACAGTAAATTAAAGTAATTATCTAAGCATTTAGTAATTAGTGGAGTGTGTTAGTTTTTGGATATTACTAATAGAATTCATGACTTTCTGGCTTGTTACAATTGACTTAGACTTTGTACTTATTGTAACATATACATCATCATAGATTTTTCATACTGCCACCTGTTTGCAGATTGATTTGTAACAGTCCAAAGGAAGATTGGAACTATCATCTTTTTTCTGTATGAGCAAAAAGTTCCATTCCTAGCAATCCATCAGGATTCATTTTTTCCTATTCTTCAGAATATTTTTTTCTGAGAAAAGACTGACAGATTCCCATGAGAGGTCATGAGGACACTTAATAACTTCCATCACAGAAATGGAGGGTTTTCTTTCTGGAACATCTTCAGTTCCATCCTCCATCTGATTTTGCTCCTTGAATCTCCTCTCCACAACAAGATAATCTAATTGCACTGCTATGGAAATTCTGAAATTCCCATCTGTGTCACCAGCAACATTCTCACTTTTTAGAACTTTACTGGTGACACAGATGGGAGTTTCAGAATTTCCATATAATTCCATGGAATTATATCCATATCAATTGGAATCGATATAATTCCAATCCAAAGCATACATATGTGTAGACACATATTGAAAATAATGGGCTCAGTCAGTTATAAATAATGGGTTCAGTTATAGTTACAGATTTCAGTTTGTGGAACTGGGAAAGATCTATGGCTGAAATCTTTGAAAACCATGATCAGTTTTAATCAACAGTTCTGGACTAGATGGATCAAACACCTACCTTAATTTCAAGCAAATTCATATGTTTAACTGTCATTATGCTAAAAAGTACTGAATCACTGAAAGGTTCAGCAAGTATTTCTTTCAGCTCTAGCACTGTAGTCTATTATTAGACTATAGTATTATTAGTTTCTAAATGTTAGAAACTGTTAGCATTTGCCTTTAATGCTGCAGCATTATCATACTTCCTGTAATGGAATGTGCCGGAAAAGGAATGGGGTGAATCTCAGCAAGCTCACCAAGGAGGAGACAGAGAAGCTCAAATTAAAACATTGCAAAATCCTGAACTGGGTGGGGGAGGGAGGAAAAGATTCAGAGTAGAAACATCCCAGAATCTCTCAGGTTATATCTACTGTTATTAGGGTAGACAGATATAGCTTTAGTTCGTCAAGATTCTGTCTATTAGTTGTAAGCAAACAAAGAATTGGACTTGATTATATTTTACTGTGTCAACTTTGGGCTTGGGCCTGACAGTTCCTATCTTATTGGCTGGTTAATCAATCCAAGTAATCAGGTTCCTGATGATTAGCTAGCTAATCTATCATTGGTTTTTTTTTCCCCCTTTTGCCTTTGAGACAATTTTGACTCCTGGCAACTACATTGATAAGTTAATGCAATTTTCTAGACCGCATTTTCAGAAGTGTTTTCCTGCTGCAGTCTTCCTCGGGGTAAAAGGGAGTGACTACCCAATCATTACTTAGTTTGTTTTCATGCCTAAAGTAGGATCAAAACTCCAGGTTCCCTACTCCTCATCCAGCACTTTAACCACTAGACCAAATTGTCCTCATTTCTTTCTTTACCTTTTTAAAAATTAATCCTAAATAGACATCCTGCAAATTAAATATTTAAGCTTCACCTGAATTAATTCCATATTCAGGAATTATCTTCCCATCCAGAAGAAAATATTAAGAGCCACAGTGGCACAGTAGTTAGAATACAGTACTACAGGCTAGTTCTGCTGATCACCGGTTGCCAGCAATTTGGCAGTTCTGGTCTCACCAGTTCAAGGTTGATTCCAGCCTTCTATCCTTCCAGGGTTGGTAAAATGAGGGCCCAGATTGTTGGGGGCAATATGCTGACTCTGTAAACCAAATAGAGAGGGCTGCAAAGCACTGGGAAGTGGTATATAAGTCTAAGTGCTATTGCTAAAAATATACAATCACATTGAAAACATAGGATAGGATTCTATCTATGCTGGCAGTAATAGATAGAATTGCTGATTGATAGCAATTCTGGGAAGGCTGATTTTTTCCCTTTTTGTTAGATTGCTCATTTTCATAGTCATGTGTTCTGGTTGGCTCCATTTCAAAACTGACTTGCATATTTGGGCAAAACAATGTGCAGTTGTATCGTATATGTTTTCATTAATACTATAAATGGACATTTTGGAACTGTGCAATACTTTGGATTTGATTTTTAAAAATTAAGTTATTTTCAGATGTGTTTATTTTAAGGAGTTGGAGGCAGAACTATGTTTGTGTCCTATGGTGTTGTTTCTAAATGCTATGCAGCATGACATTACATATTATATCCAGAATTTACCAGCATTTTTAATAGACATTTTCCTTAAACACGTGGATCTATTGTGTATATTTTCTAAGCTGCAAAGCAGGGGTCAAAATTCTGAAAAATGAAATGCTGATGGGGGTGCTTGCGTGGGTTGGTTGAAGGTTGGTGTTGTCTCTGGTTAGCTGTGTAGTTGATTTGGATTCTGAGGGGTTCGTAGGCTGGTTTAGTTCAATGTGTCTGTTAATGGAATTGCTTGTGGAGTGTCAGGCTTTGATGAACTCATGAGCATGGCGGATGATAGCATGGCCGATGTTTTTTGTGTTGCTCCAATTGAACTGGTGCTGTTTGGTGTCGGTGTGAGTAAAGATTAAGGATTTGGGATCGTGGTGTTTGACTGCCAGCCGGTGTTTGTGGATCCTGTTTTTTAATTGATGTGATGTTTGTCCCATGTAGAATTGGTTGCAATTGTTACAATTGACTTTGTATGTTACATTGTTTCTTTCATCCTTCTGCATATTGTCTTTGATTCTGGATAATTCCTGGTGGAGTGTGGCTGTGGGTTTGTGGGCTATTGCTATTCCTAGAGGGTGGAGGATTCTGGCTGTCATTTCCGACACGCCTATTGTGTATGGTAGGATTAGTTTTTGTATAGTGGTTGTCTATGTTTTGTATTGTGGTTTGGGTGCTGTGTGTTAGAATACAAAGATTTGGGGATAAGCTAAATTTGTGAATTTAAGTCTACCACTTTAAATAACTTTAGATAAAGGCAAGGAAGGACACTGAAATGTCTTTCTGAACCTACAGAACTGTCCTGGCACTACTTAACAGCTGAATCATAGTCCTCTTGATGATATTCATTTGTCATGTCAACGTGAGTCCAGTCTTGATGATTTATGTCTGTCTTGGGTCTCTCTTACAGTAATGAGAACAACATTGGTGGCATTATTAAAAATAATGTGTACTCAAATGAGAACTTTCATGCTTTTGAAGGCACAGCTTTGAAATTAGAAGAGAATATGTTTAGCAATTCCTCTGCTATGGGAATGACATTGAACTCACCGAACATATAGCATTTGGAGCCACAAAGAAAACAGTAACTGTGTTTAAAGGCAGAAAAATCTGCAAGCAAACTATTATAATATGATGTAAGGAAGGACAAATGACCCTTGATGCTGAAGACATGTGATTGAAGCCTGAAATTACATACGGCTTCCCCAGAAGCACAGTCCACACCACTATGATATATACAATAATTTACCTTGATTCTGTGGCATGTTTACTTACCCAGAATGCTTATGAATTCTTCATATGATCACTCTATTCAGGATGACTCTAACTGATCAAGCAGAATAGGAACAATGATGCTGTGGAGAAAGGTTTGGGAGAGAAATTGCATTAGAAATTTTATTAATTAAGTCTGATCTTTCCAATCACCCTGTTGCACATGATAGTAGTCAATGTATAGAGGGATAAAAACAAATGGTTATGACAGAAGATGGCCCATATTTTATGTGTGTTTTCTATATGGTTAATATCTGCTATTCCTTGACTCAGACTAGAAGTTTTAGTACGTTCTAATATTTGCTAGGTTAGTAAACAGCTCCACAGGCTTTTCTTCAACTATAATCCCAATCCAGGGGCAAGGATTAAACCCCTCAGGCCTATCCCCCACTCAAGATAGCCTAGAGTGGCTACTTTTACTGGTATTGCCTACACTATCTTTCCCCCTCACAGTCATGGATAATAGAGCAAGAGGAAACGCACAAGAGCAATTTAAACTGCATTTAGTACAGCAGCCATGACGGTCTTGGAAAAGACATTCAGTTGCTGTCATGCATGTATGATCAGAATGGTGCAAGCCATGATATTCCCTGGAACACTCTATGGAAGTAAAAGTTGGACTTTGAAGATGCAGGCTAGGGGAGTATTGATGCTTTTGAACTTTGACATTGGAAAAGACTTTGTGAATACCTCGGACAGAAAACAAACAAACAGGTCATCAAACAAAACCACTTGAGGTACAAAGATTCCAATTTTGGACAAATGATGCAAAGAACTGGTTCCCTAGAGAAGACTCTAATTCTGGGAAAGGTGAAAGGAAAAAGCAGAAGAGGATGATCAGCAGCAATGTGGATAGACTCAGTTAAATGGCAATGGATGCATCATTGGAAGACCTGAAATACCAGGCTAGAGAAAATCTGTCTATGAGGTTATTAAGAGTCAACACTGACTTGATGGCACATAATCAGTGAAGTAATCATTCAGCAATGGCATGTTAGTAGCATCCACACAAGGCAAAATCAAGCATCAAAAATGCATATATGTATATGTATATGTGTAATGTGTATGTGTATGTGTATGTATATGTATATGTATATGTATATGTATATGTATATGTATATGTGTATATGTGTATATACACGCACACACACACATCAGGGGTGAAATCCAGCAGGTTCTGGAGAACCGGTAGTGGAAATTTTGAGCAGTTTGGAGAACCGGCAAATACCACCTCTAACTGGCTCCAGAATGGGGAGGGAATGGGGATTTTGCAGTATCCTTCCCCTGGAGTGGGTGGGAATGGACATTTTTCAGTATCCTTCCTCTGCCACGCCCACCAAGCTACGCCCACCAAGCCACACCCACCAAGCCACACCAGGTCCACCAAGCCATGCCCACAGAATCGGTAGTAAAAAAAAATGATAACAGCCAAGAGAAACATGGGATGAATGTGGGATGCTATACCAAGAATTTGATTTAAAAAATAGTTAAATAAAGGCAAGGCTCATTTTAAAAAATGAAGATGGAACTTGAAGGAAAAACGTGAAAAGCAGTCCAGGCAAGGCTTTGAGCACATCTAAATAAAAGAAAATAAAGTAGCACATTCTGCAATGCTTAGTTTTGCATCTAGACATCTTTCTGGTGTTGATTCTTCTTTTCCTAAATCTCAAAACATTCCTGGAGTGGGTGGTTTTCTCTTCCCCAGAGCCACATTGTTCTTTCTCCAGGAAGATTCCAAGATAAGTGCCTCTAGCATGCTCCTCTTTCTCAGCTAGTTAACTTCCAGGGAGGAGCAAAGTTGTGGTTTCAATGGAATTTAGTGAAATATTTTCCTCTGGGTTTCCTTACCAAAGATAAATATAGCAGGCTACAGACAATCATGTGTGCATTCTGATTGAATGAGGATTTTAAAAATGCCTATTAGACCATTGGGGAAAAACTCTCACTTTCCCATTGTCATTCCATTGCAGTGGCAACCATGTCAGGTGCAGAAACTGGAAGATTTACCATATTTTTCAGAGTATGAGATGCACCAGACTATAAGACCCGCCTACCTTTTTTGGTGAGGAAAAGAAGAAAAAGAAATCTCCCTCTGCCTCTGAGCAATTTTGCTTCCTTGCAGCAAACAGCAAACAGCCTGCTTTACTTTCATTTTCAATTTCAGCATAGCTTGATTAGCACAAGGGGAAAAAAACCTGCTCCAGCAATTTACCTTCTTGCAGCAAGCAGCAGAGCCATGCGCAAAACACTGAGAGCAAAACAGCTGAGAGTCAGGAGGCCGATCCAATCAACTTGTGCTAATTAGGCTGTGCTGAAGCTGAAAGGAGCTGTTTTTTCTTGCTGTTTGCTGCAAGGAGGTAACTGCTGCGAGGCAGAGGCCAAAGAGTGGAGGCCAATGGATGAGCGGGGCTACATTCGGTGTATAAGACGCACCTACATTTTAACTCCCTTTTATTGGGGGGGAAGGTACGTCTTATACTCCGAAAAATACGGTAATCCCTGTTTTTCTAATTACTGGATTGGGTTGATTAGTGGGATCCTATTACAGTAGAATATCAGGTCCCAGAGATCTTGGAAAAAACAATTTCCCCCAAATTCCCAAAATACCTGTAAGTTTATGTTGCTAAGGTTTCTAGGATGTATAGTATCCCTCAAGCCTCTCATCTGTGTCAAGGTTGTTGGCATCTTGGATTTTTATCTCCCCACAAGATTACTGTGGGGAGGTTGAAGGTTACTTCAAAACTTGGTGGTAGACATGAGGGAAAAAAAAGACAGATATGCAAGATTGTTTCCAATATCATTTCCGTTATCAGACCAGTGGGAATGGGCTGGTAAACCAGATTACTTAGACTTGTAAACTGTACCTGAGGAGCTAATAGAAGGATATGTTGAGAGATGTTCAGACTCCTCTGCCTTTGAAAAATCAGGAATTAAAATAGGAGATTCCATGGAACTGTTTTCCAGGGTTTTGGAATGGTGAAATACTCTTGCAAATCAAGCTTGCTGGAGTTTTACATTTCTGTTTTTGCCATCCAACACATCGGCTTACTACCTGAAGTTGAGAAATGGTTGTTTAGGCTGAGGTGATAGAAGCATTTCATTTACAGCAGGAAGAAAATTATAGCTCTCTAGATTTACTGAATTATAATGCTCAGTAATTGTTGATCACTATACTGACTAGCAGTCTTACTCTGCCAACCTGAGTGGGACTGCCAGGAATTGTAGTTTAGCAATATCTGTCACATACAAAGGCCACGCTGCTCTCATTATATAGGATATTTATCCTGGAATATAGCAGTATCAGTTTAATACACAATCAAACTCTTTCATTCGTTCCCTTAGTAGATTTCTGAAACATTTGCAGAAAAAATGTAATAGTTAAAATATACAACCCCCCCCCCCGAGTGAGGTCTTCCCCCCCATCACTAGCTGCTGTTTCCGTGGAAACAGATGTTAGTTTCACAAAAGTGGGGTAAGTATTTTACAATGGTAGATATTAATCACCATTACAATCACTGCTATTTTAAAACATTACTGCTAGCAAAGCAGGAAGAGCGCTGTGTGTGTATATATATTTTTTTTTAAAAAAGGTTTTTAGTGATTTGCACCCAAACTAACCCATGGCCAAATCTTATTTAAAACATTTGGATTAAAAAGATGTTAATCAGGTACACAGCAAATCAATATGAACAGGTCAAAACCTATAAGTAGCTGAATAGTGTTATAGACATGAAAATATTCATCCCACATAGTCAATATACTGTAAAATTAAATAATCACCTCAGCCTTTTGATTAAAAGACCAAAGAACTGAGCAGGGATTTGTTAAGTATTCTTAGAAAATTATTCTTAAAATTGAAATATTTGTGTATCTTTTGTTCATGGTTGACAGCTCTGAAGAATGCCAATCCAACGTAAAAGTATGTATACAGACACAGCAAGACACACATCAATGGAAAATGTGACCTGTTGCTTGATAGAAAACCACTATATCAGCACTGCATTTCCAAAATTTCAACTACTGGAATGTAGGTTCAGGTTCAGTTTTGTTTGGGCCATGTTAAACATTATTTTTCAAACAATTCTTCAAAGTTTTGCTATCTGACTTCACAACTGGACCATATATGGATGCACTAATTTCAAAACACACACTTCTGTGACTACGGAGATTCTCAGTCATCCAGGTCATGGTTGTCCCAAAGGTGCCTTTTCAAGAGGCAACTGGATTTCTTGTTTTTCTTTGAAGACGTTTCGCTTCTCATCCAGGAAGTTTCTTCAGCTCTGACTGGATGATGGGGAATGGAAGGGTTTATGCTCCTTACAGACAGCTGGTGATTTGGATTCTTTTAAAGACTCATTGAGGCCCCTTGGAGATTTATCTGTGTCATCAGGATCACCTGAGGAGTGCAAATAGGTATAGAGCCTTCTTGGAACAGCTGAAACGACAGTGTTGTACTGTGTTGTACTCTCTAAAAGAATGCAAATGACCAGTTGTCTATAAGGAATATAAATCCTTCCATTCCTCACCATCCAGTCAGAGCTGAAGCAGTTTCTTGGATGAGAAGTGAAATGTCTTTAAAGAAAAACAAGATATCCAGGTGCCTCTTGTAAAAGCACCTTTGGGATACACACTTCTATAGTCATAAATATCAGCCACAGATATAGTTACATGTTAGAAAAAAAAACAGTTTGAGAAAATCATAGACCCTTTAAATAAAATATTAGGTTTAAATGATTTGATATCTATGTTTATTGTAGTGATTCACAGATCACTGGGTGTTTTCCATGTCATTTCTGAATTTCTGATTATCTAGAAAAACAGAATAAGAGTTGAGATGCTCAATTTGTTGAGCTTTGGGTAAAAAGATCCAGCGATGATTTTTTGTTGTTGTTTAGAAACACTGTACAATAAGTTTCTCTTTCACTGGCTGGGGAAAAGGCAGAAGTGCAATCTCAATTGTATTTCTCCAATTTCTTAAGTCTCGTAGGAGAATGTACTCACAAGTGAGTGATGTTCAGGAATTTGTTATTTTTTCCCTCAACACAAGGAGCCTTTAATATAAAATATTGTGTTTCAACACTTATCTAGACATCTAGACTGTTTTGGATCATATATTGCCTTTTGAAATCAGAGCAACAGTTTTCATCAGAAGCAATGAAATATGAAACCCTCTTTAATCCAATTCTCATAACAGATATTTGACAGACAGAACATCAATAGCCTTAACTACCTTTAGCATAAAGAAAGAAACCTGTTGAATTCAGAGTGCCCCATTTGCTCAGGCTGAACTCTTGAATGACTCATGTTATCACATGATAAATCTGATAAGTCACTTCAGAAAGAAAAAGTTATTCTTGAAGATGGTTGAAAAGATTTTTGAAGTCTTTGAAGGATCACATGAATTTAGTCTGAAAGCTAGGCATCCCTAGGAAAAAGCTTGTCTACCCCACAGGTCTTTAAGCCCCAGGACACGACTGTATAGAAATTGATATGATTTGAAGAAAATAGTCTTAAATAAAAGGATTTTCCTTCCATTTTAAAATGCCCACTATTATTGATTTCAGAAATGAATGCAGTCTAGAGCAGGGCTGTCAAACTCGCGACAACACATAGTTGTCATGTTACATATCGCAACTTTTTCCCCCTTCACTAAACTGGGGGTGGGCATGGCCAGCATATGGCGCATCTGGCCCATGGGCCACAAGTTTGACACCCCTGGTCTGGAGTGAATTTTCTGCAGTCCAGATCTTGCATTCAGCTGCCTTTCAGCTGTAATGTCTCCCAGTATCCATGGGATGTCACTTTGTCATTCCTTGACGACAATAAATATATATATTTATTGCAGTGTTATTCAAACACATGCACACCCAAATAGGTAGGCAGACTTATTTAGATTCATTTAAAGGAAGATTTTAAGGAAATTTAAAAGAGATACGTTAAACAATTTTTTAAAAAGTCTTCAAGTTGTACAATGTAACAATGTGGACCTTTTTAATAACATTATTTTCAAGATTCATTTCTATTTTAAAGATAAGGGTGAATCATCTATGTGATCCAACATGTCATTTTCATCACTGACCTTTGCATTTTAGTTTTCAGTGAAGTGAGCTATTCTAATTAGAATTGGTCTTTTGTGAATAATGTTTAAAAGTAAAAGAAGCATAGGGGGACAACTATTTTAGAATGGCTTTCTCAGTATAGAAATTGATCTTTTAAAGGGCAGTCATGTTTTACATTCAATTATGTAAGCAAAATGTCTCTCCAGTACTGAAATTACTAGTGCAACCATTTTTAAACCAGAAGGGTTGACAGGAGAACAGAACAAGCCGGTTCTAAGTCTTCTAGGTGAATGTTTCAGCTGTACTCTGTTTTCTATAGAGGTGTTCATGACAGAGTTTAGTTTTTCCTTTACATTACTACTAATGTAGAATTAATACATATATTCTGTTTTTGAAACCATAGTATTCTTATTTCTCCTTTGCTTTAATTGCCTCATTTTTTCTCTGCTGCCTGGAATTTTCATACTTCGCTGACCTAACAGTTCAAAATCTTCCTACTTACGAGTTACTTAATATCAAACAATTGGTTGAGTTTCATTTATCTTTCTTTCTTCCCCTCCATTTCCTGAGAATTCCTCTCTGATGTGTGGAAGCTATTGTAAATAAATCTGTCTGTGCAATGGATGATTACATGTCTTCCCTCTCATACCCACAGCCATGTTATCATGACTTCAAAACCCAGCAGTTGTCTGGACAGAGGAGGGCACAATAGCTGAGGAACCAGTGGTTCTGAAGGAGAGATCGAGGACCTTTCAGCTTGAGGTTTCATCGATCTTCATACTTGAAATTCTAGTACCTGATTCTTCAGTACCGCTCTCTGAACCTCGCTATACCTATGAATCAGTGTTTCCCAAACTTGGCTATTTTAAGATGCATGGACTTCAACTCCCAGAATTCCCCAGCCAGTATGCCTGGTTGAGGAATTCTGGGAGTTGAAGTCCATACATCTTCAAAGGGTCAAGTTTGGGAAACACTGCGAATAATAACATCTCCCTCCAAGAACTCTATCTGTAGAGCTGGGATCAGTGGTGCTATTCAGGTGGTTCTATCTGGTTCGGATAGCGGCGGCTGCGGGAGGCTCCCCTCACCCACCAGCACATTCCGTTTTGATGCTCTGTGCATGTGCAGAAGGTCTTGTGCATGCACGGAGGTGGCGCGTGCACTCCCATTTGTGAACCGGTAGCGAAGGTAAGTGAATACTATCCCTGGCTGGGACAGCAAGGTAGGTATTAGTTTTTAGAGAGGTAAAATGCTGTGAGGCTCCAGACCAGACAGCTAGCTTGTAAGAAAGGGATAAAGTCTGAATAGGAACTCTGATTCCCCAAATGTGGAAACTCTCAGTATTTGTGAAAATTTCTTATTCAGAATCAGTTCAGAACCATTTCTGTCATGAGTACCGTACTGTGCTTTTCATCTCAGAATCAGATCCATGTAGCCTTATTGTGCATTACAAGCAGAATCCTTGTATTCTGTCTAAAGCAACGTAATACATGTAAAATGAATATGAATACTGGTTCATCCTATTGAATATGTATGATATATCTAATCAAGATTGCTTTCTCTGTGTGTGTATTTTAGCAGTGCATACATGTTCATCTGTTATGAAATAGGTGAATGACAGGTCTTTTCCTAAAACCTCCATAATTGGTGAAGATGAATACAATACAATACAATACAATTCTTTATTGGCCAAGTGTGATTGGACACACAAGGAATCTGTCTTTGCTGCATATGTTCTCAGTGTACATAAAAAGAAAAGATACATTCATTAAGAATCATAAGGTACAACATTTAATGATATCATAGGGTACAAATAAGCAATCAAATCATACTAGGAAACAATCAATATAAATCGTAAGGATACAGCAACAAGTTACAGTCATACAGTCATAAGTGGGATGAGATGGGTGATAGGAACGATGAGAAGATTAAGTAGCTACTACCATCAGGAGATTAAGATAGATGGAACACTGAACCTAAATATTCATCTATTACTTTCCTGATCCATCACTTGGAGCATCTATACTACAATGTGCTGAAGGAATTAAAGTCTCTGGAACAGCTTGCCACCCTGCTGGCCAATCTAATATTCTCATGCCCAAGGACTCTTCAGAATGTTGCACTGTTGCCATGTCCACTTGACAATCTGTCAAGGGGTGAGTCAAATGGGAATGATGTCTGTAGGACAGCCAACTGCATTTTGGTGCAGATTGAGTGCTGCTACTTGAAAAACAGAATATGAGAGGGAATGGGATGAGTGGTGGATTGTAGCTGCAAGGGGAATGAAAAAACGTCTTTCACTTCTGGTAGTGGATCTCCTTCAATTCTGCTGACTAGATATGGTTAAAAAGCACACTATGAAATGTTACCACAGACAAATGCAATAGGCAAATAATAAACAAAGGGAATTTAGAAAGCATGAGGAAAGCTAAAATAAAGCTGGCTTTTCACTGAGCTTTAAAACTGGAAAAACTGAGAGAGGATCAAAATTCAAAATCCCTTAGCCAAAAAAAAAAAAAAAAGGAAAAGCTGCAAGCTGACTTGGTGGCACAGGACAAAAAGCATAAAAGTTAATTGAAATTGTGATAAGGCAATTGAAAAAGGGGTAGCTGAAATATTAAACAGAGGAAATGTGGTATAAACAATAACATTAAACCACTCTGAAAATATACCCCAAATTAACAAATTTCAACTGAGTGAAGAAAGGTTTTTCTTTAAAATACTATTTAATCTGGGAGTCTATTACAACTACCATTTATATAGCACCCAGAAGAAAATGGAAAGACCTGTTTCTGAAGTACACTCTTTGGAATAGAGCAGAGGCCTAAAGTGAACTGGTTGATCAGTTTAAATTTATGGGAAAATGGCTTACAGCGATTGGCCAAGATTGCCCCCTTTAGGTTGCTTGCCTACAACACTGTGAAGGAGACACCAGGAGAAACATGCTCCTTTCGTGCAATCTTCAGCTGGCTATCTGAAGGTTTACATCTTTGGGTCTCCCTCCCCTGACTAGCTCCCTCAGAGCTGGCCACACACCCTTCAAACCATCTTTATCTCTGCTTTTCTTCCCTGCCAGAAGAAATTATTGACATTTTCTCTATAAGGTCTACTTTTTTTCCAGACTAATAATTTTTGAGTTTTCTATCTTCAGCATTTAATCTGATTGTCATATCTCTTAGGATCAGTTTCTCTCTTAGCCACTCAACTCAGGAAAATAAGAACACTCCCTCATGTACACATTACTCATGGCCAGTGGTGGGATTCAGCCAGTTCACACCACTTCGGGAGAACCGATTGTTAACTTTCTGAGCAGTTTGGTGAACTGGTTGTTGGAAGAAATCATTAGGGGAGAGAACCAGTTGTTAAATTACTTGAATCTCAGCACTGCTCATGGCCAATGGTAGTCTGATAAAATTTGCTCAGAGTACAATTTCTCACTGGTCTCATTCTTCCTGCTCTATTGTTCACTGCTTTTTCAATCCTCCTGTTCCTTCATTAGTTTATAGCCTTTTTCTGAAATATTTCTTTGTCTGCTTATTTTCCTTTCGCAAAGGTAACACCTATTAACCTATCTGCATTCTATGAAATTATCAGCAGGCATATGGAGAGTTGAGAATTGCCACCTTGTTATCCTGGCTATTCAAAAAGCATCTGACAAAGTAAGCTACAATGATGCTTAACAAAGGTGGTATAGTTGACTGCCTTAGAATACAAGGTAAAGTACTCTTATGAATTGGTATCTACTTATATATTAGGAAGTATTAATAAAAATATACAGATTTAGCCCTAAAGGAATATAAAAAGTGATTTCCCCTAAGCTCCCCAGAAGAGTGTGCAAATCCATGGTTTTATGATAGATCCATGCAGCATTTGAAGGAATATGACAAGGATTATGAATTGGCAAGATGCTATTATCCTTCAGTGTAGGCAGTGATGGTATTCAAATAATTTAACAACTGGTTCTCTACCGGCTAGGTGGGCGTGGCCATGGTGGGCATGGCCACGGGGTATGACAGGCAGCACTCAGCCTCCTGCACCCCCCCTGGGAGCAAAAACAGACCACGAGGGACCGCGCCGCACCCCCTATGCCCCACTTTGGGCCTAGTATGCCCTGCACTTACCTGGGAGCCAAAACAGGGCGTGTGGGGACTCCTGGAAGGGGCAGGGCAGGGACGGGTGGGGCCAGCCAGCAATTTAACAACTGGTTCGCCTGAAACAGCCCGAACTGGCTGAATCCCACCACTGAGTGTATGTATCCCAAAATATTGGATTGAGCACCCTCAGAACATAAGGTTACACTAAAGAAGCCTTTGGACTACTCCAGTTCGACTCTACAAATGTTTGTAGGTTGTTTCCATTGCTAAAAAGAAAATTAAAAAAAAGAGATGGGGTTTCCTTTAAGAATAATTAAAAAAGACTGAATCATTATTCTTTTGCTTAATTTCCAGGGTTTCTTTCTAAAAGTCTTGTTTTTAGCACATTGTGCTATAGGATGGTAATATCAAGGAGTCTTTGGGGGGAGGGGGGAAATAAAAACAATGTTTTAAAAAAAGCATTGAACTTTGAACAAAAACCTCCACATGATCTCTGTCTTAAGCTGCCGTCCCTTTATTTCCTCTGACAGGCTTCTGTTGCACATTCCTACCTTGACATCCCATTCAAAATTCCATCCTCATGATGTCAAAGATCTTTACCCTTCTCATTCAGGCACCAAATATTTATCCAGTTGCCATCCAACATCCACTGAAATGTTGTAAGCGCCATTGGCAGAGTGAGCTGTACAAGAGATGTTGAATTGTGAAAAAAGGCAGAAGAATCCTTGGTGAATTGTTAGTAAAAGTCCAAAGGTCAAATATTTTCTGTCTCAAAAAGGGGGGCATGGGTGTGGAGGGAATACATTTTTGACCTAAAATGGAAGGAGTTTCTCTGCCTCATATTAGTTATTTTTCTTGCTAAGGGAATCAGAAATATTTCATTTATTATACATTGTCAGTATGACAACAATCAAAAAATATTCAGAAAAGCAAAGGAATTTTGCTTGGAGTTTTTGGGACATTCAAGGTCTGAAAAATCGATCCTTGCAGGCATGGGAAAGAATACATTGTGTTATCCTTTCCTTCCCTTTGTACTGGGCTGAAATCCAGCAGGTTCTGACAGGTTCTGGAGACCCAGTAGTGGAAATTTTGAGCAGTTCGGAGAACCGGCAAATACCACCTCTGGCTGTCCCCAGAGTGGGATGGGAATGGGGATTTTGCAGTATCCTTCCCCTGCCATGCCCACCAAGCCACAGAAGTGGTAGTAAAAAAAATTGGATTTCCCCACTGCTTTGTAACCTTATCCTTGCTTTCAAATTGAGCTGGATTCCAGATGACTACATGAGTATGATCATATTATTTTTTTTTTGACATAAAGCAATTTGCCATTTACTTACTTATTTAATTAACTTGCCACCTATCTCATAGTTCAAGGCAAGTGAGCAACTTAAAATGTAGATACCAAGTTTAGAGTTTAGCCTTATAGCAGAGATTTCCCAGCTTTATAGCAGAGATACAAACAATACACAGACTTCTCATCCAGGAATGCATAGAGGAGGAAGGATCTAGGTAATCCTTGTTGCTGAAAGAAGCTCCAATAAAGAAAACAACAAAACAGCTTACAGTTTCCCCCTTGAGAACATTGGCAATGTTTTCCTCCCCATAACAGCATAAATTTTCCAAAAAAAAAAAAAAAAATCATATAAAATTCTATAAATTTTTCTATAAAATACACACATACACACACATACACTCACACATTTTAAAAACAAAGAAACTAATGATGGAAAGAAGACAAAGTGAATGAAACCAGAAAATGAACTGAGCAAAATTTAACATCTCTGTACATGTAAGTACAATTTGAATGTGTTGTTTTCACATTTCTTTTTCTCAGCAAGAGTGTTATGGAACTGGAACCAATTCTTCCTATGCTTTTGCCTTTCAGTGAGAAGTTGATCCAGGAACAAAAAATCACATCTCAACCTGGACCAGATGTCTCATATTGCAAGATACTGGTACCTACAACAATAATTTCTTCTCTCTCTCTCTTTCTCTCTCCCCCTCTCCCTCCCTTTCTCCCTCTCTCTCTTACACAGATACACACAGTATGTATGTATGCATGTCGTATACATATATATGCATATTTGTTTATGTAAGTAAGTAATCCACAATTACACGGGAAGAAACCCGAAATATTAACTATACACATATATACATATATATATTCAGTAAAAGGAGAAGGAATTGAGAAATTTCAGCCCAGCTTTAATTAAACAAGCACTAACTAATGCACAAACTCAGATGCCTTTCTACCTTTAAATCTGACCGTGAGTGCATCGGCTTTTTGCTGTATCCACTGATGCCTTGATGCCTTGAATCAAAGAAGGAACAGCATTTCTTGTAATAGGCCAGCAGTTTTTCACAGAAAATGATGCTGAACACTTATAGCACTGGGCAGCATCTGCATTCATGCAAGAACTATAGAGCATATGAATGTGGGCTCTGGCACATATTCTTTGGTGGCTAACATTAGCATCCAAGACCCCTGTGCAATTGCCATGACCCAGAGAATGAGTAGCTTTCACATTTAATGGCCACTATATACGGAATCTCAGCAGGACTCATTTGCAATAGAAAGATTCTTTCTAATAGAAAAAACAATTGCTACCAACCTGCCTTCCATTGAGGACCTGTATACTGCACGAGTCAAAAAGAGGGCTGTGAAAATATTTACAGACCCCTCACATCCTGGACATAAACTGTTTCAACTCCTACCCTCAAAACGACGCTATAGAGCACTGCACACCAGAACAACTAGACACAAGAACATTTTTTTCCCTAAATGCCATCACTCTGCTAAACAAATAATTCCCTCAACGTTGTCAAACTAGTTACTAAGTCTACACTACTATTAATCTTCCCATCATTCCTACCACCCATCTCCTTCCACTTATGACTGTATGACTGTAATTTTGTTGCTTGTATCATTTGTACCCTACAACTATCATTAAGTGTTGTACCTTATGATTCTTGATGAATGTATCTTTTCTTTTATGTACACTGTGAGCATATGCACCAAGACAAATTCCTTGTGTCCAATCACACTTGGCCAATAAAAAATTCTATTATATTCTATTCTTTAAGCTCTATTCACACAATGTATTTCAGCTGTTTACTCAATTAATATTTTTTCTTATCCATTTTTAACCTTTAATTTGATTTGCATTTTAATTTAATTACATTTCCTATAACATGCTAGTCCACAGACATACTCACAAAGGGAAGTTCAAATAACCAAGTACAGATGTCCATCATTACAAGCCAATGATAACATGTGTCATGGTGTCTTTGTTCAAATGGCATGACCACACGGGTCTATGACAATTCATTATGGCCAACTCGCCATGGCTGACTCACCATGGCCAACTTGCCACAGCCAACTTGCCACAGCCTACTTACCATGGCCAACTCACTTACCATGGGACAATTCACTGTGGGACAAGACACTAACATAAAAGAAATGGTGGAATAGAATCATTAAAGAAAGGTTGCAAAAGGAGAAACAGAATTAAATGTGAATGACCAAATTAAAATAATTTTCTGTTTATTTTGACTGATTAAATTGAATTGTTAAATTGTCCTACAGTGAGTTGTCCCACAGTGAGTTGGCCATGGCGAGTTGGCTGTGGTGAGTTGGTCGCAATGAGTTGGCGGTGGCAAGTTGTCCCATTCTGTGACCATGCAGTATCTAATAGGAACATGACACAAGTGTGTGCAAAATGTATCATTTCCATGATAACATCAGGATGTAGTGTCATCATAAACCCTTGTCTCCTTGCAAACCTCCAAGCCCACTACTGCATGTATGAATACAATCAGTAGATATGTAACTGATCTGGATAAAACATGCTGTCTGAACGTAGCCTCAAACATTTCTTCTGTTGTTGAAGTGGAAATAAAACTTAGGCAGCCACCCCATAACATAAATTATATCCCTATGGACACAAATGCTATATAAACACACACATACAGTCTGAAGGCAACTTACAATTCAATGAACAGTAAAACATTGTGATAAAGATGCAGTTACATGGTTTTCATAAAAGTGAGGGTCAAATATACAGTAAATCGTTGGGAAAACTTTTTGTCATTCTTACCTACTGGATAGCCAGATTTCTGGAAATGTGAATACTTTCAAAATGCTGACCTAAGTAACTGGGAAAGCTCATCCTCCAGATTAAGTGTTGACTTTAAAGATCATCACTGGTGCTTTGAATTGAACTTGATACACAATTCTCCACTAGTGCAGAATCTTTGAGCCCAGGCATCACGAGATCCCTGCAACTTGCACCAGTCAGCAATCTGGCTGTTACATTTTTAACCAATTGAAATTCCTGAACTGTTTCCAAGCATACCCATGTAAAAGATATTGCAAGGCATTGTAATCCAAGGCATGAGTAACCATGACTAAATTTGCATTGCTGAGAAATTATGCCAGTATGCTCCTTGCCATAGTCACTACCTGAGAACACACTAGCAAAGAACATTCGCAGACTGTTCTTTCTTGTGCAACCTCCATCCTAAACACACTCCACTTCAGTGCTCAAATATACTTTTCTCTTTACATTGACCTTCTTTGATTTAATTTCACCTTGTTCTCCTTCATCCAGCCCATTATCAAGGCAAAACGAAGGTCAGGGCTGCTGATTACTTTCCTGAAGTTAGATGGTAGAGAAAAGCAAATCCAGGTGTCATTAATATATTGTGTCATCAGTTTCTCTCTTCCCTTTTGTTCCTCTTCCGTTCCTTCTATAGGTTGTTCTTCCTGACTCTTATTTTCTGACTCCTCTCTGGTTTCTTGCTCTTCTTCCATGACAAAATACTGATCAAAAAAATTTTGGGCTCCCTCTAGGTTGTCTATCCTCACTTTCTTATCTTGCCATGAGATCAAAATGCCATCTGGTAGTAACCAATAAAACATCACTTTACTTACAAGGATATAAATTAGAAGAAGAGATAGTGAAAGAAAATATGATAACCTGGGCAAAAAAATTCGGTTATAATATTCAATTAGACAAATGGGAAAAACTATGGAAAATAAATTATAAATTGACAATGTCTGTACCCTATAAAGAAAATCTCTATAAAATGTTTTATAGGTGGCACTTGCCACCAGCCAGATTGGCAAGAATGTTCCCCGGCACGCCATCAACATGTTGGAAATGCAACCACCACAAAAGCACCTATTACCATATGTGGTGGACCTGCTCAATGGCGAAACAATATTGCCAAAGGATCAAAATACAAATAGAGAAAATAACACACCAAAAGATAGAACTAAGACCAGAAAGCTTCTTATTAGGCATAGTGAATGGATACTATGAAAAAGAAACAACCTATTTAATTATACATATGATAACAGCAGCACGAATACTATACGCGCAACACTGGAAGAGTAGTGATATACCAACACCAGATAAAGTAATCAATAAAATTATGGAATGTGCGGAATTAGATAGACTCACAAAGGAATTACAAAATAGGGAAGAACATGACTTTTACTTAGTATGGGAAAAGTGGTATAGTTGGTTGAAAGATAGGAAAGAGATGAAGCAATAGGAAGTAAATAAAATGACCAAATATAATATGATGGAAACAAAGAACAGACATAGGTCAACAAAGATCCATATTAGATAGACAAAAGGGAATGACCAAATAAGGAAGAGTCAAAATACAAAGAGAAATGTATATTATAGTTGCAACAAACTGGACATGTATTGAAATGGATGTTTATATGTTTTTATGTTTTGTACGTTTCATTGTTCTGTTTAGTTTGTACTTATAAATAAAAATTGGAGGAAAAAAAATATATTGTGTCATCAGTATATGGATGTGTGTCATACATTGAGGGCACCCTACTCCAAACATCTGAATGACCTCTTCCAAAGATTTCCTAAATAGCAAATGGGACCAGCTAGTGCCATATGGGACATCATAGGTCCAATAAATTATGGGCTGAATTGCATGTATAGTTCAGTGCCTATTTCAATATAAAGTAGGTTGTGATTATCCCATATGATAACACTGTTGTTCTTGCTGCTCCTCTCCTCCATCTTGGGTCATCTGCATGAAATTCATGAAAGGAATCATGATGAGTATAACTGATCATCTATGTATTTAAAACAATCTACTAACAGAAGCTAGTGGCAATAAAAAGAGCAGAGAGCACTTCATTTAGTAAATGTTTACACACTGCTTATACTACTTTATCATGAGAATTATGCAAATGAAAAGAATCTTATGCAAATAGTAGGTGTGGAAATGGGATTTATATTAAGCACTTTGCTTAAAGGGAGTCTCGGGACATAGTCTCAGGGGATGTAACTTTTCTAAACATTTGGGATGGCATATTTTTCACATACCCTGAGAATGATCTATAGTCTAAACACATGTTATTTAACTGGAATGTCAAGTAGCAACAATCTATATTAAGCTTTCCAAATGGCAGTATTTACTGCTTAAGAGCTGCATAAATATACACCAAAAGGTCATATTTGTTGAACATTAAGTATGAGTGTCAAACGTGTATGGAATATAAGCTGAAGAAATTATTGTTGTGGGTATCTTGCAACATGAGAAGTTTGGAGCAGGTTGAGATGTGGTCTTTTTTCCCCCCAGATCAACTTCTCATTGAAAGGCAAAAACATAGCAAGAAAAGGCTCAGAAAAACCACATTCAAATTGTACTTATATGTACAGAGATGTCAAATTTTGCTCAGTTTGTTTTCTGGCTTCATTCACGTTGTCTTCTTTCCATCATTAGTTTCTTTGTTTGTTTTTAAAGTTCACACATGCATGTCTACACATTTACATGATACCGCAGAACAGAATCCAAAAAAGTGTGAAGATGAGAAAAATAATTGTATTTTAGTTAACATATTGTCTTGGGAAGAACAAATTTGGTTAAGTTCACATTTAAATGCAAATTAAATAAAATTGTGGATCAAACCTGATGGATTTCAGATGGTTGTATTTCTACCAACAAAGTAAAGTTTTAAAAGACTTTTTAATCTAGTTTATGGTAATTTGTACTTCAAAGTACATATCTGTGTTTCTATATCTCTCTGCTTCAGGATTCTCAGTATGTTAAAAACCTCATTCATTTATTTCTTTATAGGGCAGTAAGATCAGCACAATGTATTCTTTCGAGATCTGTACTGGGAATACCGAGAGCTAGAGTCAAATTCCCATTAAGCCATGAGCAATTGACTAGGTTAACTTGGGCCGGTCAACTTAAATCTACCTCACAGGATTGTTATGAAAATAACTTTGCAACTAAGTGTAGTGGTAGGCAGAACTCACTACACTTAGTTCCTTGGAGGAAAGGCAAAATAGAACAATAGTAGCAGTGGAGTTATTTTTCCTGTATTGTACCATCTAATATTCTATTAAACTGAAGATATTCTAAAGTGGAGGTGTACATAGGGGCAGAAAATGATGAAAGTGATGTCACGCTGTCATGTGGCAAGCTCCGCCCTTTTGTATGCATATTCTGAAATTGAGTATGATTATGTGGGAATTGGAGCTTGAAGCAAAATGACCTGATACTCTTTTACCCATTCCTCCCATTGCTTCTCTTTTGAAGTCTTAAAAATAGCCTCTAGTAAACAATCATATTCTATAATAACATAGTTCAACCAAGGCAGACGTCTTTAAAAAAAATACCAAAAGTAGCATCTGGCTACTTTTATAAAATTTGAAACACAAAGGACATCATTTTTTTGTATGTGCTAACAGCTGGGTCAGAAAAACGCAGAATTGCTCTTGCCCTGTAATAACAGACTTGCTACTGACCTACTAATGTGGTCCTGCAAAGGCTCCTGACCTGTTTCAATCATGGAAGCAGTTGGATCCATGAATATAAATTTCAGCTGATGTGGACTGCAATGCTATCACTGCTCTCACAGATATATGGAGTGGAGAATTCACATGTTAGGGCAAAACCCTTGCTAGGGACCTTCTCCTACCACACGGGTGTCAAACTCGCCACGTCACATTGCCGTCATGTTTCATGGCATTTTTCCCCTTTGTGGAGCTAGGATAGGCGTGGCCTGCACATGACAGTTTGACACCCCTGTCCAGTGATGAAATCCAAATATTTTTACTACTGGTTCTGTGGGTGTGGCTTGGTGGGTGTGGTGTGGCTTGGTGGGCATGGCTTGGTGGGCATGGCAGGGGAAGGATACTGCAAAATCTCCATTCCCACCCCACTCCAGGGAAAGGATACTGCAAAATCTCCATTCCCACCCCACTATGGGGCCAGCCAGAGGTGGTATTTGCTGGTTCTCTGAACTACTCAAAATTTCTCCAGAACCTGTCAGAACCTGCTGGATTTCACCCCTGCCCCTGTCCTACCAGAAAGAGCTGGTCTAGCTCTCTGGTAAAATGAGAACTGCTATGGGAGGTAAGCCTAAACTATGGAGTTCCAAGAAAGTTGGAAGCTTATTTGAAGCAGAAAGAAGAAACCAACAGCTAAATTTCTCCATCGGCCTTTAGCAGAGAGTCACTTTCCTACTAGGCATCTGAGGAAAACTAGTACATTGCATGAAATACAATAGATGAGCTGATTTGTTGCAGTGGAAAGAAGGGAGAGGAATGTCCTTTAAGTAGCATCATCAGTGTCACTTCCCTGGAATCTAAAGCTAATTTAATCTGGAGAGTCCGCAGGTCCAACCCAAGATACATTTGTTTTCCAGAGTGAAACAACCAATTTAAAATGTGAATTTAGCTTACATTTATTCATTACTTTCAATGTGGACACCAACCAATTTGTACTGACTCTCTGCAGTTCACAAAGAGTAAGAACCAGGATGAGATCCAGGAGTGGTAGGTAAGCAGAAAACAGAAATAAGAAACTTGCCCAAGAGGTCCTGTCCATTTCACATCAAAACCTGGAAAAGCAACCAAGTCTTCAAGGCTTTGCAAAATGCCAACAAAGTAGAAGTCATGTGGATTTCAGAACGGGACCTCATTTAAAAATGTGGGCACCATGACAGAGAATCTCAAATGTGTAGTTGAAAAAGTAACTGGATTTTCTTAGGGTTTTTTTTTCCTTGAAAATGTTTCATTTCTCATCCAAGATGAAAAGCGAAACATTTTCAAGGAAAAAGCTAAGTGCAGGTGCCTTTTGAAAAGCACCTTTGGGATAGCCATGACTTGAACAATTGAGAATCTTTAAAGACATCATGACAGAGAACACACACTTCCTGGGTCTTCATAGATGACATTGGTTAATTGAAGGGACCTGAAACATATCAGTTCTGCCAGTATATACCAGGTGGGCAGAAATTATAAGAAATAAACAGGTAATCAAATAATTTGGCCTTGTATCATGCCGGGAACCAGTTTGCTATAGTGGTTAAAGCATCAGTCTAGAAACTGGGGGCTGTGAGTTCTAGTCTAGCCTGAAGACAACTAAGTGACCTTGGGCCACCACTTTCTCTCAGCCTTAGGAAGGAGGCAATGACAAACCACTTCTAAAATCTTGTGAAGAAGACTGTCCAGGTAAGTCACCAGGAGTCAACAATGATAGGAAGGAAGGAAGGAAGGAAGGAAGGAAGGAAGGAAGGAAATATAGGGCTTTATAGTGTCATAAAAAGCATTTTGAATAGAAAGTGCAGAGAAGAGTAACAAAGATGATTAGGGGACTGGAGGCTAAAACAAATAAAGAATGGTTCTTGGGATTGGATATGTGTAGTTTAATGAAAAGAAAAAGACATGATAGCAGTGTTCCAATATCTCAGGGGTTGCCACAAAGAGGGAGTCAAGCTATTCTCCAAAGCACCTGAGGGCAGGACAAGAAGCAATGGGTGGAAACTATTGCTGAACACATTGTAAGCCGCCCTGAGTCTTCGGAGAAGGGTGGCATATAAATCAAATAAAAAAAAATAAAAAAAAAATCAAGGAGAGAAGCAACCTAAGAAGAAATTTCCTGACAGTTAAAATAGTTAATCAGTGGAACAACGTTCCTCCAGAATGGTCCAATACTGGAAGTGTTTAAGAAGAGTTTGGACAGTTGTCTGAAATGGTATAAGGTTTCCTGCCTAACCAAAGATTTGGACTAAAAGACCTCCAAGGTCCCTTCCAACTCTGTTATTCTATTCAATTCTACCTGGAAGCAGACTAGCAACAATGCAGATCACTACAATCATTCCCTAATCCCTTCCTGATGCTCTCTACATAGGATTGTTCTTGTTCCATTTGGAAGTTACAGATGGTCAAAGTTCATGTAGTTCTTGATACTCTTATGTTTTACCAGTCTTGTGAATTGCATGAGCTGCACTGCTTCCCATTTTCTTTCTGGGAACAATTCAAGGTGTTGGCTATACAGATAACCTTGATGGAGATATGCAAGATGTGTTGCCAGGGCAACAGAGCATAAAACATGTTTTAAATCCACAACAGATAAATAAAATAGCTCTCTGATTCACTGGAGGGGGGAGGTTCAACACCATCCAACTTGCAAAATTATATTAATATAGCCAAACACAATAACAATAGTTTTAGCTTTCCTGAAAGCTGATTTCTTGATCTAGTTTTCCCAATGCAACTGACATAGGGCCAGTTGTTAGTGGGACCACCACTTCCTGAAGCTATCTGCCTGTCCAACTAGGTTGAATAAGGTGGATGTGATCTTTTACGAGAAGTAATCATATGGTAGGATTTTGGATTTTGGAGAAGTACCTCTCTTTGTAGCTGCCATGATCTTATGGAAGAGTTTCCTCTGAGTTCCAGAGTCCTTACATCCAAGCGCCAGGCTAGGATGGAAGTGATCTTAAAAATGTAGACGATAGAATTGAGGAAGTATGAAGGTTTTCCTGTAAGAGTTCTGTGAATGTTGTTTCTTTTCCATTTTTACTGCCTATGGTAATGTTGCCTGGGATTATTGTGTATAATGGAGGCATCCATATAAGTTTTACAAATCAATAAATATAATCATCCAGAGTCTTTTGAATATGGGGAAGAGAAAAACAGGATCTCTCTCTCTCTTTCTCTCTCTTTCTCTCTCTTTCTCTCCTGCTCTCTATCTTTCTTTGTCTCTCTCTCTCTCTCTCTCTATCTCTCCCTCTCTAGTTCTACCTCTTTATATATCTGATTAATTAAGTATTAATTAAATAATTGATTAAGATTCAACTCTCAATGCAGATTAACCTAGTTGATCAAATTATTCTGGGTATTGGTAGAGGTAAAAAAATTTAAGAATTATCTCCTCCTGAAATCTAAACATGTTAAATGTATCCTCAGATTTTTTGCTTTAAACAGAATTCTGACCCTGGAGGGAAAAACTAGGGCTAATCTCCCTTTTCCATTAAACTTCTGAAAAGAAGAAGGTCTCTAAAAGAGAGAAGATTGGGGTAGGATGTGAAGTTCTTTGGATCTGGAGAATGTCTGACCTGACTATTTGCCTGAGAAAGAACTCCACTCTATGTAATGGTTGGGCTAAACCTCATAAACTCTGAACCCAGAGATTATAAAATCCTCCATGGGTTGCCACCAGTTCGCTGCCCGCACATGCGCAGTGCATGCCAAATGCATGCTGTATGTGCGTGCATGCACAGTGCACACCAAACGTGCGTTTTGCGTGGAAAAAGGAGCCTTTTGAAGGTCAGTAGAACAGCAAGGGGGGGGGAACAGCTGTGGGATTTCCTGCTTTCTACTGAATATAAATCACGCTGCATAGCTGATTGTCAGAAATACCAGTTTAGACAAACTAGTAGCTTTTTTTTACTGCCGGTTCACCCGAACTGGTGCGAACTGGCAGCATTTTACCCCTGCTCTGAACCTTTTTCCTAACGAAGAAGTAGATAGAAGAGATGGTGAGGTGAAAAAAACCCAGAAACCATGAAGACATTATGTGGATTGCAAAGTAGCAGAAATCTTTGGTCTCATACTTGGTTGGGGAAATGAGTGCATTCCCCAGTTTGAAATGGATGACCAGGAGGGAGAGTTGACAGCTTGTTGATGTTTCAGAGTTTAAGCTGCATTTTGAATTTAAAAGACAAGTTTGCCTGAGAAAGGCAAGGACACTCCTCAGTTACAATGCAGGGAGCAACCCACACGGCCACACAGTTCACACTTCCAAGGCTAAAAATTCAGTATGCAAGCAACATTTCAGCAGTCCTTTGATGACAGTTTCAGCAACTGGTCTAGAACTGCTATTTCATTACAATTTTGCATCCAGTTTCATGGCAGCCCTTGGTGAAATTCACAAAAAGATCCTGAATTCCTATCCAGGGGCACAGGCACCACTGAATATTGCAAGACAGCTGTCTCTTCATACATGCAGGTGTCTGTATACAAACTAAAATTCTTACTCAGAGTGCATCTCTCTATCTTTCATTCTCCGGCAGTTTCCTGTTAAATGTAATATACTGCATTGAGCAACTTACACATAAAACCCTGATAAGGTACATGAGAAAAATTCTATGCCTTTAGAATGGCCATGAGGGAAAAGAATCTGGATCTCGATCAACTCTCTGTTTCAAGCTTGTTTCATCTCCCTGCATTTGGAGCTGTATATCATGGTACAAACACTCTTAGGCTATGATGACCGAATATTTTGCTGCATAAGGAAAGGGAAGTGGACTTCCCATTTTCAGACTTTTCAGCCTTGCACCAACTATTTCCTTACTTCAGAGTTGGATGACTTGTTCTGGCCAGAAGGCCTGCAGGTGGCTGTGACTCAGGGTGACCTGTGTGCATGCCCAAATGAATGCGCGCAGATGTACACAGAATGAATTGTAGGCACAGACATACATTTAGATGGCTCCAGGCAAAGTTTACTACCCCATTCCAATAATTCAAAGTAGATGAGACGGCTGCACAAATTAATTTTTTATGTTTTTGCCTGCTTTCCCCTTCTCTGGCTTTTCTCATGTTTGCATGTTGCAGCTTTGTTTCTCGCAACTCAGCAATCAAGAGGTCTATCAGTGTAGAAGAGGTGGGGGTTTTTTCCCCAACCTTAGTAACTTTAAGTTGTGTAGATTTCAGTTCTCAGAATTTCCCAGCCAGCCATGCTGGCAAGTCTTTATATCTTAAAGTTGCGAAGTTGGAAAACTCTAGTATAGAAATTCAAGTGTAACTCTTTGTAACTTTTGTTCTCTATACATGTTGGACTTAACTTTCATGGAACCAAGTGCAATATCAAAAGCTTGGTGAATGACAAAAAATGGTGGGTACATGATTCCCCTCCTCTGCAGTCTAAGTGGTGTATAAAGCAGGATATCCAGTCTAAGCATCACTTTATAACCTCATGTTTGGCACTAGCACAGCAGAGGCCTTTTCAGGACAATCTAGATAGGCAATGACTAATGCTGAACTTTTTCCTCTCCATTCTTCTTCTTCTGGAGATCCAGTTTGGTTTAATGTTTAAGATATCAGTCAAGAAACCAGGAAAATGTGAGTTTTAGTCCTGCTTTAAGTACAAAAGCATCTGGGTGACTTTGGGCCAGTCACCATCTCTCAGCCCTAGAAAGGAGGCAATGGCAAACCACTTCTGGAAAACTTTGGCAAGAAAACTGTTCAGACATTGTCGAAGAATCAGAAATAGATTGAATGAATTTTTTTAAAAAAAATCTTCTGTCTCTGTCTGCATTTCTTGGCATTGTGCAAATGATGCCATGATACCTGAGATGGTGGTGCCTACAACATAATTGCAGTTTCTCTTAGGAGCCATGGTGGTGTGGTGGTTAGAATGCAGTATTGCAGGCTAATTCTGCTGACTGCCAGAGGCCAGATCCTCACTGCCTCAAGGTTGACTCAGCCTTCCATCCTTTTGAGGTCAGTAAAATGAGAACTCAGATTGTTGGGGGCAATATGCTGACTCTGTAAAAACTGCTTAGAGAGGGCTGTAAAACACTGTGAAGTGGTATATAAGACTAAGTGCTACATCTGTTTTTGCTTCTTCTTCTTCTTTTTTTTTTTTGCTGCTTTCATTTCAGTTTTAGGCTCCTAGTTTATAGGCAAGGGACAAACAGCATCAGAGAAAAGTGTTAGAGGGGAAACGTGATGACAACAGAACTGATTCCCTCTTTGCCATTCTCACACCAAATGCTCCCATCCCTGCTTTGCCTATTGACTCCAAAGGCAATAGAAAACATGTGTGAATTACAATACAGTGTGAAAGTTTTTCTTAGGGGGATTATGGGGAATGAATATTCAGTAGGTGAAATATAATCTATGAAACACCTTGGTCAGGTTTTTTTGGCTCTAAATACAAAAGTAGTACTAATCACATATTTAGATATTGGGGGCTACATCAAATTTATGTGATTTTGCTTTATGTAATGGAAATTTCTGCTGGTTCCCTCTACCTGTACTTTTTTGCAATAATATAATTTTAGCTGTACGCCACCCAGAGTTCCTCTGTGAGGGAGATTGGCAGTTTTAAAATTTGATAAATAAATAAATTAACCATATATCTTGGAAGTTCTCCAAACTTTCAGATCAGGTGGGATAGCTGCATAGGAGAGGAATTGACCTTCTACTTTCCCACACATGAGAAGGTGGCAGCATGGAAGCTTCCGGCCTAATATGGCTTCCAAAGCTGACAGAAATAGCAATAACAATAGCACCTAGACTTATATACCACTTCATGGTGGTTTACAGGCCTCTCTAAGCAGTTTACAGAGTCAGCCTATTGCCCCCAACAATCTGGGTCCTCATTTTACCGACCTCAGAAGGATGGAAGGCTGAATCAACCTTGAGCCAGTGAAAATCAAACTGCTGGCAGTCAGCAGAAATAGCCTGCAATACTGCATTCTAACCACTGTACCACCACAACTTTAAATGACCCAGTGTTCAAGCAATACCCACTGAATTTAACAATTATAGTATATTTCCCTCTTCAAAATGGCAAACTTTTCTTATTGCAGTAGATTCCACAGAGAGGCATCATTCAATTACTGGAGCTTTAACATTTATAGTCCATTAAGACATGGATCATATTCAGCAAATGGCTTAACCCCAAGATAAGGTCAATCTCCTTTAGGATGCCCAGCCTGAGAAACAGCACTTATTTTGTTTAATAGTTGGGTCTGTCTTATTTATTCTGCACTTTCACGTCTGCTAAGAACATAGATATTAATAGACATATACCATATAAGTATCTGTTGATTTTGTTTACCTGTAGTTGAATTAGAACATTGCAGAAGATATTCTGGAGGTCCTTCCTTCCCTCCCCAATCCCTGCAAAAAGTATAATAACTGCCAGAACTTAACTTAAAAGGCAAGTCATGTGATCAAGGTCATTATCCCAGATAACCCCAGACAAAATTCATTAGGCTACACACAATCATTTTCCTCCTACCAGCAAAATGTAATATAATGTGTATGTGACTGAAATTCCAGATAGTTCGATAGCTTTCAATCAGAGAGGTATCTCTGGGAAACAAAAGAGATATTTTCACATTATTGTACTGAGTCACAGTCTGACTCATGTCTTAAAAAAGAAAAGAAAAGAAATACCCACTTCTAATTCAGATGGAGATCAGAGACCTGGTGCTTGTGATACTGTCACTACACAGCTCAAGTTTTATTAACAGCAAGGCAGACTGTGTGGTTTCCTGCAAGGTCAAGCTGATCAAAACTACTTCTTTCCTGTGTGCATCTACCGCAGCGAGTCAAAGCAGGGACACCTACCTCGGGGATGCTGAGGTCACATTTAGCTCAATATCTGGGTCTAGGACAAAAATCAAATGTGATTTAATGGAATTTAAATTTAATTAAAATTAAATTACATTCATTAAACACCATTCATATGATTACTCCCACATCTTTAATAAAGCTGCCTTTTCGTCCTACTGTCTAAATGATGATTGTCCAGAGGCTGCACTCAACAATGTAGGGATGAGAACAGTTTATCCATCTAACAGCCCCTGAGTTAAGCGAATGTCCCACTCCTTCTGACATGGGGTGCAGATGGGTTTGCTGACTACGTACCTGGCTCCCTGCCACGTGGCAGCGACCCTGCCCGAGCTACTCGACGTCATTGCCCAGGTGGCAGTTGATACCCCCAGACTTATTGTCATGGGGGATTTCAACCTTCCATCTGCGGGTGAGGCATCAGAGGTGGCTCGGGAGTTCATGGCTTCCATGATGGCCATGGACCTGACCCAGTTAGTTCAAGGCCCCACTCACATAGGGGCACACACTCTGGACTTGATTTTTGTCTCTGGTCAGTGGTTGAATGATCTTGGTAGAGGGGACCTAGATATTAAAACCTTGTCATGGACAGTTCATTCACTCCTTGAATTAGACTTTCCTACCGCCTGCCCCCGCCGCAGGGAGATGGAACCGATCAGATGGTTCCGTCCCAGGCACCTGATGGATCCCGAAAGGTTTCTGATGGAGCTTGGGCCATTTCCTGAGACTCTAACACTCGACTGAAGAGCTGGTGGCCGCCTGGGAAAGGGCGGCTGCTGGAGCTTTGGACCGCGTCGTGCCTTTGCGGCCTCTGACCCGATGCCGATCTCAATTAGCTCCTTGGTTCTCTGAGGAGCTGAGAGAGATGAAGCGTTGGAAAAGACGCCTAGAGAGCATTTGGAGGACTAGTCAATCCGATTCCGACCAGACACAGGTGAGGTCTTATATCAAGACCTACCTAGTGGCGATAAAAGCGGCAAAATCTAACCATTTTTCTGCTCTTATCGCATCTGCAGAGAACCACCCAGCCGCCCTGTTTAGGGTGACCCACTCCCTTCTTTGGGGGGCTTTAATGGTACCTCCTCAAGGCTTAAAGAAAGCTGTTGGGAAGGAGTTGAAATTGTCATAATGCAAACGTTTGTGCACAGTTCTGTATGGTTTCATATAAGATGGAGGCAAAAGAGAAGGCCTTCAACGTGACCTCTTTAAACCTTCAAAAAGGGATGGTCCAAAGACTTTGGTGCACTTGATGAAGTACTCCTTTGGCATGTTTGAATAGTCCTAATACACTTCTCAGGGTCAGAACTTCTAGTCTTCTGCAACCAGTGGTGGGTTGATACCAGTTCTCCCCGGTTCTTGTGAACCAGTAGTGGAAATTTTGAGTAGTTTGGAGAACCGGTAAATACCACCTCTGCTTGGCCCCACCCCCAATCTATTTGCTGCCTCCCAAGTCCCAGCTGATCGGCTAGAAGGAAAAAAATGTTTAAACTCTTGCCGCGGGGCTTCAAAGGGCCCCCCTACAGCTGATCAGCGGTAAAAGGCAGTGTGGTGGTAGACCAATGCACTCGAAAAACAAATGGGTAAACTGGTGTGCTCCAAAAACAAATAGGTAGACCAGAACACTCCAAAAACAAATGGGTAGACCGGTGCCTCCAAAAACAAATAGGTAGATCGGAACGCTCCAGAAACAAATGGGTAGACCGGTACAGCTCTGCAAGCAGTTAAAAGCCTGGTAGACCAGTACCTCTGCTAAATCCTAAAGAATAGTTTGTCACATGACCATCAAACCCTGCCTACAAAATAAGCTATGCCCACAGAACCGGTAGTAAAAATTTTTAGAACCCACCTCTGTCTGCAACATAATAAGCTTAGTCATATTTCTACTTCAAACCTACCTTTAGGAAAATATATCTCCAATTTAAACATACCTCATCTTTGGCAAGCCAGAGGATTATTTTCATATTTTAATAAATAGTCAAAACCTTAATTCATGGCTAAAGCTTCTGACTACCATTGGGAAGGAGATATAGAAGCATAGCCAGCTGCACAAACAGGCTGAAGAACAGTTTTTATCAGTGGGCTGTCAGATTCCTGAATGAGAAATAACAGCATAACTATGTAGTAGTTTTCGCATTGTTTTATTCTTTGTTGTTAGCCACCCAGAGTCCCTCGGGAGTTGGGCGGCATAAAAATGTGACTAATAAATAAATACATAATAAATAAATAGTATGATGGACTGCAGGTCTGGCGCAATGTGTAACATGTTCATGCTGGTGCAATAGGACTGGGTATTTTGTTAACATCCCTAACATTGGGTTAGGGATTTTCTGTCTTCACTGTGAGTTGTGTTGTGGGGGGGGGGTGCACTGAGGGAGCTCAACCAATCTCATTGTACATCTGTTGTGCACTGACAATAAAGATTTGAATTGAATTGACTAGTTATCTTGGGAAGTTAAGAGTTAAGAGTCCCTCTCTTGTTTTATCTAAGCCCTGTGAAGAAAGTATGGGTTGTAAAGATTAATAAGATCACAAGGAAAAACTAAAGTGGATATTGCCTTATAAGAAAGGAAAACAGAAAACTAAGATGGTGTAGAGGACGCCAATCATGATCTTGGAGAAAATACAGATATAGCATAGATTGGTTAAACATGAGCTTCCTTTGGGAAAACAAGGTGTGAGAAAGGAACTCAGGACTGCCCCACCTTGACTGTCTTTGATGAAAGAGGAAGGGGGTGGAAATGCTGTCAGGCTTTCAAGATGCTGTTGTTATAACCTACTTCCATAAAGTAGAGTTCCAGAAGTCCTTGTTAGTGCTTCCCAGCCTGCCGCAAAGGGCTGATCAAACACTATCTATATCTGTATTTATATCTATATCATCTATATTTATATTGTCAATATAGCTTTATCAATATTATTTTATTTATTTTTGATGTGATTTGATTTTTATACTGCCCTTCTCCTACTGGACTCAGGGCAGTGAACAGCCAAGAATAAAAACATTCACATACAATTTAAGATTAATTTTAAAAGAATTAAACAAGTTTTGGCCTGCTATAAAATTTAAAACACCTCAACTAACATGAATTTATAAATATCTAAAAATATCTAAGGGGGGGGGGGTCAAGCCAGCCCAGCTTGATGAAATAAAAAAGTTTTAAGGGCACGGCGAAAAGCACGGAGATCTGGGATCCTATGTATCTCCGGGGGCAGGTTGTTCCAAAGGACAGGTGCTGCCACAGAGAAGGCCCTCCCCCTGGAGGTCACCAGCCGACATTGCCTGGCCGACGGCACTCTGAGGAGTCCCTCTCTGTGGGAGCGTACTGGCCGGTAGGAGGCTATCGGTGGCAGAAGGCGGTTCTGTAAATACCCAGGCCCTAAGCCATGGGGCGCTTTAAAGGTGGTAACCAACACCTTGAAGTGCACCCGGAAGACCACCAGGAGCCAATGCAGCTTGGGCAGGAAAGGTGTCACATGGGAGAGCCCCATCGCTCCCATAATCCCCCGAGCGGCCGCATTCTGCACCAGTTGGAGCCTCCGGGTGCTCCTCAAGGGGAGCCCCATGTAGAGAGCATTACAGTAGTCCAGGCAAGAAGTGATGAGTGCCTGACTGACCGTGCATAAGGAGTCCTGATCCAGAAAGGGATGCAACTGGCGAATCAGGCGAACCTGATAAAAAGCCCCCCTGGCCACAGCCATCATATCTCTTCTAAAGACAGCCGTGCGTCCAGGAGGATGCCCAAGTTGCGAGCCCTCTCCGTGGGGGCCAGTAATAGCTAGCGATGGCACCGGGACGCTGGAAGCCACAGCCACTCGGTCTTGGAAGGGTTGAGTCGGAGCCTATTTCTCCCCATCCAGACTCGCAAGGCCTCCAGGCACCGGGACATCACTTCAAGGGCATCATTGGGATGGCCTGGGGTGGAGATGTACAGCTGAGTATCATCAGCGTACTGATGGAACTCCACCCCAAAACCACGGATGATCTCACCCAGTGGCTTCACATAAATGTTGAACAGGAGGGGTGAGAGGACCGACCCCTGCGGCACCCCACAAACAAGGCATCTCGGGGTCAACCTCTGCCCTCCTGCCAACACTGACTGCGACCGGTCAGAGAGATAGGAGGAGAACCACCGTAAAACAGTGCCCCCTACCCCCAACTCCTCCAACTGGCGCATCATATACCATGGTCGATGGTATCAAAAGCCTCTGAGAGATCTAACAGGACTAGGATAGAGGAACAACCCCTATCCTGAGCCCTCCAGAGATCATCCACCAATGTGACCAATGCCATTTCCGTGCTGTGCCCAGGCCTGAAGCCGGACTGGAGGGGATCTAGATAGACAGCTTCATCCAGGTACCATGGAAGCTGTCGCGCCACCACACTCTCAACAACCTTTGGCACAAAGCGAAGGTTGGAGACTGGATGGTAGTTAGCCAAAACAGCCAGATCCAGGGAAGGCTTCTTGAGGAGGGGCCTCACTACCACCTCTTTCAAGGCAGAAGGCAAGACACCCTCACTCAGAGAAGCGTTAATAATCCCCTGGAGCCAGCCTCGCATAACCTCCTGGGAGGCCAGCACCAACAGGAGGGACACGGGTCCAATAAACATGGGGTCGCGTTCAGCCATCTCAGAATCCTGTCCATGTCCTCGGGAGCAACAGGGTCGAACTCTTCCCAAATGACATTCTCAAGACCTGCCTCCATCATCCGCCTGTACCTACCCAGTCAGAGACCAAGCCTTCCCGAATCTGAGTGATTTTATCATGCAGATACTGCACAAAATCCTCAGCCCGACCCTGCAAGGGATCCTCTCATGCTGCCAGATGGAGAAGGGAGTGGGTCACCCTAAACAGGGAGGCTGGGCGGTTATCTGCAGATGCGATAAGAGTGGAAAAATAGTTACATTTTGCCACTTTTATCGTCACTAGGTAGGTCTTAATATGAGACCTCACCAGTGTTTGGTCAGATTCAGAACGGCTGGTCCTCCAACCGCTCTCCAGGCGTCTTTTCCGGCGCTTCATCTCCCTCAGCTCCTCAGAGAACTGAGGAGCCAGGTAAACTCGGTGATGGGTCAGAGGCCGCAAAGGCACGACTCGGTCCAAAGCGCCAGCAGCTGCCCTATCCCAGGCGGCCACCAGCTCTTCAGCCAAGCCATGAGTCAGAGCCTCAGGAAGTGGCCCAAGCTCCAAATTGATAACTCTTATGACAAAGTAGTCATTCTCCAATGAATAATCCTGAAACTCTATCTCTGGCCTAATATTATCTGTTCCTATTGTGGTTGTTGTTAGTTGTGTAGTCGTGTCCAACCCATCGCGACCCCATGGACAACATTCCTCCAGGCCTTCCTGCCCTCTACCATCCTCTGGAGTCCATTTAAGCTCATGCCTATGGCTTCACTGACTTCATCCAGCCACCTCATTCTCTGTCGTCCCTTTCTTCTTTTGCCCTCAATCTTTCCCAGCATTAGGCTCTTCTCCAGTGAGTCCTTCCTTCTCATTAGGTGGCCAAAGTATTTCAGTTTCATCTTCAGGATCTGGCCTTCTAAAGAGTAGTCAGGGTTGATTTCCTCTAGGACTAACCAATTTGATTGCCTTGCAGTCCAAGGGACTCGCAGGAGTCTTCTCCAGTACCATAGTTCAAAGGCCTCAATTAATAATTAATAATAATTGGTATTATTAAATAAATATTTAACTGATTATAAGAGTGACAAAATATAATACCTTCCATACATACACCTAAGAAATCATACTATGGGAAAAGAATCAAGAAAAGAGGATATAATTTCATTTTAAGCCTTCTATATTTATGTTTTTAGAGTGATGACAGTGAGATTTTAATCTATATTTGTTCATCCCTAAAATAAATTTAGAAGAAAGTATGCCACTTCTCAGCAAATGAAACCCACAACCTCAAGTACCATGTCCTTATCAAATCCTGAGCAAAATGGAGATATAAGAAGGAGATCTATGGACAGCACAAGTATAAAATAAAAACAGAGACAGAACCTAATAAAAGAAATTTAATATCATCAACATGTACTGATAGTATAAAATTTATTAAAAATAACTACAACTACTAAATTAACTATATTATTTATTTGCACTGCCAGAATAGAGACCTATAAATGTTAATTTGTTTGGCCCGCATACTAGAAGCCTCCTAAAGGAGACTTGAGACAATGTGTTACAATGGCTCTCTTCACTACTGACCATTAGGATTAGGACCACTATACAACTATTTAAAAAAATAGAGCAAACCCCACTCCCTTCTAGCACTGATGGTGTTACCTAGTTTGGTAATTAAATGTCTGTAACAAAAAAACTCAGAGAGCACCAAGGACCCCACAGTTCAACCTTCAACTACAAATATTCTCTTCTTTTGGTACTGTTGGTACAACTAGTTTACTACTACTGATCACTAGAAGTGCTGTAAATACCTATGCCTGATGAGTTCCAACAAAATAAAATACAGTGTGTCCAAAGATAGATAGATAGATAGATAGATAGATAGATAGATAGATAGATAGATAGATAGATAGATCTTATTTTCTATTTTTACATTCAATATATTTTAAAATATGCAGCTAAAGAGGAAGTATCAGGGCAGCAAAATTCTGCTGGTAAAATAAAAGGCTGGTGGGACTCATGACTAGTAAGAGGACCTGGAGAATTAGGAAGCTTGAAGTTTGCATTCTTTTTGTGATGTTTTAGTTGAGTGTAATAAAGATATTGCCCAACTATGAGAGACTAATGTTTTATCTAATAGATCATATGACCATATGTGAATCCAAAAACAATTTCAATTAACCACAAAGAGTGAAGAATGCCTACAGAAGATAATTTTTAACAGCATGAAGTTGGATTATATGAACAGAGGGCTTATTTTACTCCAACCACTCATTATGACTCCATAATTTGACTCAAATGACTACACATCTTTGGAGCATCCACAATAACTCTCTCAGTCTCTCTCTCTCCCTCCCTCCCTCTCTCTTCAATTTCAAATATTTATTGTCAGTGCAACATATATACAATGAGATTGGTTGAGCTCCCTCAGTGCACCCCCCCAACACAATTCAACTCACAGTGAAGACAGAAAATCCCTAATCCAATAAATCATATTAACAAAACACCCAGTCCAATTGCACCAGTGTGAACATGTTACATGTTGCGCCGGCCCTGCAAGTCCATCGTATTACGTAGTTATGATGTTATTTTTCACAATCAGGAGACTGACAGCCCACGGATAAAAACTGTTCTTCAGCCTGTTTGTGCGGCTGGCTATGCTTCTATATCTCCTTCCCGATGGTAGGAGGGTAAAGAAGTGATGACCAGGATGAGAGTCATCCCTGAGAATTTTCCTCACTCTTCTAAGGCAGCGAGCCCTAGTGATCTCATCTAGTGGTAGAGCACTTAGCTCAGGAACCAAATTGCATATAAAGTGGTAGACCAGCAACGTGACAGCAGATGAGTCAGTCTAGATATTTTACAATATTATTACACTATTCAATGGTTTCCTTAAACAAATGGGGTGGTTCTGGGTAAATCAAGAGAACAAAAGCTTATTGAAAAAAAAAATATCAATTTTTTTCTTCTACTTCCATCTGCAGTTTCTTTTACAAAAAATCCTGAAAAGAGTAACTGCATTTTTATTTAACAGCTTAACTAACAACTTCAATCATTAAGACATTTTTCATGTTGACAGGAAAAAAAAAAGTATTAACAGTGCAAGCTTTGATTAGCAATACCAACATAGATTTTTGAGTTAAGTATCAATATGCATCGAAGAAAATGACTTTCCATTCCACCCCTCCACCCCCCCCACCCCTTAGTTTCAGGCCTGTCATATTATAAGCCAACTGGTGGCTGCAATTATGAGATAAGTCCAAATCTGAAACAACTTGGAATTGGAACAAAAAAAAAAAAAAGGATATACTTTATTGAAGTGGAATAAGTGAACCTAAATATACACAAATACATGAACAAAAATTATATTGGAAACTGAACGGCATACCATCTAATATACTGATTTCACATTTTTTTTAAAAAAATAATGTTGGTAATAGTAGTAGCAATAGCATTTAGACTTATATATTGCCCCATAGCATTTTGCAGCACTCTCTGGGTGGTTTACAATGTAAGCATTATGTGTACATTGTCCCTAATAATCTGAGTCCTCATTTTATCAGGCTATGGGGCTGAGTCAACTTGAGCCCTGTCAGAATCAAACTCCAGGCTGTGGGCAGAGTTTGCCTGCAATATTGCACTTTAACCATTGAGCTACCAGGGCTCCTAATGTTTCACAATATATAAACTAAGGAAATTTTACCAGTAGAACTCAGATTTTTGCTGAAGATTTAAACCCCCCCCCCCAAGACTGATCTATTTTCATTTTTTGTAAACATAACCAAATATCAAATGTTTTTAAAAATAACTTGCAAATCTTTTTCAGCAGATGTCATAATATATACTGGCTATCTGAAAATCTGAAAATTATTTTGGTACTATCTAAAAGTATTTCAAAAGTCTTGTGGCATCTTGAAAAATAATACGTTCATCACAACATTAAGTTCTCATGGACTGCAGTCCATTTCATTAGTTAACAATAATCACAGTCCAGAAAATATACTTATACTATAGCATATTTGTTAGCCTTTATGGTGTTTTAAGTTTTTTTATTGGTTTTTTTTTTTAAATTTGATTTATATGCCACCCTTCTCCGAAGACTCAGGGCGGCTTACAATGTGCTCAGCAATAGCTGAGTTTTGTTTTGATGGGCAATAAAATTAACGTAACTTGTAGAAGGGTTAGGCCACATAAATGGATTGACATTCATCTTCAAATGTAGGTATTGCTAAACACATGCACAGCTATAACCCAATAATGACAGGATCACATCTATTATAATTCAAATGATTATATATTAAGGAAAGTGTATTGCCTTGTAACAGATACAGTAGTGCAAGAATTCACATAGCATCCTACCACCATTTAATTAAGATAAAAAGAACTCTATGTCTCATCTCTGAGAATGTCATTAATATTTTCTTTTCCACTGAAAAAAGAACATATTAGAAAACATTTTCTTGTCTATCAGATTATATAAGAGGATGGCTTCAAAAATGTAGAAAATAGTTTCAGCAAAGCACATTGTTTGCAACAGCAGAGCTTCTCTGTTTCAGCCCATTTGGACCATAAATGAGCAAAGTTTCCTTAGAGCTAAGAAACTAGAGACCTTTCTATTGAAATAAGATATAAATACAAGATAGAATACTAGTGGTGCAATAATAATCTGATACAGAAGAGTCCAAACTTTCTGGAAAATAGGAACTAAGAATGCCTGGTATTCTGCCAAGGCACAAGCTTTATTTTGGGACTAATATAACTTGGCAGATGTTGTCTGTCCCCCAATCCAATAACTGATTCTAAAGGTTCATTTGCTAATGGAATTCATGCTAAACAATTTACTTTCAAATTCCTTTCCTGTGTAAGGGACAAGCTTTCAGGAAATCAAGTAAAATGTTAAGTGTCAGAACGATCATCTTCTTAATCAGCTTGCTTATTTATTATCAAACATCTTGATCTCCTTCTTTCCCAGAAGTTCATCTCAGCTTGCAGCATTACAAAAATAAGAGCATTTTTCTAGCTTCCAACGTATCTCAAATCATAAATATTGGGAATGGTATGAAGAGGCATAAGAAATTTTCAAATCATAGCGCTAACTTGGCTTCTAATCTCCATACTTCCTGGTAGCCATTCTTTCATGGTAAACAAATTCCTTTGCTGATACCACATTACTTAAGTTCCCCTTTGCTTTCTCTACCTAAATGATCCACTTTTTATTACTGGCCCAAATCTCAAATTCTATTCTCTCCACTCTATTTTTTTTTCTTATTTACCATGGATGTTTCGAATGCTTTGGTCCTGCTGGGAATTGTCATTACCCCCCAGCCTTGTCCCAGGCTTATTCATTATTCTCCAGAGCTGCTATGGTGCATCATTTCTACTTTATTCTAGCTAAAGCCACCACATTACTAAAACATGGGAAAGCTTAGTGATTTTTATGAATCTTTGATCAAATGATTACAGGGGGTGGAGAATTGTGCAATAAAATTGCTTTAATGTTTTGTCTTTCATTGTGGGTACATTAGTATGTATAGGGTGCATAAATCTAGAATGCAGCTCTTTTTTGTGTGTGTGTGTTGTTGGGAGCTTATTTGAAAATGCAAGTTAGAGTCTGATTTATTTAGTTTGATGTTGGCATATTAGTTGATGCTATTTCCGAGCACAACTTTGAGTTATATTTGTTGTATATGACTTACTCTTGAATTTAGATAAGCTTTTCTGTGCAACTATACATAGACTTTGCCATGCATTCTTGAGTGGCAAGTGTCCTTGACATGGGTATATGTGATGGAAACATATTGGTGCTGCCTGTTTGAAAAGTGTCCTTGAGATGCGATAACACAGTTGACTAGACAAAGCTTTGATCATAAAACTATAAGTAACGGTAGGATTGACAGACAGTTTGGTATAGTGGTGAAGGCAACAGGACAGAAACTGAAAGACTGTGAGTTCTAGTCTCACCTTAGAGACAAAACCAGCTGGGTGACCTTGAGACAGTCACTCTCTCTCATCCCTAGGAAGGTGGCAATGGCAAATAACTTCTAAAAGACTTTGCCAAGGCAACTGCAAGGTTATGTTCAGGCAGTCTCTGAGAACTGGACATATATGAAAAAAAGCAGTAGAGCCAACATCCCTAGAAATACTAGGAGGCAACAACGAGACCAAAACATTTAAATTCTTTACTACCATCTAGTGGTCATCAGTATTGGATCTTTGGAAATTACAAATGACAGCATAGAAAAATCAAAGCAATAAGACAAAAAGACTCTGACCATCCTTCTAGAGCAGGGTGTCAAATTTGCATCCTCACAGCGACATCACGTGACTTTCCCCCCCTTTGCTAAACTGGGCATGTGCGTGATCAGCGTGTGATGCATCTGGCCCACAAGCCGCGAGTTTGACAGCCCTGTTCTAGAGGATATGGCGGAACTATAATAGAGCAATAAGTGATGAATAAAAAAATATATCTCAGATTGGAATCCTCTCTTTCATTCACAGAAGCCTATATTTTTCAGAACATATCTGTGTTTAGAACCCTTAACTGTGCTAAGAGATAGAGGCTTAAAGTCCAAAAGATCACATAACATTGATCAAAGATGTTAATGTGCTCCAAGAGTTTGGTTCCAGGGTCCCCAAGGATGACTTCCAGATGGAATTTGCCCAATCCATGTATGCATATAGAGAGGCATGCACAGATACTTAAGAGAGAGGTTGGCTCCTACAAGAAATGAAGGGAATGGGCAATCCTTCTCTGTAATGTGCCCCAGGCTTTGGAAGACATTGCCTCTGGAGACAATGACTGGTATTACATAATACAGTGGCTTGGTTCCTGTGTGTGGTTTGGATTGGACAGCCATATTTATTTCTACTGTGGGATATGATGGTAATGGTTATTTCCTTTGTAAACTTCAAGGCTTTATCAGACTGGATAATACAGAAGTATCTGTAAGTAAGTAAACAAGTAATAACAATTCTGAATCTCTCAGGTTTTTGTCCTCATAATGGGAAAAAAAGAAAGGAGTCAAATATTTTTTTTTGTAGGAAGCTGGTTGAAGGAAACAGCCTAGAATTTCAATCTTTCAATTAAGAGAAAGAAAACAGAGGCAATGAGAGGACAAAGCTTCTTGTTTGCATGAATCTTATCTACCTTTAATGCTCAGTAAAACTAAAGAGTTGATGCTTCTGCAGTAGCATCTCCATAGCCTCTTCAGAAAAATCTGGACCCAAACAATGATTGGGTCTATAAACAACAAATATGAGCCACGGTGGCACAGTGGTTAGAATTAGTACTGCAGGCTACTTCTGCTGACTGCTGGCTGCCTGCAATTTGGCAGTTCAAATCTCACCAGGCTCAAGCCTTCCAGCCTTCCTAGGTGAGTAAAATGAGGACCCAGATTATTGGGGGCAATGTGCTGACTCCGTAAACCACTTAGAGTGGGCTGTAAAACACTGTAAAGTGGTATATAATATAAGTGGTAATATAAGTGCTATTGTCATTGCTATTATATTCTGTATTTAAAATAGGTAAAGACTCATACCTAAGGAACCCAACCACTTTGTCATTGGTTCCAACCATCACAGGAAAATATCCAGCTTGAATTACAAAATTAAGCAGTACAATCTAAGCTGCAATGGAAATGCTAGCTATGGTCATGGGGCAGATCATCAGGATGGTGCAAATTGGCTATTGGAAAAAAAAAAAAACACACCCCAGCATCCTAAAACACGCTGCTCAGGAGGAGCAGATCACTATAGGCAACACTACAGAACTCGATGCCTGTAGGAACATAGTGATTGTGACAAAACAAAAGTCTGAGATTGATAAAGTGAGTTTGTTTACGTTTTTCACCTCTGAACACTACAAAATTGGATCACTGCATGCAGTTATACAAATAACTGCATGCAGTTTGGGAATTAGCATTCTTATTCTCCCACCACCACCACCACTTGTACAGTAGATCAGACGATAGTAGAACAGCAGATCAATGTGGGATTGGTGATAAAACTGAAGGTGCAACTATTGCCAGATGCTTGGATTACATGCTCAGCAGGATAACAAAAAGTTCTAATCCTTGTTTCTGCCTTGCTTTGCTGATTTGTTCTTGGTCCTAATATGCTTCAGATTCTCTGGTAAGCAGGGACCAACCTATTTCCCAATTAGAAGTTTGTATCTTCTCCCTTGCATCTCAGCTAAATATTCTTCCATCAGGGCAGCTTCATACCCAGTTAATTTTCCAATCTTCCTAGTCCATCTTTGAAAACAGTGTGATAAAGCCAGCAGTACCTAGCAGCAATCACTCAAGCATAGCAACTTGTGCAGTTTCACAGATTGCTGGTTGGACTGAAGCTGGGGTGGCCAAGTTCAAGCAATTGCTCAATGCAAGATATCTGGATGGTCAAGTTACCCTTTTGGCCTTGGTTCCCCATGTGGAAGATGGAGCTGTAAACAGGACAGTGACTGTCATGTCCGCAGCATAACAAAGAGGAGGCTTAGACTTAGAGAGCAGCCTCTGCCCATACCAGTGCAAAATAGTATGATGAATACAACCCAGACGGCTTTTCTACTAATCTGACCTTGTTGATATGATAGAGTAAAGCGATATTTGTAAAGTAAATATGAAAGCCTCTCCTCTTCCAGAATGCTAAATGCCTATCGAAGAACCTGAACTATCAAAGGCAATAAAAGTGTTTAAATTCCAATAAAGCTCCAGGTGAAGATAGTTTCCCCACTGAGCTTTAAAATTCTTTCAAGCTCAATTGATTCCAATTCTTTTTCTTCAAAGGAGATTTAGAGGTGCTGTGAACAGTCCCTTTTTTGCTTTCTGAAAATAAAGATGTTTTCCTTTGCTCGGGGTGCCTAAATGGTTAAGCTGCTCTTTTTCTCTCCCAAGGGGAAAAAAAAGTAAAGATCTGCTAAGGATTACCTGTCCAATTATGTTTTTCCAGACATTGCTCTAATAGACAATTCTCTATTAAAAACCTTCCAAGATAGATTGGGTTGTAAAATATAGTGTCCAGGTTACCATATGAGGATCTGCCCAGGTTATTTAATGCAAAAGGAGACCTTCTCGTGCCCATCCACCTGCACCCTTCCCAGCTGTTTTAATTTCCTATTTGTTCTTCTCCTTCCATATGGCAGCATCAGAGTCCTGCTTATTAGAGAACACAGAGGACATAGTGAATGACAAGGCTGAAGTGAAATGAATGGAGGGATTGGCAGTTGCCTTGTCAGTAATGTACCAAAGATACAAGGCATAGCAAAATAAATCTACCATACCAGGAATGATGTTCTAATGGGATAAGTATTGCTGGCAAGGTGGTAGACAGAGTCCACATCATGGTTTTTATTTTTCTTCAGCAGACAATCAATTAACATAACACAACCTGCCAAACACAGAAAAGAAAATTGCTTTAAATTCAGTTAGAATTCATATTGATAGTCGTGCTACCAAGAATTAAGGGAGCCCTGAACAAGACACTTTGGGTCATAGCATACCACTGATCTTTTCCCCCTAACTGTAGGGTCCCAATTGATTTAATTTAATTTAATTTAATTTCCAATTTATATACCGCCCTTCTCCCTGAGGACTCAGGGCGGTGTACAGCCAAGATAAAAAACATAGAATACAAAGATTAAAAAACATTTAAAATATATATATAAATTTTGGCCCAAAAGTTAAGAAATCACAGACTGATTAAAAGAATTTAAAGATTTCTTCTTAAGCCAACCCGGCTTGCTGGAAAATATGGGTTTTAAGGGAACGACGGAAGGCATTGAGGTCATGGATTCTCCTTATCTCCGGGGGCAACTGATTCCAGAGGGTGGGAGCCCCCACCGAGAAGGCCCTCCCCCTGGGGGTCACCAGCCTACATTGTTTGGCTGATGGCACCCTGAGGAGGCCCTCTCTGTGGGAGCGCACGGGTCGATGGGAGGTCGTCGGTAGCAGCAGGCGGTCTTGCAGATACCTAGGCCCTATGCCATGGAGCGCTTTAAAGGTGATAACCAACACCTTGAAGCGCACCCGGAAGACCACCGGGAGCCAGTGCAGCTCGCGCAGGAGCGGTGTTACATGGGAGCGCCATGTTGCTCCCATCACTACCCGCGCTGCTGCATTCTGGACCAGCTGGAGCCTCCGGGTGCTCTTCAAGGGGAGCCCCATGTAGAGAGCATTGCAGGAGTCAAGGCGAGAAGTGATGAGGGCGTGAGTGACTGTGCACAAGGTGATGCCAATATATAACAATAGATTTAAAAGGGACTCTACCCCCTTGCTACATACCACTTCATAGCAAAATGAATGGGTGTCCCATATGAAGTTGCAGAATGAGGTAGAATTGACAACAGACCTATTGAAGAACTTGAGCTATCAATCTTTGCCCCACGACAACAACCCTTTATACTTGACTATCAAATAACATAAAACAATCAAGTGATGTAAGAGCTAGCAACCCGTCAAGGAGAATCATTTGCTTGTCCACTAAATATACTAGGAATGAGGTCTGCTAATATGGGTGAGTTCTATTAATCCACTTTGAAGATCAGCAAAAGAGCTTTTGCTTTCCCCTGATTGTGTTTGTGAGTGTCTGTCGTATTCCAAGCAACTGCTTATTACAACTATCAGAAAAGAGAGAGTGTAAAAAGAGTAGCAATAGCATGCATATGGCAAGTCATATAAAATATAATGCATTATAAGGTCCATGCTAAACTCCAGATGCAGACACTAGGGTATGACAATGCATATATAAGTTTTGTAACTCAAGACCCTTTCTCTGTTTTGTTTACAGCTCCATAAACCATGTTTTATTTCCTGTCACACAGAGGGATTTACAACGTGAATCTGGCTGATTTTTGAAATGTTCCACAAGCAGCAATCCTGGGTAAAATATTTTCAATAGCTGAAGTGTCCCCTACCCCCAGGTACTAATTCATCACACCTTTGCTAATATTAGTGTTCAGATTCAGATTTGTTTAGTTGCAGAGAACACATGGCAACAGATTTTCTAAGGCAGAGCTTAGGACTCAGCCTTTCTTTTTTTTTTCCTCTTGCTTTTTCACTCCCTTTGAAAGTAAGACAGATAACATTCATAAGCAGGCATGGCCCTTTGCCTTATCCCATACCCCCAAGAATGCAACTATTTCACGTTTTCTCTTTCAAATGATTCCAGTACATACTGGAAATAACATATTAAATAACTAGTATACAAGCAATGAGCTACATATGTCCAATAAAAAGCCAAGATTTTTGACGTTTTACAGGAGCCTAATCAGCAAGGTACGTGAGTGTCTCCAAACTTTAAACTTTATTACAATACTGGTTGCCTAACATGGATTTCAGAATGTTTCCTTATTACCCAAAAACATCTATGAAAGAGTTAGAAAATGTTGATTTATCATCATTGTCTGTCTGTTTGTCTATCATCTATCCATCTATCTTACTAGAACTGATGATGTTACCTAGTTTAGGTATTGAAAAGTCTACCAGAAAGCAACCAAGCTCAAGAGCACCAACCTTAAGCAACAAATATCCTCCTTTATTGGTATCTGCCTGCCTGCCTGCCTGCCTGCCTGCCTGCCTGCCTGCCTGCCTATCTATCTATCTATCTATCTATCTATCTATCTATCTATCTATCTATCTATCTCTATTCCTTAAAAAGTCTAATAAAAATGAAAATGTTGTTGTTGTTTTAACCATTTATTTGTGTCCGACTCTTGGTGAGTTTATAGGCAAGTGTTCTCCATGCTACCATGTCAAGCACAGCTTCTTTCAATTGTTGTATGTTCAGTTTTGTATCATATTTGATGTTATCAAGTCAGCATGTTCTTTGCTCCCTCCTTCTTCTTGTTCCACTAATCATTCCTAGCATCATTCCCTTCTCCAATGAATTTAAAAATTAAAATGCCAAGTGCATTTACCTCAGTGGCAAGCCATTTGTAATTTTAAAAGCTTAACATGACTTTGAATTGTAGTTCTTGGATATCTGGGATAATGGAAGAATTTAACTCTTCTTTCCTGAATTGGAAAAATGCTGTTCAAAATGCAATAACTCAGTTGCTGATAGAAATATAGATGTGTAGAAGGGTGGTTAGATGTTTACCAGGATTAAACCTTCTCTGTACAGACATTACTGATCATATACAAAATTACTTATTAATAAAGCCAAAATTGGGCTCAAATTGTAGGCAATATTTAGTGACACAGGCAGTTAGGGCTTTAGCTTGTGTTATTTTGTCACACAAAAGAAAATCCAACGTTGCCATCGCTAATAAAGGAATTGGAAAGAATTTCAGATGCCATGTTTTGCATAGTTTCCCTATCCTTTTTTTCTAACCCAATATTAGGTTGCAAAGAAATTATGTGAAGGAAGTCCGGACTCTGTCCTTATGTCGGTCAGCACAATCATTCTGAAAAAACTAAATAGAATGGGGTTAGATTTGGCATACTGGGAGAAATGAGTAAAAGAAAAACTGAGTTCGTAAATGAGCTAAATCCAGCCAGGGTTTAAGGGAGGGAAATCCTTAAAAATATCTCCAATTCCTCTCAATGGGCAATTTTTCTCAACTTTGGCACTTTTAAGATGTGTGGATTTCTACTCCCAAAATTTTCCAGCAGTATTCCCAGTTCCCATCTTTCCATCCTCCTGGTCACCTAATCCAAAGGAAAGGATATAGATCCCATTCTATAGCTCTGTGCACACCTTCACAAAAACATACAGTTGCTTCTGGTAAAAGCATTGGAAATGATTCCAAAAGCCAAGTGCTGCATACTTTCTCTACCTTATTTATGCAAAAAAGTATGTATATTTTCAGGCTGTTTTCAAAACGACTTAATACAACAGTATATATGCTGGTTCATTATATTAATGAACTTGTTATTTCAAAACTGATGACTAGACCTATAATATGTAGATTGAAGGATATTAGCTATGCCTCATCCTGTAATCACTGATGTTCAGCATAATGTGTGTAATGTTGTAAGAGCCAGTGAATCATCATACAAACTATCACAGCAGATACCCTTTTTGTTAATTTAAATAATTAGGAGGAACTGTGTGCATGTTAGGAAACAAAAGAAAATAGAATCATTAGAGATGGAAGCTCATCGTGATTCTGCAAAGAAGGAGCCACACACTTTATTATTTATGTATCCATTTACCCATTTATTTATTTAATATCCCACTTTTATTCCTTTAATAAACAACTCAAGGCAGCAAACATACTGAATATTCCTTCCTCCTCCTAGTTTCCTCACAACAACAATCTTGTAAGGTGGGTTGGTCTGTGAGAGAATGTCTGGTCAGTCACTTAGCTGGCTTGCATGCCCAGAACAAGACTAGAACTCAAAGTCACCTAGTTTCTAGCTTGGTGCCTTTACCCGTCACTCTTCCAACCTAGTCATTGATATGAAGTTACTTCTTTTAAATTTGGCAGCCAAACCTACCAAAAAAACAAAACAAAAAAAAACAAAACATGCACAGATTCCAATAACATACCAAGCATCAAAGGGATAAGATATTACTTAAAATACTTTTATCTGTGAGAAATATATCGCTAGATTTTATTCATCTTTTTCCAGGAAGTGCAGACACATTTTTATTCTGCTTAATAGACATAATCTATACCATATTTTTCAGAGTATAAGACGCAGCTTAGTTTTTGGGGAGGAAAATAGGGGAAAAAAATCTGCCTACCAGGTATTCATCTGGCTAGCGTCCTAAGTCTAGTCAGCTTTAGCACACTAGTTTGCTGGTTTTGAGCGCGCATGGGTGCTTTTTATCCCCTGCTTGGGGATAAAAAAACAGCTTCTAAAGCACAGCTGATCTTTGGAGAGAGAAGCAATGAGAAAAGCAGGTGAAGCTCGGAAGATTTCTTCACTCGCTAATGCCTTGTTAGGGCTGAAAAAAAGCTTCGAAAAAGCTACATTCGGAGTATAAGACGCACCCAAATTTTCAGCCACTTTTAGGGGAGAAAGTGTGTCTTCTACTCTGAAAAATATGGTAGTTTAATTGGGTTATTGTGAGTGGTCAGGTAATTGTTGGTCTGGTGAAGCTTCTAGATCATGCTTTGAATGTTGATGGTGTACTCTTGCAAAGAGGGAGCAACACTGATGATGCAGTGAAAGAATAGAATAGAATAACAGAATTGGAAGGGACCTTCTAGTCCAACCCACTGTTCAGGCAGGAAACCCTATACCATTTCAGACATATGGTTGTCCAATCTCTTCTTAAAAACTTCCAGTGTTGGACCATTCACAACTTCTGGAGGCAAGTTGTTCCACTGATTAATTGTTCTAACTGTCAGGAAATTTCTTCTTAGTTCTAGGTTGCTTCTTCCTTGATTAGCTTCCATCATTGCTTCTTATTCTTCCCTTAGGTGCTTTGGAGAATAGCTTGACTCCCTCTTTTTGTGTTAACCTCTGAGATATTGGAACACGCTATCATGTCACCCCTAGACCTTCTTTTCATAAGACTAGACATATCCAGATCCAGCAGTTGTTCTTTATATGTTTTAGCATCCAGTCCTCTAATCATCTTTGTTGCGCTTCTCTTCTTTCTAGAGTCTCAACATCTTTTTTACACAGTGGTGACCAAAACTGGATGCAGAATTCCAAGTGTGGTCTTACCAAGGCATTATAAAGTGGTATTAACATTTTATGCGGTCTTGATTCTATTCCTCTTTAATGCAGCCTAGAAGTGTGTTGGCTTTTTTGGCAGCTGCAGCACACAGCTGGCTCATATTTAAATAATTGTCCACTAGGACTCCAAGATCCTTCTCATGGTTACAACTATTGAGCCAGGTACCACCTATACTCTACCTGTGCATTTGGGTTTTCTTGCCTAAATGTAGAACTTTACTTTTTTCACCATTGAATTTCATTTTGTTATTGAATATGGCAAAAGTCATGATTAGAGTAATCTGAATATAAGTAGTCCTTGACTAAAAACGATTTGTTTAGTGACTACTCAAAGTTGCAATGGCACTGAAATAAGTGATTTATGACTCATCCTTGCACTTACAACCATTGGGGTGATTCACTTAACAACTATGGTGAAATTAGGCAAGACTCACTTAACAACCACCTTGCTTAGCAATGGAAATTCTGATTTCAATTGTAATTGCAAGTCAAGGACTCACTGTAATGCCCTCCAAATAATACTGGGAGCTAAACAGTAAGGCTATACATAATATGGATAGATGATTTACTTTCAGCCAGAACTGGTACTTCAGAAAATAACCTGCATTAGTCCTGAGTCAGACATAAAGTTTAAAAAGCACAAAAATGTATTTTTTTTACTGACTGGAATCAGGCACCCCAACAATTGAACTATAATATTTTTAAAACCCTTATTAAAGTAGTGAATATAGACCCAAACAATTCTTTAAAAGAGGCTTTCCTCAGTTTCTGAGAAGTAGGTGCAGGAATTTTGGAACCTGTCCCTTTTTCATGCAGATACTTTTTTTTTTTTAAAGTATTCACCTATATTTTGTTTTTGTTTGGTTTGGAATACAATAGAATGGGTGATATTTATAAAACGTGACAGAAACTTTGGGTTTTGCCCTGAATCATATTATGTTTGCAGGGGCTCTCCTTTTCCCAGGGTTCCATGTTTGCAGAGCTTTTAAAGAATCATACCCTGTGATTAGAAGGCTGACCTCTCAATCTTTCAATTCTGTTCTTTACCTTCCTGTCCTCCCCATCTTTGAGGAATGAAGCTGAAAATAGTGATTTATGGAATCAGAATATCTAACTTTCCTCAGCGTTCTGAAGCACCAAATCACTCACAAGATGTCATGATGCCCCCAATCACAGGGATCCTGTTTCATCTACAGCAACTATAGGTTTGTTTCGATTCTGAATCCAAATGAATCCCAGTAAACCGTTCATGTGTGCATCTCTCTCTCTCTCCCCCCTCCCTCCCTCCCTCCCTTCCTCTGTGTGTGTGTGTGTGTGAGAGAGAGAGAGAGACAGAGAGAGAGAAAGCGAAAGAGTGATTGAAAAAGTGTTGAAGGGAAGGGGTCAGGATATACAAGCAGAGTGCAAGTGAGACTGAGTATTTCATTAAAGAAGCCTTGGACTGAAAATGGGAGAAGAATTCCATTCTTGGTAGAATCAGGTATTTGCTTGTACAAGAGTGAATTTTATTCCTAATAATAAAGTACTGGTAGACAAGAAACAGTAAACAAGTTTCCTCAGGTTTCAAACATTTCATCAAAGAAAAAAAAATGTTTGGAAATTCCTTACACATTTTTAATGTAAAATTCAACACACCCTTCTTTAGAGCAGGTTTGCTGACCCAGTTATAGCCTTTTCCTACTTTTTATACTCCAGGGCCTTTTGGTTATTAGAGAGAGCTTTTAATGAGCTGAACAGAAAGAGAAAGCTGTAGAACTTGGAACCTGGTGCATTTCAGACCGTAGAAAAGTCCCGTTCATCAGAAGCAACCTTGCCCTCTGAAATGAGGTGTAAATGTGACCACCAATTTTAGAAATTCTAGAAGCCATCATAAGGAAAATGTGTTTTGAACTTTCATTGATAACAAATTCTTTGATTTTTTTTTAAAAAATTAAAGAGTCCACCCTATTTTTGCAAACTTATTTCTTTACCTTCTGTTTCTTGATAAGATTGAGGCAAATTCTTTTTCTCTTATTTGAATCTAGATTTAAATGTTGCACTAGGCCATAATGGGTTCCTTTCTTTGTGGTGGAACATGTCTTAGAGATGATGATGAACCAAAGGTTTGAGAACCCATCCAACTGTGATTTGCTACAGGAAAATGTTAATCCAGTATTTGAAATTGTTCCCAAACAGGTGCCAGCCAGATAACTGATCTCAGAACAGTCGCTTGATCATATTCACTCAGCATTCTGTGATTTAAGGTACAGTATAACACAAAAGGAAAGCAGAATACAGTAAGAATAGAGGCTTGGCTACCTCTCTAAGCTAAGAGTGGGGAGGACAGTAGAAATGCAAACTATGATTCCAATTTCCTTCTATCTTCCCTTTGTATTGTGGTTTAATATTTGCTTTTCTCTCCTGAGTCCCTTGCATTTGGATTTCTATGGTAGGGACTCTATTATGTCAATTATTACTCATTTTCAAGAAATATAGTAGTGAGTGAAAGTAGAGCATTTGTTACTAAGGAGGAAGAGTTCTGAAGCTGTCAAAGTGCTAATAGCAACTAAATTCCGTTACCTATTTCTATATTACCTATGATAATTTCCAGTAAAATATTAGAGGAAACAGTGGGCAATAATATTGCATAAATGCTTTCATGATATAACTATCCCCATGCTTCCTTAAAAACAAAACCTGCAGGTCTCTCTGATGAACAAGTGGGGGAAAAAAGATGAAAATTACTGTTCTTTGTAAGATTTATAATCAAGAAAGGAATCAATCATTTGATGCATGCTCATCATTCAGGCAACCTAAATTTCGGTCTTCATTAACTTCTTGTCAATCAAGAAATTCTTCCTTTGAAGTGAAAACATTGCTCATCTTCTGGGTCATATCCAATGTTATACAAACTGACTGCCACTTGCACAATGGAATTTCCCTTTGATTGCCTCATTTGCCCTCTCCTTTGGCAAGCCTACATCAGAAGGTCCATCAGACCTCCAGACTCCAGAGCATATTTATATGCACTAGGCAGCGCTTAAGAGAGGAGACAAGAAGAATGTGTTCCACGGGCAGATTCCATTCACTGGAAGTTTGTAACTGGGTGCAACTTGTCACCTTCTATCTCTATCATGCAAACACTGTTCCTACAATCTTCCCATGAATGCAAAGAATTTGCAATTAAAGAATCTCTGTGTGTGTGTGTTTGCTCCAAAGAAACTGATGTGTTTATGATGATACAGTAAGAGAACTTGGTTTGGGATCATCTCAACATGGAGAAATATGGGAGCATTTTTATCATTGCTAATGCCAGTACAGACAGAGCTTCACCATAGGGCTCTATGGGCAATTTTAATGAAGATGGCATGGGATATTCACCTATTCCAATTTTTTTTATTTGAGTTTTATTGGGTTTTAACAATTAAACAATTCTTATTCAACTCTTGTGCATGACTGTGACCATTTACATATCATCACACTAATGTTCTCCTATACTCTATATAATTTTACAAAATCTACTATCTCTTATTTCACTTTTTTTTCTATCTTCAATCCAATTATACCATTTCTCCCATATTACGTAAAAGTCCGAATCCATCAGTCCTTTTAGTTCCAATGTCATTTTATCCATCTTGGCGCAATCTAATATCTTTCTAATTATTAAATCTTCAGAGGGTATGTTTGAACTTCTCCTACATAGTGCAAATGCCAATCTTGCCACCGTTGTCATATGTAGAATAATATATGTTGTTGTTTTTTCATATTTCTTTTTCATTATTCCTAGAAGAAACAATTCTGGTGTATATTCTGTCTGGAAGCCTGTTACTTCCTGTATCCAACTATGTATTTTCATCCAATATTTTTTTTGTTTCAGAGCATAACCATCATGTGTGAAAGAAGGTACCTTGCTTTTGGCCACATTTCCAACAATTGGGGTTTAAATTTGGATATATTTTTGCCAATCTAGAGGGCGCTAAGTACCAATGGTAAAACATTTTATATTGATTTTCTTTATATTTTGCCAACCTGGTTAATTTATAATTTTTGTTCCAAATTATTTCCCAATCTTCTAGTTCAATATCATGTCCAATATTCCTAGCCCAGGCTATCATAGCTCCTTTTACTATGTCTTCAGCTCTGTCAAATTCTAGTAAATAATTATAAATTTTTCATCTGGGCCAATCAATATTTTATCTAATTGTTTTGGTAGAATTTCAATGCCATATTCATTTTTATCTTTTCACCTATTCCAATTTAAATGTAACTGTAAGCCTGCCCAAACCTCTGATGAATGCCTTTCAATATCATAATGCTATCTTTATAGAGATCCTCTTACTATGCCTCTAGGAGGCCAATAGAGTTGCTACCCTTGCACAATGTGGAGCTCACCTCTGCTGTTGCTGCTGGGAAGATCAGTGGTAATGTTCTCCAGCACTTACCTGGATTACCAGAAAACCAAAGAGGCAAAGGACAACACAGGCACCTGGAAAGGAGGGCAAATGGAGAAGAGGAGGACATGTTAACTTCTTAACTTTCTTGGCACCTGCAACAAAATTACAATGAAAAACTGCAACAACAAAAAAAGTGCTTAGGCCTACGTGTACATGAAATTACCTTTTCCAGCATCAGGAAGACTGGTTTTTCAATCACAGGAATGTGCTAGAGCCAGTTCCCAGACAAAAGTCTTCGGAGTGTAACTGATTAAGGTCCTGTCAATTTCACTTAGCAGCTCCAGCCTGCAGGAGGGCACTAATCAACTCATCCAGGTACCAGAGCAAACCTTGCTAGCTTGACATTAACACTTTTTAAGGAAATGCTTTGCCAAAGAAAAGCTCAGGAAGAGATACTCAGAAATATTTAGGCAATAGGATTACCCTGTCTGGTAATCCTATGCAATGGGTAAAGAATTACTATTTGGCAAGTAGGGGGAACTAGGCAGGCAACAAAGTAGCATAAGAATCTCCCGTCTACTCCTCCCAGAATACAAGAGGCAGAAGAGCAGCAGATAAGTTATTTGCAGAAACAGCGATCTTATGGAAGATGTTCCATGAAGTTGATAAAAAAAAAAAATAGTATATTTGCTGCTGGTGAGGTTCTGCTTATCTAGCAGGAGAAGCAGAAATGACTGTGAATGAATGCTATGGTCAGATAGGAGTGAAGCAGTGGTGGGTTGCTTCTGGTTTGGTCCAGTTCTATAGAACTGGTAATAAAACTGGCAGGAGGCTCCGCCCACCCACCACAATGTCGTCATGGGTGATCTGCGCATGCACAGAAGCTTCTGCGCATGCGCAGAAGTGTGCACGCAGTCCCGATATGAACCGGTAGTAAAGGTAAGTAGAACCTACCCCTAGAGTGAAGGTTTTGACCCTGCAGATTTCAGGACTTCTGTCCTCCTCCATACAAGTTTGAATGTTTGCATAAGAGGGTTTTCTGAGGGAAAACACTCATTCCACCTGGATTGCCTTGATCCAGCTTATGCTGACCTTAAGAAGACGACTAAGAACATGTTCTCAACAGGTTGTCTCAAGGACATGTCATCAGCAAATGGCAAGCAAGATATCTGAGAGCTGTGTGGATAAATCTTAAGTCAAAAGAATCCTGCTGTAAATTAATTTAATTTTCTACTTCCAAAATATTCCACAGCTTTTCACTAGTGGAAGTAAACATAGTTATAGAAAGTTCTATCAAAGCAATTGTTTCAACAGTCCTATCATCAAAGGATAGTCTCTCCAGTGAACATTAAGCTCTGCTGTTGTGCCCTAGTAGAGTATGAACCCTACCCCTTTATTCATATGCTGGCCCTTCCTTGGGGGTGGAACTTATGGACTGCCTGCTGACATGTGGTTTCAACTGTACCAATGATTAGGGAATGGTGGAGTGGTAGTTGAAGGACATTTCAAGGGCCATAAGACTCCCATTCAGTGCATCTTTCTAATGAACGAGGAAGTAATGGCTTTGAATTACAGAATATTGATTGACTAAGATTGAGAACTATACAGTGAGGGATCAATGTTTCAGATCTCACTACAACCATAAACTTATGAGATGGTCCTGAAGTTTTCCTCTCCTCCCACAAATGGAGATGTGTTTCCAATTTCTTTTAATGATTGCAGCTTGATTTGGGAATGTTAGCAGAGAAGATTTATAACTCAAGGCAGGAATAAACTTCACCTGTTGGCTTCTCCAAGCAGTTGCTATTATCAAGTCAGATTGTTTTTCTTCTCTTCCATTGGGCCCAATTGATAACTACATGAGACTACCATATACTATTGTTCCAGTGATTCTTGAAATAAATAGGCAGAGCTTGAGATAAATAGGCAGAGTCTTTAAAGTGGTAAATTTCCCCTTATTTCAAAGTTCAGTCCTGAATGTTATTGATTTTGTGTCCAAATGGCATCATCTAAAAGAAAAAAGAGGCATATGAATCTTAGAATTTGCTAAAACATAGGAACCCCCCTTTTTTAAGGGAGTGGGGAACATGGGAGGATCTTACAATAGGGAACCCTTAATCAGAGCTGTTTCAAATGACTGTGAAAATGCTGAGTGATTAAGAGAAGAAAAAGAAAAGGAAATGGGAGAACAACTGAACCACAGCATCAGGGAACAGAAAAGATGTTGAGACTTTGGAAAAAGTGCAAAGAAGAGCAACTAAAATGATTAAAGGCCTGGAGACTAAAACATACACCATGAAGAATGGTTGCAGGATTTAGGTTGGCTAATTAAGAAAAAAGAAGGACTAGGGGGAACATGATAGCAGTATTTCAGTATTTCAGAGGTTGCCACAAAGAGAAGGGTGTGTGTGTGTGTCAATTTATTTTCCAAAGCACTAGAGGGCAGGACAAGAAACAATGGATGGAAACTAATTAAGGAGAGAAACAACCTGGAATTTAGGAGAAACTTCCTAACATTGAGGACAATGAACCAGTGGAACGGCTTGCCTTCAGATGTTGTGGGTGCTTCTTCATCACTGGAGGTTTTTAAGAAGAGACTGGACAGTCACTTGTCTGAAATGGTATAGGATCTTCTGTTTGAGCTGGGGCCTGGACTAGAAGACCTCCAAGGTCTCTTCCAGCTCTATTCTGATAATAAAAAAATGTAGTGTAATTTTGCTAGAGATTTTTCTCTAGACAGCAACTGTACCCATCACCTATGAATCAGTGTCTGAAAGAACATAGAATAATATAATAATAATATAATAATAATAATAATAATAATAATAATAATAATAATAATAATAATAATAATTGGAAGGTACCTGGAGGTCTTCTAGTCCAACCCGCTGCTCAAACAAGAGACATAATACCATTTCAGACAAATGGCTGTCCAGTCTCTTTTTTAAAATCTCCAGTGAGGTTTTTAACAGAGCATAACAGAGTGCCGTCAAACTACTGCACTCCTCCCCCAGCCTCCCTCCACTCTTTAAGATCTTGGGATAAATTCCTCCTGTTTTCTTAGCAGCTGCATTTTGGCTACATAGAGGTTGGCAGTCCCTGCTGGAAGAAATGTTAAGAGGGAATAATGCACCGGGGAGAAAATAACATGTACTTTCCATGTTTTCCTTTTATTGATTTCTTTGATGTTAATAGCTCACTTTGGGAATCAAACCATCATTCCTTCACTGGAACTCTTGTGTACATGTAGTGCAAGTAGAACTTAAAGGCTTTTAGTTTAACCTTAAGTTACGCTTATTATGTAAAAAGAATACAATACTTTGGAAAGGAAGGTCCTGTCTAGATAATAAAGTCAGCAAATGTTGGAGTTATGAAAGAGAATGAGTTAATATCTTTTTCCAGATCTAATTCACGAGTTCAAATGGAATAGCAAGATCAAAGGCAACACTTTACATTCTGAAGCTTTGAAGCGGACAAGTTTCTCCCTCTTAACAAAGTTGAAGTCATTTTAACTTCATCAACTAGCATGGGAAAACTAATAATAACTGTTACATTTCCAGTGCAGGAAAGACTGAAAACAATTTAATGAGTGCTTACAAAATCTGTTGTATTTGATCAGGGCTAATAGCTTGGATGACACGGAGATGATAGATTAGCATAACACCATATTAGCCCTTTTCACATCTGCTGCTCTTCAGCACATATTTGGTGCCATGATCCTCAACAAGAACAAGATTGTGTAATAGATGACCTCCTAAAAACTCCTTCCTGTGTTTCTGAGCTATTTCTGCCTCTCTTTGAAAAAATTAATTAGATATAATAATGGTTCATAACATAGTTAAGATTTGTTTGTAAGGTGACCAGTTATGTCTTACCAGAAAATAGATAATGTATCACTCAAGACAGTGCAGGAGACAACAGAGCACAAATTTGTTGTCAGGCTTAATTGATAAGAGGTGAAAAGATGCCCTGTCCTGTAAGGGAGGGGAGCTGAAGGCTCATGGGGACAAAGAGGAGGCCAGAGAGCAAAGATAAGAGATTACATAACTCAGGCCATGTAATCAAACTTTTTTTTGGATGCACTCTGGAGCCCCACTTGTTCACCATTGTTAAAAATAAACAGCATGTTTTTTCCTACCTTCCACTGGGAGGTGAGAAAGAAAAATGAACATAGTGCTGTTTGAAGACTCTTTGGAAAATGTTGGCATGTATGAGCAAACTCTGTACAAGCAGGGAGACATACACTGGGCTGTATTTCCTCCCAGCATGGCAAAGTTCTCTACCCTTTTATTGGCATCTATACAGAGATTTTGTTGGCACAGTATGGAAAGTATGGGGACAAGAACTCCTGGCACGCGAACAAAGGAGAGCAAGCCATGACATCTATTACACATTATTTACATGTTCAGAGTATTGGAAAATTACCTTGGGTAATTTCCATTTTAGTTTGCACCCAGCACATTACCAATCAACCCCTGAATCCGTATCAGAACAAGCACACACACAACCCGGTTCAGCTAGTGAAAAATATAGTGTGTTTATTAAACATTAACAAACAACAAAAAAGATTAGCTGCAAAACTGAAATAAAATGCAGGCATAGGCAGAGAGAAAGACATGAACAGCAAACTAATATTATCTCCAAAATCATTTATCAAAAGGCATCAAACTTTCTAGAGCCACTGAGAACAATATTGGGGATAATTAGCATTAACCATCCCAAAGAAAATAGTCCAACTTAAACCCTTTGATTACATAACAGTATAATAGAAATACTCTAACATAAGGAAGCTGTAGTTTTTCTATCTTGACCCTGCATTCATTAACATTGTAGATATACATTACATAAAGTAGCTGTGTTCTGCTTTAAATGGAATTTATGAGACTACTGAGAAGCCATCTTCTTCAACGTGTCTTAAAATGTTTGGTCTTTTTTATTTTTAATTTCAGTCCTATGCAAATTAAAAATGTTCTTCAGGCAAAGTGAGAAGGATAATCTCTAATACTAGGGCAGAAGGGAAAAATTCTTGGAATATTAGCACTGTAGGAAGCATAGACAATTAAAATATTGGATTCCCTGAAAGAGCTTTAAAATATTCCCATTAGGAAATAGAGATGGAAGACTGACTTAATTATAGTAGGATGTATAGGGAAAGACAAAATGAAAAAGGCCATAAATATTCAGATACAATTATTTTTTCCGAAAAGCAAGTTCACACTTTTGATTATTTTATACATATAAGACATAATATTTACAATGACTTTCATCACTTTCATTTCTGAGGTAGCACTTTCACCTTGTATAGTCTTTGGAGTTAATCAATTGCATTGAACACATTGATCAGAAGCTATGTAATTTTTATTCTCACACTTTTATCTCTTTTTATCATCTTTTATATAAGAAGCCTAAACATAACTTTATCTTTTGAACATGTATCAATCAATTCTTAGTGTTAATCATTTTCTATGAAGGATTATTTCTGATTCTCACTCTTCTGATCATTTAAAGAACAAATGTAGTTAATGCTGGTGGTTTTAAAAAAATGTAATAGAATATCAGCTTTTTAATAACTCTGAGACTCTCCAGAATGCACAGCATAAAATTATCTCCAGTTCTCAAGAGTTTATTATGTGAACTCGATTACAGAAAAAAATAATTATCCACAAGAAGCAGCTTAAAACAGGTATGGAAAAGTATTCTGTCATTTGAGAGCCAAAATCAATCAATCAATCTTGATTTTAAATAAAGGAGGAGATATTTTAGTTATTAGTGTAACTGCTCAGATTTCCAATAGGATTTTAGTGTTATTACTCTGGAGTAAGCATATTTGCATATTAGATTTCTACTTTCTTAATCATTTCAACCTCTGTTGTAAACACTGCCTTTAATTGTTGTTTATAAATCTTTGATCCTTGAAACAGCCCATAGCAGATATCTGACATGGCCTAGGTCCAATTCCTACGTCTCACTGTGTTTACCCTCAATATTGACATAGTCATTAACTAAATGGTTATGAACATCATCTAAAAATGGATTTGAAAGTTTTTTTGAAGATAATCCCCTCAGATGGATCCATCTAACTGACCCGCTGGTTCAACTATGACATAAAGTAGTTATTTATATGTTCAGGAAATAATAAGTCACATGGTTCCAAATTATTTTTATGTCCAATCATGTCCAGTCATCTGAATGCCTTTTTTTCTTTGGACAATGTCAAGCATTATATTAAAAATCTGGTGGGGTTTGTTGTCAAGCTCTTATCATCAGACTATTGGTAGCAACCATTGAAAAGGCAGGCAGATTGCTGTGCCTGCTTGATCTTGCACAGACAAACTTTCTATCTAATTTCACCAGTCTCTGAGAAACACAAATATTAGAAAGGTTTGTGGCTTGATTTTGCGGTTGAGACCTGTCAACCCATCATTGTCTATTATTTCATTTCAAGGCCCTGTAGATCCCCAACAGGAGTCTATGAGTTCAACAACCAGCAACAGATTGTTTCTTTGGAATTTAAAAATATAGATATTTAAAGTTAAGAAGGAATGGAATTCTGGAAAACTCCATTCCTTAACTTTACCTATATTTTTTTTCAGAGGAACCAGTTGTGCTTATTACAGTTAATTGTGGGTGTTAAATCAGTAGAGAGTAACATTAATTATAGCTAAACAGACAGGACTCAAGCAACATTGAAATAGTATCCAGATACTGAAGGAGAGTAAAATGACAACAGTAAATAGATATGTTTATATTTTAATTCAATTCATTTTAATCTAGGTTAATCCACTATTTAGTGTGTATGTCTAATAAAATTTAGTTTGCTTATTTTTAACAGCATTGTTGCCTTTTAAAAACACATTTTAACCCACATTATAGAGGTCTTCTAAATCCATTCTTAGCCTATTTGTAATCCACTTCAGTTTGACTGTAATCCATTTCCATTTTATTATTATTTTTTAATCCATGTTTAAATAATTGGCCTAAATCAGGAATTCAAGAATTATATTATTGCTTCCTGTTGAGGATATCTTTAGAGTGATACTTAGGTTGACTGCTTTATTAATCTTTCTGAAAACTGCAGTAGAGGAAGAATCTGAATTATACACATACCAAAATAGAGAGACAGTTTTTCTCGGTTGCAAAAATGAGTTTAAGAACATGGGATTCAGAGATTTTTTTTTCAAGCTAAGCATATACACACACACAGACACTAAGGAGTTAACTAGGTAAATGGTAATGGCATATTCTGAAATCCTATTGGTTTTTGCTTGCCTTGTATCCAAATATCCAAAATAATGTTAAACTAATTTTAAGACTTCTTTGATATGGCATGGGAAGATGTTGTACAATGACTCTGCAACAAACTCACTATGTTGCTTGCATAACAAGTTGTTACCTAAGCGTATCTTGAAAACAGTTCTGGCATAAGACAACCAATTGTGAAAATAGAAGATTTAACAAGATTTCTTTCTTGTTAAAGAAAAGATGTGGGAACAAATGTATTCATGTAGGGTGAAAGAGCCAAAACGAATAAAGTCAAGGAAACAACATCTGGCACAGCAGAACCAAAATGATTGGAGAAATATAACTTCTGTTGTAGACTAAAAATATTATTTCAATGCTGCCTAAAATCTTAGCTCCCAGATAATCAAAGCAGCCAAAAGTTCTATCGAAACAGCATTCTTTTTCTTCTTCTTTTAATTGTAATGATGTAAATATTCTTACTGTTTGCAAGGAAAGATCTAAATTTTCTTACACAATATGAACAATATAGTTGGAGAAAGAAACCCACGAAGAAAAAAAAAAGAGGTAGATGCTTATTATTTACACAATCTGTTCCAACTGCAATAAGGCCAACAAACATTCTATATCCAATTTTCTTTTGTAGAAGGCTATAATGTCAGTTGTTATAGAAGCTAATTGAGAATATGAAAGTGGAGATGTATTTTGAGAACTTATGCATGAACTATTTGCAAACATATGTTGCATTTTTAGAACTTAATAAAGAAAACTATACAATATTGTTGCAAAATATTTTCCGAGAAGTAGTCATGTTAGCCTGTTTCAGCAAAACAATTTTATAGTACCTGAAAGATAAACATATATATTAAGACATTGGGCATTATGGACTTTATTATCCAAAATGAAACAAAAACATATTACATATGCTGATCAGTTTGCCAATGCAAGAAGCATGTGTGTTGCACAATTAGCAACTTTTTGTGAATGGACATTATCAAAAGGTAACAATTACTTTCTTAATCTCCTGCATTTAATTTCCCTTATATTACACTGTTTACCTTTCTCTTTCTCTTGTATACAGCAATGAAGAGGGGGGGGAAAAGAAGCATATACATAGGTACATATACTACTCACAAAAATATTCATTGCATCCAGTAAAAGAAGTTGCTAACAAAACAATATTTATTTATGCTATTGGTAGACTGCTGTACTCCAACAAGACTCTCAGTAGTTTACAATTGTCCTATGTGGTCCTTGGTGCTCTCTGAGCTTGGTTGTTGTTGGGTTGGGTTTTTTTTTTTGCAGACATTTCATTACCAAACTAGGCAACATCATCAGTGCTAACACTACCAAGTTTGATAATGAAATATCTGCAAGAAAACAACCAAACCTAGAGAGCATCAAGGACCCTACAGAACAATTGTAAAGTTCAACCCTGAGCTACAAATATCAGTTACAATTGTCCATTTAAAGATGATATTCGTCCATCGTGTTTGAAGAGGACTTTGACATCTAACAGGTTGTGAGCTGTCCATGATGTGTCCGCAGGTGGCTGGTAAGGCCTATAAGGGCATGAAATGTTCTACCACATGTTGGGCAGATATATGTGGGCACCATTGTTGCAGCATTTGCAGCATTTAAAGAACAATTCACTGAATAAATGCAATTAAAATATCAAAAAGCAACTACTTATATGACTGAAGTCCTCAAACACATTATTTCTTGATGACCTTCCTTGGGCACCGATGTGAATGTTCTTATCTGCTTTTCTGAACACCATGAGGAAGGATAGCATATGGAAAAAGGGCCGGCACGGGGAAGCTGTTCCAAAGGATTAGAGGCCTAATAAAAATTGGCTTCCGCACGCCAAAACTCACATAGCAGCAGATTTTCAAGATCCTTATTTGAGGCATGTAGACCAGTTAAATTGTTTTTGTCAATGAAACAAATTTACAGGAAGCTTTAAATTAATTAAATGACAGCAATAGAAACAGCCTTGCCAGGAAGAAAGCCCACAACAACAGAATAGGCAAAATAACCTTAATGACGGGTTCAGACAATATCCTGGCCTGGTCCTTTAACTGGTCCTTTGAAGCCTTCTGGTGGGTAGTGCTCTCACTGCCCAATAGGCAGTACCAATGGCAATTTTTCAGTTGTTTTTGTAGTAAATGTATTAGCTTTTAATATTCCAACAGAATGTAAAAATATTTTTTGTTCGTTATTTAAGGGGGAAAAATAATTGACAGAATTTAAATGTGAAATCAGGATGTCAGTGAGTAATTTAATTATAGCTTGCAAAATTGCTGCTGTCAGAAAGAGAAAGGATGTCTAACTTCACACTCTTTTAGTGCTGCCCTTGTTTAATTTCTCCTAATGTTGTCATATGTTTCCACAGATGGCCTACCCTTTACAGAAGCATCAGAGAAGAAGTCATCTCTCCAGAAACAGGTCCCCATTGCTGAAAGAAGAGGATAAAATTGTCAGTTACCTCATGCATGTAAAGAGTATAAGTAGTCTTCACTTAGGGGCCACAACTAGGACTGGCAACTCTGTTGCTCAGTGCCATGGTCACTAAGTGGAAAATCACTTATAAGCTTATAGCATCGCTTCCCATTTGGTCATTAGTGAAGCACTACAGCTGTTAAGTGACACATCATGTGACAGGAAGTTTTGCATTCTCCATTTACTTCTGTATTCTCCATTACTTGTCTCAAGTTGTTTGGGAAGCATATGAATAGCAACCATGTAACCCAGGGGTGGGTTCTAAATTTTTTTACTACTGGTTCTGTGGGCATGGCTTATTTTGTGGGCGTGGTTTGATGGTCATGTGACAATTCTTTAGGATTTAGCTGAGGTACTGGTCTACTAGGCTTTTAACTGCTTGCAGAGCTGTACTGGTCTACCCATTTGTTCTTGGAGCATTCCGGTCTACCCATTTGTTTTTGGAGGCACCGGTCTACCCATTTGTTTTTGGAGGCACCGGTCTACCCATTTGTTTTTTGAGCGCACTGATCTACCACCACACTGCCTTTTAACAGTGATCAGCTGTAGGGCGGCCCTTTGAAGCCCCGCGGCAAGAGTTTAAATAGCTTTTTCCTTCTAGCTGATCAGCTGGGACTTGGGAGGCAGCGAATAGATTGGGGGCCAAATAAAAGGTAAGAATAACGTGGGTGGGGGGGCCGGGAGGGCCCAGCTCCCGAACAAAGAGAAACTGTTCGGTGATGTCATATCGTCACTGCTACCGGCTCAGCAGAACTGGGCCAAACCGGGAGGAACCCACCACTGATGTAATCACAGGTTGCTGCTATGGTTGTAAATATGGGGTGTTTTTTTTATACCTTTGGAACTTTGAACAGCCACTAAGTGAGACAGTTGACCAGCAACAACTACCTTTAAGTCCAATCTTCTCTCACCCTCCATAAACAGCCTGAAGAAGATTTCAAGGGAGTCTTGAATAAAAAAGCCATAGAAAAAAAGAGCAGATTCCAGACCCAGAACTTGCCCCATTGCTATACACATATCAATGATAGGATTCCAAGGCCCAGAAGCTTCTCACTCAGTGTACTATAATGGGATGCCCAATTTTTTTCTTGACTGCCCTAGCCTTTGAATAGTGGACCAAGATCCACCCTATTAAAATTAGTAGATGGGACAAAATGTCACTCTGCATTTCATTGAACTGCAGAAATGTTACATTCCAGATATTCATCCAACTATTTGCCCATTTATAGCATTAAAAATAACATTTTGTTTCCAAATTTTGGGAAGATGTCCAAGGCTGGGGTTTTTTTGGGCAGTGGTTGTGATGGTGGAGTTGTTGTGGCTTGTCGCCTGCCATCTCCCTCTGGCAGGGGGAGTCAGGGCCAGCATCAAGGCAATCTGAGAGCTCTGAGGGGGAAGAGAGAATGGAGTTGGTTAGAGATAGAAGTGGACCCTGGGCCGTCCATTAGCCCCCAGATGGAGAGTCAACAGTCCCCAGGTCCAGAGGTGGCTGATGAGGAAGAGCCCTAACCACTAGATCAAACTGGCTATCTAATAACTCTGTGAGTCCATGTACAGTACAGTACACAACTTAATATTGCTTGGCCAGTGTACAAATGTAATATTGCTTGGTCAGATCTTTATACTTATTGGACTGTTGAAAATGTTATTCCTCAACTTAATTAGTATTAAGTGATAGAAAACAAAAGAGTTGAAATTTCTGGTAGTGTAGGGGTCAAAGTGCAGTATCGTAGGCAAACTCTGCCCACAGTCTTCAGTTTGATCCTGACAGGGCTCAAGATTGACTCAGCCTTCCATCCTTCCAAAGTCAGTCATCTGAGGACCCTGATTGTTGGCGGCAATATGCAAATAATGCTTACATTGTAAACTACTCAGAGAGTAAAGTGCCATTGGGTGGTATATAAACCTAAATGCTATTACTAAATGCTATTGCTAATTTATGAAACAGATAATGCCAAGGTAGTTCTAAATTATCTTGCTATTTTCCTATAGTCTGTTACAGTTCTTAATATCCTATTCTGCATTCTGTCTTACGGTAATCATATTTTATAGATACAAACTTAAATGTAATAACAGTTTTATTGTCATATTTGCTTAACCGTTATTTGATGTTAGATCCTGGTATGTTTTATTAGGTGAATACCATGTAGATATATCAAAAACTCACATTCAAGCTCTCATCTTATATACAGTAATCCAGTTTCTGAAATTTATGATGCAGACACTTGGCAAGACCCAATATAATATTGCTATAATATAATTATTTTGTGAGCTTTTCCTGGATCTTTATACAACTAAACTAAATTTAATACAGCAATCAAGGGTTCATAAATTCAAATTGTCCGCTTTTATTTAAATAGCTTCCATTTTGAGATAATGGGCTCAATTCTGTTTCACATGAACAACTGATTTGATGCCCAGGAAAATTTATCACAGGCCTGACAACACTTATTTGACATGCTGCTTACATTGTAGTAGATGGTGACACAATGGCCCACACTAATGTGAACTATACTTAAAAAGAAATATTCCCAGGAAAGCTAATGGAAACACTTGTGCGGTAAGAATTTCTATGGGTCATAGATTCCTGGCTAAATGTAGGGTGATGAATCTTCCAGCTTTACAGTTCTATGCTTCTGAAATTTTTGACTACTTACTGATAAAACAATTCAGAAACAATAGAAATGTATTGTCATAAGAAGAGATGGAAATGGGCAGAAAACCACATGAATAATGCATCAATATTGGCAATATTTTAGGTCTCCTGTGTCTCAATCAGAGAGTGAGCTTTGAATTTATAGCAGCATTTTAAACTGGGAGGCAAAGCGCTGAACAATAGGCCTGCTGATACAGATGCTGTAAATCTGTCTAATAAATGTGTTTGCATGTATCCATCCAAGTCTGCTGTCTGGCATGCATAGAGGTAAACAGCCTGGTTCTAATTTCAGGAGCACATAAGTAAACAAGATTGTTGCATAGATTATAATATGGAGGAATTCAGAAATCAGGCTCCTAGCATTCCTTGCTGCAGGGACATAGAGCAACAATTCTCAGAACAGAGTATTCCTAATTATGGACAGAAGACCAGTGGTGGGTTCCTCCCGGTTCAGCCCGGTTCTGCTGAGCCGGTAGCGGTGACGATATGACGTCAATGAACCGGTTCTGCCTCCCTGGCCCCCGCCCCCCCACCCCTGCATTATTCTTACCTTTTATTTAGCCCCACCCCAAATCTATTGCTGCCTCCTGAGTTCCAGTTGATGGTTAGAGGGAAAAAACCTGTTTAAACTCTTGCCCTAGGGCTTCAAAGGGCCGCCCTACAGCTGATCAGTGTTAAAAGAAAACAAATGGGTAGACCAGTGCCTGCAAAAATATATGAGTAGATCAGTGCCTGCAAAAATAAATGGGTAGACCAGTGCCTGCAAAAATACATGAGTAGATCAGTGCCTGCAAAAATAAATGGGTAGATTGGTACAGCTCTGCAAGCAGTTAAAAGCCTGGTAGACCAGTACCTCTGCTAAATCCTAAATAATTGTCACATGACCATCAAGCCACGCCCACAAAATAAGCCATGCCCATAGAACCGGTAGTAAAAAAATTTAGAATCCACCCCTGCAGAAGACCATAGCATTGCTTTATACGGGGCACCCTTGAACAAGTGTGGAAAGTCAGCAATTATAAGAATTGAACTATCTACACATGGAGGTAGATTTTTTTTCGCCAATTGTTCCTAAATCATGTTGGGGTGATGTACTTTGTCCTTGTCTTCAACCACGGAGATTAACTGTTAATGTAATCTTCTTTAATGGTTTAGTGCAGGGGTCAGCAACCTTAAACACTCAAAAAGCCATTTGGACCCATTTCCCACAGAAAAGAAAACTCTGGAGCCGCAAAACTCTTCCCATGCCTATTTCCTGAGCGGCCACAGAACTAGCATATGTAGTTGAATTAAATGTTCTGTTTTCTTCTGAAACTTTTCTTTTCTTGGATTTATCCATGGTTGGCCTACCGGAGGTTGAAAAGCTCAATAAATCTTGTGCCAGTGGGCATCACACATTGGCAGTTGTGATGCATATTTTGAGTGACAGGGAGCTGCAACAGAGGGGTGAAAGAGCCACATGCGGCTCCAGAGCCGCAGGTTGCTGACCTCTGGTTTAGTGCAAGATCATGGCAAACCCTCTTATTCTTTCCATTTCTATTATTGTCTTGGTTATCCTTTAGATTAAACATCAGTCTGAACATTAGACAAATGCTGAAGAGATTGCTCACAGATCAGGCTCAGAAGAGACAGATATATCTTTCACAGGTTTTTAAATTTCACCAAAACGTTTGTGCAGGTAATTGCTTTTATCTAAAGGCATATGAAATCATGTTCAAATCTCTCAATCTTTCTTTTTCTTTCCTTCTTTTTACAGTTACAGCCTCATTTTCCAACCCAGCACTGGAGAGAAGCTTTTGTGGGGCACCAAATAATTTTCTTCCCAAATGCTCCTTTTGTGAAAAGTTTGCCTTGCTTTCCTCAAATTCTTATGGGCAGTCCTTGCGTCATTCACAGATCCACAATCTGCTTTCTGTTTTTTAGCTATCATGTATAACAGAAGTGTATTTTTTTAATTTCTCCAAAAGAAATAAAAGGAATTGATTTTGCTTGCTGAGTTTTCAGCCCACAAACAATTGTTTGAACTCTGTTTCTCATAAACTGTTATGTATGTATGGGTTTACATAAATTGTTTGTTTTCAAAATGATGGATGTATGTGTAATCCCTGGGTAAATTTATTAAGATATTTTATTGCCCAGAAATTCCTGAATAAAGATGCATCTGAATGTGGTCTGAGTTCTAGTCACCCTTCTGGATTAGATGAGGAAACAGATGTATTTTTTTGCAGATGGCTGGCCTGGAAGGAAGGCAAGGGATGACAATGGTGCTCAGAATCTGGTAGCTGTAGGAAAAAGGCTGGATATGAAAAAGAGAAGCGTGATACAAAAGCTGCATCAGCAGATTATAATTCAACTAGATAGCAATCCAAAAAGAGGTTTATCATGCCAGTGGCATCTTCAATAATATGAATGAAAAGCACAGTGGATCAGGCTGGTATGAATGGAAACACGAATGAAAGACATAAAATGCAGACAGCATTTAAAGCAGAAGCCATTTACTTACTGAAGCTTCAAAAAGAAGTAGGTTAAAAATACAATTGTACAGAAGGATACACAGTCCTATATGTGTTTTGTTTCTTCTCAAGCTTCATTTGGAAAATGCCACAGGGACTACACCTGGATTCTCTGTGTACTTTCTCTCATTTCCTGGAATGATTGATTACCTTGTTGCTGATTGACTGCTTGATAAATTAATCCAATTGTTTGCCTCTCTCAATCCACAACTAATGAATTAAATAGCATTACTGGCTCATTGAGTGATACGTACCCATCTCTTTCTTATTGTTGTGATTAATTCAAGAATTGCTTTATTATTTCTGTTCTTGTGGGCTTTGTTCATTTTTTACTTAATAGATAAGTCCTTTTGTCCATTCTACTCATTCAGTTATGCTTGTGGTGTATCTATAGTTTGATAAGACTGCAATTTAATATAACTTGCCTTGCTGATTAATGAATTTGCCTAGGCACAATCCAATAGGAATGATTCCTAGAAGAGAAGAACGGGAAAGTGAAACAGAATAACTTGATTATATTCTACTGAATCTCTGTCTTTTCTCTGACTTTCACTGTAGGGAAATAATGCCTCTCTCTTCTCTCTTGCCCCACTCCTATTATTCACAATTATCTGCTAACTGGATAGATACATCTGCTGCTTTGAAGCCCATATTAATTTTACATGTTACTCAATTTTCTCCATACTTCAGACTTCTCTTTGTAGCAATCTGCACCTTTTTAATTAAAAAAAAAAAAGGGGGGGGGAAGCCCCTGGATGAGCATGGAGGCTTTATTTTTTGGAAATATAGCCTGTTGTGTTTCAAGTGTGGCATTAGCCATGACTCCAAAGTAGGGAAAATGTGAGAACCTGCTTGTGAAATTGGGTTCTAGGGATCAGAGAGAATTGTTGCTACTGAATCAGCCTCTCTCCGAGTGTGGAGTCTGAAGTAGCTCAAAAATTCATGGTGTCTATGGCAATCGGACACTGGGCATTGATTTGATCCAGGTCACTGAAAGTTCAACAAATAATGGAGATCACAATGTTACATCTGGAGGGTTTTTTTGTCACGGGGCAATAGTGATATGATCTCTCTCTCTCTGTGGATGGGGGGTGGAGTAGTGGTAATCCTTATAATCAAACCACTCTTTAATTGCCTTGCAGTTCTCTGCCGATATCCCCTGCCATGGGATGTAGGTCCTATGCAATTGGTCAACCCCAACCCAGGACCATTCTGGGTTTCAGAAGAAGTGTTGGATTATTCCTAATGCTCTGATGCACAGTTCAACTCTGGTCTTACTCATCACTTGAAATGAGAGAGTGTTGTCTGCTTTGCTTCAGATGGCACTTGTATAATCTCTCCCATGTGGATCCCAAAGATTCCCCCATTTTTTAATAGAAGCTTTGGAAGATTAAATGCTGTGTTGGAATAAGATGACAAACGAATCCAACTAAACACAATTAATAATATTAAATAAGAACTATGACAATAAGAGTGACAGAATGTAATTTATCTGAAAAATAGCTGGCCAGAAGCACTATTCACATGACTTGTCCCTTCTGGGGAGCCTGAAGTCAGAGGAACATCTGGGAGGCTACTGTGAAGACTCTAAGGCATCTAATGGATAGAGTTGTTTGGATCTACTCTGAATTGGACTCCAGCTTTGTGTGCTAGAATATCAGGAAAATGCCATTATAGATATCTGAATCCTAGGAACGTAGAACTGTGAGAAATAAATTAAAAATGATTCTGTCTTGATTGTGTTAGAGAAAATAGAGACCTTAACTTTCAAGATTCTGATACCCTAACAAAATACATTGTAAGAAGACTCATTGCAATTCCTATCTCTGATCTTACTTATCTTGAAGGGTTGACATCAATCCTGACAGCCTGTCAACAGTACTGAACAACTTGAGTCCTGTTTCTGATCTACCATTTTTAGAAACGATGGTCAGGCTTCAGTTTCAGAGGGCCTAAAAGAAGCAGATTGTCTGGAATATTTTAAGCTGAGTTTCAGACCCAAGATTGCCAAGTATTGTTCATACCTGTGGATGATTTTTGGCAGAAACAAGATGGTGTTGGGCATCCTTCTTAGTTCTCTTTGATTTCTCAGTGGATTTCAATACCATAAATTATGGAATCCTTCTGGACTGGTTGGGAATGAAAGGTACTGCATTATATTCCTCCTTCTTCTGGGGTTGGCCCACATCAATATTTTTGGGGAGGGGGAATTTTAAGTTGCTTCTCTGTAGGCTTCATCAGGACTCTATTCTTTCCCAGTTTCATGAAGTGCTAGGTAAGGTCTTCCATTGGTATGGAGTCAGGTTTGATGATTATATCCAGTTGTACCCAGTCCTTATCAACCAAGTGATGTCATCAATATTCTTTCTCAATATATGGAGCCTGTGGGGTAGTGGTGGATGGGGTGGGGGTAAGGGGGTGACAGGCCTAGATAACTTAGTGCCTTAGTGGGTGTTGGGTACCACTTTTCCAGATAGAACTGGTGTTCAATTTGAGGATTTTACCATACTCTCAACTCTTACACAAACAGCAAGTGACAGTTATGATCAGAAGGGCCCTTGTAGGGCCCAACATGTGTTCAGATTGTGCCCATTCGTGGGTTGGGAGGCTCTGTTCATGGTCACTCATAACTTGGTCACTTGCCTGAATTACTGTAATGTAATGCCATACATTAGGCTACCCTTTGAAGAGCACTTAAAAGCTTCAAGGAGTTCCAGAATGAAGTGGGAGATGGTTATGGGTACACTTTTGTAGACCTATGTAATGCTACAATTTTGTAACTTACACTGACTCTCAGTAGGCTTCTCTATACAAGTCAATTTATTAGTTGTTACTATGTCATTTTTATGGCACATGACTGGGTAGTTGTGAGACCTTTATCTCTAGTTACCACTGCCCATTCACAAAATCTGACAAAGTGAGCATGCTCTATTAAAAAAAAAATCACCTGACGAAGCTCAAGAATGTGTCTGAGGAACATTATATTCCCTGAGATCCTGATGATACCAATTCTGCCAGTCTTTCACAAGACATTAAACACATGGTCTTCCTTTGGGCACTGGGCCAAGGTGTTGGGTGATCAAGCTTTAAGAGGTGGAATTAGAGAGATAATTGACCTTGTTTATAATAGATGGTTGACCTTGTTTATAATGTATTTTTAGCATTTATTTTTCTTCATTGTTTTTAATATGTTAATCACTCATTCTAATTTGAGCAGCCTTATAAAGATAACTGAACAAATATTGGACTACGTAGTTAGCTGCTCCAAGAGGATCATATAGACTACGTACAAGCAGTGGCATGACAAAATAGCAACAATGGGGCACTGGAAGATCTGAAAGAAATGCCATTTGTCTGAAGCAAGAACTACTCACTAGTGGGACCATGAAATAGGCAAAGCAATAAAAATGGAAGAAGCTAAAGCAATCTGGTACTTTAGAATTCAAACAGACAAGAACCTGCCAGACGTAACAATTGTCAATAAGAAAGATAAAAATGTCTGGAGAGTAGCTGTTGCAGTACTTGGAGACAGCAGACACACACACACACACACACACACACACACACACACACACACACAGAGAGAGAGAGAGAGAGAGAGAGAGAGAGAGAGAGAGAGAGAGAGAGAGAGAGAGAGAGAGAGAGAGAGAGAGAGAGAGTATATGTACAGTATATTCCTTCAATCCAGTCAGCAGTGCCTTTACATCTGATTCCCATCATTAACATGTTTTTAAAATATGTTCTGGATTTGGAAATATTCAGAGAATGGGTAAATATGCATCATATTTATCATCTACTTAGTCACACACTTTAAACCCAAATATAGCTTTCATAAGAAATTCATTTTAAACAGCCCCTTGCATTTTTTTAGTGCTTTCATTTCTCTCTGTCAGTAGACAAGTGCTTTGCTACATGTCACAGCCATAAATAATTTCCTGGCCTAGTTGTAAACTCTTGATCAGTGGGAAAGAGAAAAAAGACCCAACCACAGTTGTCCCAAAATGTCATGTCAAAATTCTCCACCAAAAAGGTGAGCAGAATTATGAAAGGATAAGTGTTCTGTCAATTTCTGAGAGGTAGGATTCACCTTAATGTTCACAATGCCATTGTTGTTAAAACAAAGCTTTCATGAAGCCTTCCTACAAATTTCAAATGAAATATGGGAAGATAGAAAGGTTATAGACTATTCTGAAGACACAAGAGAAGACAGCCTACAAACCCCTTCATTGTTGTATATCAGGAATGTCACCCAAGAATTTATTTGGATTAGTTCCCTCTTTAGAAACTTCTAATCAAATTGTCTTAAATTGACCAAAACTGGAGATGAAAAATGCAGGACAACTTATTGGGAGCAGCTAAGAAAAAAAAAAAGTGAAGACTCTTGAGTTTTCCCATGCTTTTTTTCTAGTTTGTTCAGGTTTAGAGCTGCCCTCTAGCTTTTGCCTTGCTTCCTTTCCACCAGCATGGACATGAGCTAAAACTTAGTAGCTTTTTCCCTCCATTTGGAACTGATCACAGGTTAGCATTACATCTGAATGTGAAACCTGGTAAAGATTCTTTAAGTATGGCTTGCTGTGGGCAAACAAAGGAGGCAAAAATTAAAAAGGAATAGGAAGAACATAAGTCCCATAAAGGTCTTCTTCAGTGCATTAAACAATTCAGCTTTAATGAACCATTTAAAAAAATGATTCAGGACAGTGGTGAAATGTAAAATTTGTTACTACTGGTTCTGTGGGCGTGGCTTGGTGGGGGGGTAATGTGACTGGGTGGGCGTGGCCAACTTTTTTTTTTTACTTTTAAAACCATTTTTCGGCTGAAGAGGTTGTAGAAAAAAATGCTTTTAAAAATAAAAACAAAAGCCTCTGATGATTGCACAGCTCAGCTGGGCATGGGGAGGGGGGCCAGGGATTTTTACTACCGGTTCTCCGAACCACCCGCCGCCATCGCTACCAGATCGGGCGAACCAGTCCGAACCGGGAGCATTTCACCCCTGCTTCAGGAGCTTTACAAACAATAAATACAAATGCTGTCGAGGCATTTGAAATTTGCTTGTTTCAAATTAACCACTCCTAATGTTTACAAAAATGTTGATTCAGGCGACAAGACAAAATTGAAAATGAAAATAAGAAGAATTGGACAAGAAAATCTATCAACTCGGGGAAAATCAACAGGGCTATCTCTGGGCCTTCACTCTGAAGATCTTTGAGGGTTTTCCTGTGCTTCTTTTGACTGCTGGAGCTTGATCTCTATTACTATACTGTGACCTTTAGATTTGGGTGGTATGCCTTCAGCCGATTAGTACACCAATTGCTTGTAAATCGGTTGACCTAACAAGAAGCTATCATCCAGATTGGGGCTAATTATTCCAATTTTCTCAGCATATGAGGGTGGTGGTCAGATAACACAGGTCATATGAAAGAAGAAAAGGAACTGCAGTGGCTTAACATGGGCTCTAGCCCAAAGGGTAGCAGACCACACATAATAGCTTAATAGTCTGCAATTTCCTTGCTTTCTCAAAGAATGCTATATATTACTCATCGATGAAGTATCTGAAAGAGCTATTTTATCCATAAAAGTCTTTCCTTGAGCTTAAAATAATAAAACAAACAAGTCCTGTTCTTTTCTAACTACAAAAACCTGGGAACTATTCAAATAAAACATATTTCTTTGGTATTTCCTAGTTAGGACAGGAAGCACGTTGTTAATTTAAGAAGGCTATTGAATGTTTAGTTTGGTATCAGTTTTATGAATGAAGTTTAGGAAAAGTTGAGTCAGTATGAAGACACTGACTAACAACAAATAGAAGAAATCCTAGATGCCAAACTATTTATGGGAAGAAACCTCTGTGTAAATACTTGTGGTTAGATCATCCACCAGGAAGATGAATCATAGAATTTGGATTCGAATTTGCAAAAGAAAATCACATGCATGGGGAAAAAAAAAGAAAATACAGTAATTGTGAATGCATCTTATGGTTCTCTGTTTAGCTTCATTAATTCAATATGGCTTTTACTTTTGGGACTCTCAATAATTATAGATTTATGTTGGGAAAAAAACCTGTCAGACATTCTATCTGGAAGAGTGCAAACTTGGAGACCTACTGTCAGGCATGCCTCCGTTCAAATCCCAAGAAAGAAACCCCCCGACTCCATGTTTGTAGAGAAGAGGTACTTTTACTGAGTTTGAAATGATAGCAACGAAAGAAAGCAAAATCTGAAGCAAAAGAAGCAAAAGTTACATATTGAAAGTATCTCCAAATCCCTCCCCCCAAGGACTCAGGCTGAATGTCCAAGCCCCAACCCATATGGTGTCATGTGGGGAGCATCTTCAGGTTTTTCCCCCATCTGGTATTCCAGGATGGTTGACCTTGACTGGGTATAAACAAGTCTATTCAGCTGTGCAGTAGATCATGAGAGCAATCCTCCCTTTTCATTCACACAGAACATCTCTCTCCAGCTCACTTCCCCACCCAAATGCCGTTCTTTCCCCATCCCCGTTACTAGCCGATAGCAAGCAAGCATCATAGAGGTTGACACCTACCTTTTGCAGATTTATCAGCTTGGACAAGAGGCCTCAGCCCACTTGATATTGCCAATATCAATTTGGCCAATGAATGAAATCAAGAAGATCCATGCACATTGTCAAGCAAAGGAACAAATCAATTTGTCTGGGATCAAGTTAGCTGAGAATCCAGTCTAATATCTAAGCAATTGTTGATAACATGGAATGAGAGGACTAAAGAAAATGAAATCAAATCAAGATTCAAGGCAGACTTGTCAGATTGGAACAGATAAGCCTTTCACAGTCCAGAGGCAAACTGGAACTACAGAGGGACTTATTATAGGGACTCTGAAGTTCTTTCAACTAAAAGCTCATGAGCCAGCTGAAGTTGAAACTTAACAAACTCACATTGGGTCTGCATGCTCCAAAAACAAGAGGAATGTGATATATCAGCCCTCTAAGTATTATGTAGCTTTTGACTTCTCAGTTACGCTACATTTTTTTCCAGAGCCACAGGCGTTTGCTGTTCCTGAATATCTCACCAACTTCAAAGCTCAGGACTGTCCTCTACAACTGCCCTATCCAAAGAAAGTTTAGGCTTGTTCCAGTTTTACCTGGATTCTTCCAGGAGCTTCTAAACCAAGTGTTTGGCTTAGAGATCTGATGATACAGAGGTAGTTTTCCAGCATTTATCTGCTTATTCTATGCATGAATTTTCCCATATATGCCAGGAGAGAAGGAAGTTATTAAAACATGGAAAGTGACCTGTAAAACCACATGCAAGATACAAAACCTAGGCAAATAAAAGCATTTTTCTCTCAAGTCCCTGTACACAGCAAAAGCCATTTGTATCATGATTGCATTCTCCTGAACCATTAATGCTTCTATTTTAATTCTGAAATCCAATTATTGTATATTTTTGATTTCTTTTTTGCTATTTTTATTTAATATAACTTCCTGCCTGAAAAAGAAGCATATAAAGATAACTATTTCTGTTTGCTAGTTCTTTTAAAAAGATCCTAATAAAGTTTCCTCCTGTTGATGTTTCCATTTTTGCTATTTTTAATGGACCCCGGAGACTGTAAACATTTATAAATAGCACAGTTATTTTTCTGACATTTATCTCTGCATGATTATGATTATTTGTTATGTCCTTTGACTAGAAAGTTGTAGCTTTGAGAAAAACAAGGAACAGGTAGTAGACCATGACTCCTGCTTTTGCCAATTTGTTATGATGTGTTAACAATGGTATTATCTGATTAAATTTTCAAAACTATATTGGATGCTCATAATGCGTTTTTTCTCAGTTGTCATGGACAATTTTTTACAGAGTTATTTTAATCCTGTTTGTATTTTCTAGTTAGCTTGTTCCTGAGTCAGTCAGCCGAAATGCTTATTTTTGTTTTTAAAATCTGGAAAATTGACCAGCATATTTAGATTATTTCTAGTTCCCTTCATATCCTTTCATTTATCTCTGGAATTATATATTAGAGCTGTGGAGTGCTTTGGATTGAATTCCAAGAAAGCACTTTAATTCCAGGGAAAGATACAAGTTCCTTAAAAGAGTTGTAGACAAATAACAATGCTGCTATAGCAACATGCTTCCAAACATCAGTCTGGCATCAAATTCAAAGGGTTTCTCAGTCCTAAATAATCTGGTCTGCACCAGCATTCCAAGTCCATGGGATTATTTTCTCACCAGCTAGTCTCTCTCCCACTGCCATCTACTTGCAAAGCACGTTGGGTTTAGTAATTTCCATGAGACCATATCACAAACCAAAACACAAAGGCTCTCTGAGTTTCAGTCTTAGCTGCACAAAAGACTTCAATTAGACAAAAGGGATTTGACTGACAAAAGTAGCATTGCAACACAACTCCTGACTCTTATTCTTTATGTGTCATGATATGGCTTGCATGACCTGAAGAAGCAACATCTTTCAGATGCCCCTGCCTGGAACTCATTTCTTAGGATGTTCTTCTATCTCTGTTTCTGGAGTGATCAAGCCAATCTGCAGGGAAAACATGTTGATTGAAGATATTTTGGTCATGATTTATAAAAGTTTTGATCCCATTTTTATTTCAAATAGTAATGAAATTTAATCTAGGCCCAACTTTGTTGTTATTGTTCTTGTTGGTTGTGAAGTCGTGTCTGACCCATTGTGACCCCATGGACAACTTTCCTCCAGGCCTTCTTACCTCTACCATCCGCCAGAGATCATTTAAGCTCACGCCGAGTGCTTCAGTGACTCCATCCAGTCACCTCATTCTCTGCCATCCCCTTCTTCATTTGCCCTCAGTCGTTCCCAGCATTAGGCTCCTCTCCAGTGAGTCCTTCCTTCTCATTAGGTGGCCAAAGTATTTCAGTTTCATCTTCAGGATCTGGCCTTCTAAAGAACAGTCAGGGTTGATCTCCTCTAGGACTGACTGATTTGATCGCCTTGCAGTGTAAGGGACTCACAGGAGTCTTCTCCAGCATTATAGTTCAAAGGCCTCAATTCTTTGATGCTCAGACTTCCTTATGGTTCAACTTTCACAACCATACATTTACTCATCCAGATTTCTGGTGTCTGTCCAAATGTGTTTTTCATTCTCTTGCTTTTGGTGGCTGGACCCCGGTTTTAAGGTAAGAGGTCAAGAAATTGAGATAACAGATTCAAATATTTGGACCCAATATCTCCTAAGACTTGACTTGAATTGAAAATCAATCCCTTGACTTTGATAGGAAAAATTATGAAGAAATTGGGAAATCAGGCAAATATAATTATTTAGTTCTTTTTTATAGCCATTATACTGTTTGATGTGCATAATTCAGTATAAGAAGTTTGTATTCTTAGAATTACTTTTTAATCAGTATTATTGAAATTAAGTCAGGAAAGAGTTAATGAAAACATAATGTTTATTCTTAGGCACCAATATTATATTTATGCAATTGGAAGATAAAATATTTTCTCCTAAACTTGTGTCGGCAGTGGATCCCCTTAGGTTTGCTGATAAGAATAATATGTTGTTGAAACCAAATTCATAGAAAAAGATACAAATGGCTATAAACATCCCTGCTGCGAAGCAAGGATTCTTTGAAAATTAACTTGAAATTATCCAGTGGCTATTTTCATAATATCTTTTCTTGGGATTTCACTTGTTTACAGCATTCTTGCTTTAAATACCCATCCTTGCTGTTATGAGCATTTTTTTTTTGTTCTTCAAGGATAAGAAAGCATTACTCAATTTTTACTATGTGCATATGTATTTCTATACACACCTAAAGCTTTTTCATTGACCATACTCTGCCCATTTATTAAGAAATCTGATCTATGAGTGCCTTGCATCCTTTAGCAATTTATAAGAGTTGTGTAGATGAACATTCCTTAAACATGTGAAAGTGTCTGTTAACAAATAAGCCCATTAGTTTTTATAATCTATTATTGTTTACATTGGTAATGATCCTCCAGAATCACTAAACCTGTTTACCATTTTAACCCATAAGGAAATGGAATGAAATAGAACCCAAATATTGTAATAGAATATGTAAAATTTGGGAGAATTATGTTCTATTGTAAAAGGATAGAGATTCTAATTTTATCCATAATTTTAGAACATTTTTTAAAAACCAGGATTTGGAGAAAGATATTAATCCAATTCACTCAAACTAGCTGGCTAGTAATATGCGGCTTTTCTTTATGACTACTTAATGAAAAACATGTTTTATATGATTTCTTTAAAAATATCTCAATTTCCAGAGATATCTGATCCATAAAACCATCCACTAAAACTTTTCCTTCCTGGAATCTACTCTGTGGTGAGTAGTATAATGGAGCATGTTTTTTCTTATGTAATCAGAGCACTCTTCCCATTACTTTAAGTTTCCAGCTTGTACTAGTTTATATCCCATCTCCCCCACCCCCTAATAAGTATTTTACTATGAGAACAGTGGTAGCCTTCAGAAAATAGAAAATAAGTGTCCTGCTTTCTTATGTTTGAACAGCTTTGAATTATTTTCCTGCAACCTTTGCTGCAGATTAATTGCCTCAAAGTGCACTTGCACAGTGGATAAAAATTCTTACTACATCATTATAGCAAATCATACCTGTCACATTGGCACTCTTTCTTTGGCTTGGAAGGCTGTTTTATAAATTTAATTTTGCATATTATAATTTTTTGCTAACAATTCAAAGCCAGCCTGAAAGTCACTCCATCTTTATACTGTGAATAGAATCTATGAGCAGACTTTTTTTGTGGCCTACTAGTGCAGAAGTGATTCCAGATTACTGGTCTGCTCTTATGGTGGACAGTCTTAAATTGTACGTAGAGGATGTTTATCCCCTAACTAACCCAGTTCTACCTTTTGAGAAAACGGCTTTAGCTTTTTACCTCCTGCAGCAGTCTGATTCAGATTAATACCATCCTTCCCATACCTGCTATACATACAGGAAAATCCTTCTAGTAGCAACATTGGAAGGGAGATGGTATTGATCTGGATTGGAATTACATTATGGAGAAAGCTTAAAAGCATTCTCTATCCATCAATGTTATGATCTCAGTTAGGTCACTCGGTCTTTTACTTGAAAAAAAAATATTGTCATCATATCCATTGTGAAAATTTGAACTTGAAGAAGCAGGATAGGAAGAGTATTGACCCTACTGAACTTTAGTTTTAGAGGTGACTCTTGAATATAGACAACAAATGGTTCATTGAGCAATCAATCCAGAGTTTTCATTCACACCAAAGGTGGTATTCAGCCAGTTTGGACAGGTTCAGGCGAACCAGTAGCAGAAATTGCAGGTGGGACCCCCACCCCACCCCCACTCCGGCTCTATGCTGTCCTATTTAGGCACATTTTTGAGGCCGGGCGTATGCATGGAAGGCACACACGTAAGCAAAGCACATGCACAGAAAGATGGCCGCACGCTCACATTTTCGGTGCTGGGTGAACTGGTAGGTAAATAATGTGAATCCCACCTCTGATTCACACAGATGGCCATGCTCAAATGATCTGACTGTAGGCACATTATGCAAAGATATGGCTTTCTGGAGAAGTCCACAATGCTGAGAAAGGTGAAAAAAAAAAAAGAAAGAAGAGGATAACAAGAGCAAGATGGATGATCTTAGCTACAATCTGTTCTGCCCCAGCTCCGGATTTCCGAGGATATTGACACACACCAATGGTCCTTATCAAATTTATTAAGTAGCAAGAATAAACAAGACTGGCAAAGGTTGGCAACCAGCCCAGAAAGCAAGATATGATAAACTAAAATACTCTAATTATAAATACGAGTTGTTTCCATCAAGAAAGCACTAGCTGCGTGTGACTTAAATAGGCTAAGGGAGTGGCCAATTATCCTCAAGCCCCACTCTCGAGTAAACCTCCTCCTCCTGAGTAGCCACTCCTGCCTTTTGGCAGCCCTGCGTGCTCGAGCATTGAGGAGAGGCTCCTCCACTTCGCTCTCTCCACTTGAAGGAACCTCTGGAGGTTCTGAAGGCCCTGGCTGAGTCTCTGCCTCTGGTACCACATCCTCTTCAGCCTCCTCGCTGTCCGACGCGAGCACTGGCTGTGCAGGCTGCTGGCGCGACACCACACCAGCCTCCTCTTCGTCGGGATCAGCCACGATCCGTGCAGGCCGCTGGCGGGCCACAACACAATGACAATGGAAGTCTATGGTATATATATAACTATATATAACTATATATAACTATATATATAACTATATATATATATATATATATATATATATATATATATATATATATGCGATATTTTTGCAATCAGGGTTTTTTCCTATGTTGAAAGATGTTAAAATGGCCATGGTGGGATGAAATCTCTATTCATCGCTTTCAGGCCTGTCAGACATTTTATGTTGTTTCTTCTGAGACTTATGGGAGACTGGGATAGCACTATTTCGGCCTTCTTGGACCTCTTCAGCCAGACACACCCATATTTTATGACTCCTCCCTGTAGAGGTCAAATATTTATTTCTTTTAATTCATAGGTATAAATGTGCGATATTTTTGCAATCAGGGTTTTTTTTTTCCTATGTTGAAAGATGTTAACATCTTTCAACATAGGAAAAAACCCTGATTGCAAAAATATTGCACATTTATACCTATGAATTAAAAGAAATAAATATATATATATATATACACACATATACATAAGGGAGACCAGTATAGATCTATTTCAAGCTATTTAGCTCTCATCAGCTAGCCATACTCTTACTTGGATTTGAATTTGGGCTGCCGGCATGTTAGGCCGTTGTATTAACCACTGAGCCACAAGTTCTGCTCCCTTCATCAGCTTGAGCCAAGGCAGAGATTAAGTGTTTTTCTATTGAGGCACCTGTCTACCCTGGTCAAGTTCGAATCCAAGTAAGGGTATGGCTAGTTGATAAGAGCTAAATAGCTTGAAATAGATCTATACTGGTCTCCCTTTATTTCTTTATCAGCAAAATATAAATTTGGTATAAAATGGTTTGTCGTCAATGCGACTGCTTGAGGGCTCCTGGTTGGAGCTAAAAGGTGAAAGGGATGCAGTATGCTCCCTCCCAAATGTTGGGGTAGACCAGGTGCCTCGATAGAAAAACACATATACATACATACATACATACATACATACATACATACATACATTTCCTAAGAGTCAACATCAGTTTGATGGCACATAATCATTTGTTAAAATTGGGAAGAAATCAGAATCCTCATGTCAGTTTTCAAATTTTATCACTACTGAATTAGCAACTTGGCCTCAGTTACCACAATTAGTTTCTTATTTCTATAGAGCTAAGCATTCACAATGCTCCATCTTTTACTTTCACACATGCTTTTGTTAGTCTTTTCTCCCTCCCTTTTCCTGCTACAGGAAAGATTAATTCAGCGTGGTGAATAATGTTGGCTTCATTACCACTATTGTCAAGGGAGTAAATAATTTTTAGAAAATAATGTGCACATTGCATTTTTTTATTTGCAGATTTAACAATAATGTGACAGTGATTAAACAACAATTAGCTGCATATTATAGTTTCGTTGTGTTGTTATTTTTTCCTAAACTTCTCATTACAACCATTTAAAGAAGTTAACTACAGCTTTCAGAAATTATTGACATTGAAATGCTATATCCCAGATAGAAAGTCCATTTCCACCTACTTCAGATACATTGGAACTTAGATCCCAACATGACCCTGTAATTCTCAGCTGTTACAATAAAATAGGTTTGTTTGGGACTAATTGTGTATTGTAATGTCTCAGTAAGCCTAGGTCACAACACTTTTAAAATACCAGTTGAACCATCAATAACAAAAAATCCATCTTTCTCCATTTCCCCGTTTTATTTATTTATTTTTTATTTATTTATTGGTTTGATTTATATGCCGTCCTTTTCCAGAGACTCAGGGCGGCTTACAATGCGTTAAGCAATAGTCTTCATACTTTTGTATATACCTGCTTAGTAGGGCTTTCGCTCCCCCCCCGCAGTGGTGTTCTTTTTTTATATAAAGTCATCTTATTGCCCGCACAAACCGGGTCCTCATTTTACCTACCTCGAAAGGATGGAAGGCTGAGTCAACCTTAGGCCTTTTATGCTGCACTGTCCCTATTGAGAGGAGGTATACAAGCTGTAACTTATGATAATTAAGTTTACAGCATATTACTGGAGAAGTCAATATATTGCAACATTCTTCTGTACAATTCTTTCTAGAAAAAGGCAACTCAACACATAATGGAAACTCTACCATCTCTTTGGCTTGGAACAAAGATTTGCACAATGTCTCCTAACTACGGCTTTCCAATTGCAGTTTCCTCCATGCCCTTTGCCTCCCAGGCTAACAAATTTAAATGGTAGCAGCATGAGGAGTATCTGTGGTCTGGGTTATTCCCAAATGAAATTCTTTTCCAAAGCCAATGTGTTTGGACTTGGAAAGTGCTCAGTATTGATGTCTTGCTCTACAAAATGTGCCATATTTATAGCATTTAGATATATATACCACTTCACAGTGCTTTACAGCCCTCTCTAAGTGGTTTACAGAATCAGCATATTGCCCCCAACAATTTGGGTCCTCATTTTACCGACCTTGGAAGGCTGGAAGGCTGAGTCAACTTTGAGCCTGGTGAGATTCGAACTGCCAAATTGCAATCAGCAGAAGTAGCCTGCAGTACTGCATTCTAACCACTGTGCCACCGCGGCTCAGTATATAGCATGGAAAAGGAAAGCTCCATGGTCTGAAGGAACTTCAGTGGTACCTTGCTTCTGAAAAAAAAGAAAAGAAAACCATAAGTATTGCAAGTTCTCTGAATTGTTAGAACTGGGAGACCATTGCTCAACCTGCAAATGACATAATAGCTAGACTTCAGTGGACTCTGCCCAGGAACTGAGAAATGTATGTGAATGATGGATCTAGTACCAATACATTATACCAAATACGTTCAGGGATCATGTTATTGTTTAAAGAAAATTATTAAGACAGTGTATTCTTTTAACATATATTTTAAATATCTTAAATACCCATATTTTTCAAACTATAAGACGCAGCTTAGTTTTTGGGGAGGAAAATAAGAAAAAAGCTGATTGGTGGGTGGATTGGCCTCCCAGAATAACCCCAATCAGCTGTTCCCAGAGGTGAATTTCAGCAACAGGTTCATTGGTTGTGAGCTCTGTGCTTTGCTTTTTTTTTCAGCCTTTGAAACCTCCGTTTCAGAAGCTGTTTTTTAAGCTTCTGAAACCTTTGTTTCAGAGGCTTTTTTCAGCCTCTGAAACCTCCATTTCAGAGGCTGGGTGGGACTACATTCAGGGTATAAAACGCACCCAAACTTTCACTCTCTTTTAGGGGGGGGGAAGGTGCGTCTCATACTCCGAAAAATACGGTATATATTTTAAGATATTTTTAAAATATTTTCTCCATAAACACCTTTTGAATTCCACAGACCTCTGTTTTTGCTTATTGGTCACTTTTTTTTCAAGCCACTCATTACCATTCCAGAACTCTTGAAGATGGCCAATCATGATGTCAATAAATAAAGCTTGAGGAACCTTTGATGCTGTTGACCTTGGTGGTAGATAAGGAAGGAGCAAAGTAGTAAAACATTTTATTTGTGTTTTGAACAAAATAAACTCATATGAGTTTTATATCTTTTCCGTTGCATCTTGATCTAATGGGATCCTTACAAAGCTTTGCTGTTATCCAGTTTGATCTTAATACATCCCTGTCTCCATGTCAATTTATTGGCATCTCCAATGTGCATTATTTTTCAAATTTAGATTGTGTTACAATCACACATATTTGGGTAGGTTTCTGTACCTTCCCCTTGAAAAAAACAATTTTCTTTGCTCCTTCTTCAAATCATAAGGAATTCTACAGAGACAGCATGTAGGAACATTCAGCAAATAGTGCAAATACACACACATCTGCTTTTGTATAAGATGTAATTCTTTCTCTGTTATTATACCACTAAAGTGCATGGCTGTTTGAAAAAAATAATGCATGAAAAGTGAGTCTACTACCAATAAACTTAGCCATTTAAATTCCAGCAATAGGAGGGATGACCACAAATGGAACAGAATTAAGTCTAGTCATATGTTTTCTCTTCTTACTGAAAGTAGCAAAAGAACTTTGAAAGAGAGACTGGGGAAAAGAATGCAAAGAGTCTTGAAATTAATCTTTCTATAATTCTCCATAAAGTTTGATGTCAAATTTCCTTCTTCTGGGCAAAAGACAATCTTTTTCCCAGTGGACAATCCTTTTGTGCCTCTTCTCTGAGAAGGGGAAATATCAAGATTCCATTCCAAAATTTTTCAGAATATCAAAAACTATCTGCCCAAAGACTTGTGCTTTCTGTTTTGTATACTCTTTCACAAACATCCAAAGATCTAAGGTTAAACTACCAGCCTGCCACATATTGTACCTATATCAAATCCACATAAAGTCTTGAAATGATATAATTAAGCAATAGTGCTCCTTGTTGTATAAGTTTATTTTTGGATTGACATGGGGAATCCATAGATCATGTCCCTCTAGTACCTATTCTACATGATCTGGTAACTATTCCCAATAATATGGTCAAAAATCAGCCTCAAGTTTTGATGGTGCAATTTTCTTTGTCATTTTTTTTTTTGCACTTTAAATTCAAAATAGGCATGTTACTGCTTAAGATAACCAGTTTAAACTATTGAAATCCAGAGGCAAATCTGGGAGAAGAAGGGAGGAGGAGGAGGAGGAGGAGAAGGAAAAGGAATAGGAGAAGAAGACCACCACAAATAGAAAATAGTTGCCTGCTTCTGGTTTAGTTAAATGCTTTAATTCGGTGTTATGAAGTGATTCACTGAATAATCAGAAGATTTATTAATCTTTCAGAGTAATAAGACCTAAGCAGCAAGATGTTTAGCAATGTTGCATTTCTTGGAGAAAGTTAACAGTATAGTGAATAAAGCAAATGAAATATAGCTATGTTATAGAAAAAGCCCCTTGATACCATCAAGAGGAGAAGTGAAAAGACAAAGCAACTTAATATCTTTGAAATATTTATTAGCTTCTTATTACATTTTGTTGGTATTATTTCTTAGATGTAGGGTGTAGAATTCAGAATTCTGGCTGAACAGAAAAAGAGAACAAAACCTATTAGAATACAACAGCAGTAGACAAGTAAGTGCTGCGTACAATCCTATGCATATTCATAACTTTTTATTTTATTTACTTACTTATAAAAAGATTTTCGATGCAGTTTTCATCCTAGCATATCTAGGTCCACAAGAGTGATAATAAACCGCAGTGAGAGACACTAAAACTAAGAAATATCGAAAGTATAGAACAGCAGATCTCATTAAACAAAGCAGTATAATGCTTTTAAATGCTAGAGCAAATAGGTTTGAATACGGCACTGGGATGATAGCTACATTGTGCCATCTGAAGTTCAAAAAGGAGGCATTTTAGAACAATGAAAACACTACAGAGCAACTCCACCTCATTTGCTGCAGTTCCTGCTTCATCCAGCCTCCCAGTCCCGTCGCTACAAAACATTTCCAGACAAACTAATTTGATGCCTTTTCAACTACATCCAGGGATGTATGTAGGGATAAGTGTGGCATCCAAAAAGTTAAGATGGCAAATACACCCACACAATCAGAGCCTTGCCCCTTTTAAAAGTGCATGTGACATGGAGATAAATATCAATTACCTTGGTGGCAGCGTAAAGGCCATCTGTTGTGCAGTTGGTTTGCCACTGTGAGAACAGACTGCTTGATTGAATAGATCCAATCTAGCAGGACACTACTTATGATCTGAACATACATACTTATATTGAAGTGGTTCAGGAATAACGAGAGGCACAACCGAGCAAGTGACAACAGCTCTTTAATTTACAGTGAGACTTCAGCAAAAACTCAGAGGCTGCAGCCCTCCTTATATACAATCCTGGAGGGACTGTCAGCCAATCAGAAACGTAGGCAGGTTTGAAACTCCCGCTCAAAAGTATCAATACATAACACCCCTCCCTTCCCAGAAGGCACTGTCATTCAAAAATTTACATAAGTACACACAAAATCTCGCAGGTGCCCAGGGCGAGTTCTCGTCCTAGTTGACCTGCGCAGTTCAGTGTTTGGTGGGGCGTCGAGCTGGTCGGAGGGACTTTCTGTCTCTCCCGGCTCCGCCAATGGAACCTCCTGGATTTTGTCCGGGGCGTGGTTATCCCCGGTTGGGAGTGGCGACTCGCTGGGGCGGCGCTGGAACCAGGGCTTGTCAGCTAAGTATTCTCACGAACCCGGGCTTGAGTTAGCTGTTTTGGGAAAGTTGTTATAGTTAGGCTCGGATATGTCTAAATTTATGTTTGCTTCGCCGACTACCCTTTTTCTCAGCTGGTCTATGTGGCGCTTCCAGAGTCTGTCTACCCCAACATCTACCGTATAAGATTTCGGGCCCGTTATGCCCACTATGGTTCCTGCAACCCATAGAGGTCCGCTGGCATAGTTGCGAGCGAACACCGGGGACCCAACCTGAAACTGTCTTAGTCCGGAGGTCTCTCCCTTGAAATTTTCGTGCGAATAGTTGGGGTGAAGCCTATTTAACACGCACCGGAGCTTTCTGCCCATGAGGAGCTCTGCTGGGCTTCTCCCTGTGGCCGTGCATGGTGTGGCATGCTGGACAGCTAAGAATTGATCTATCCTGGCCTGCCAGTCCCCGTTATCTAGTCTGGATAGGGCCTCTTTGGCCGTTCTTACAAAACGTTCGGCCAATCCGTTAGAAGCCGGGTGGAACGGGGCCGATAGGGCATGGCGGATGCCCAGTCCGGCCAAGTATCCCTCGAACAGGGTTGCTGTGAACTGAGGGCCGTTGTCAGATACTAGGGTATCCGGTAGGCCATGTGTGGCAAACAGCTTGCGAAGGGCTTTAATAACAGCCTCGGCTGTGGTAGAGGGCATTAGAATGATTTCAAGCCATTTCGAAAAGGCATCTACTACAATTAAAAACGTTTGCCCATGGAAGGGGCCAGCAAAATCAATATGGATCCTCCCCCATGGCCCTTTTGGTTTCTCCCACTCTCGGATGGGCGCTACCGGGGGATCGGGGCGAGACTCCTGGCAGGGTCTGCACTTCCCCATCCACTCAGAGATAACTTGGTCCATGTTGGGCCACCATACGTAACTGCAGGCTAAACTTTTCATTCTGACAATGCCCGGATGCCCTTCGTGCAACAATTCTAAGACCCGCATTCGTAGTTTTGTTGGCACTACCACCTGATCACCCCACAACAAACAACCACCTTGCGTAAACAGTTCGTTTTGTTTGTTTACAAAACCTTGATAGTCCCCCCCGTCCACCTTGACCGGCCACCCTTTTAGCACCCACCCCATCACAGTACGAATGATCGGGTCCCTGGCTGAGGCTTTAGCCACTTCGGCAGAGGAAATAGGTCCCAAAGTTAATGTGTCCAGTAGAAGGACGGAGGCCTCAGGTGTTGGATTGGTCAGTAAGTCAGGTAGGGGACAGCGGCTGAGGGCATCCGCGTGACCCAGGGTCCGTCCAGGTCGATGTACAAGCTGGTATGAATAGGCCGAAAGAAAAATTGCCCATCTAGTCAAGCGTGGGGACAGAGCAGCGGGGGTGGGCCTGTCGCCTGCCAAAAGTCCTAGCAAGGGCCGGTGATCAGTCACAAGTTCGAATTGCCGGCCAAAGAGATATTCGTGGAACTTTTTAACCCCCGCAATTGCAGCCAGAGCCTCTCTGTCCAATTGGCTATAGTTTCGCTCTGCGCTTGACAGGGTGCGAGAGTAAAACGCAATGGGCGCCTCTAGGCCGTTCGGAAGTCTATGGCCCAGGACAGCACCAACTCCTACGGGGGAGGCGTCACAAACCAATACAAGCGGTAGCGCTGCGTTGTATTGGATTAGGAAACTGTCTTCTGATAGAAGTCTCTTAACTGCCTCAAAAGCGGCTGCTTGTGGTTTCCCCCAGACCCATGGTACATTCTTCCCCAATAGTTTGTGTAGGGGATCTGCGACGGTAGCTTTGTCTTTCAGGAACATTGACTAAAAATTGAGCAGTCCAAGGAAGGCTTGGAGCTCAGCTTTGGTCTTGGGGGCAGGTGCGCTCTTAATTGCTCTCACCTTGCTTTCGGTAGGGTGGATGCCTGTGCCGTCCACCCTGTACCCCAAAAATTCAATGGAGGGGACAGCGATTATACATTTATTTTTCTTTAACCGTAGTCCCGCTTCCCTAAATCTAGAAAGGACGTTCCTTACTCTGTCCCCTAACTGACGTTCGTCCTGAGCGCTGACTAGAACGTCATCAAAATAGGGCGCCACTCCGGGAAGCCCTTGTAGAAGGCGCTCCATGGTGCTTTGAAACAGGCCGGGTGCGACGCTCACCCCAAACTGGAGCCTGGTACATTTGAATGCACCCCTATGAGTAACAATCGTTTGTGCCTCTGCCGTGGCATCATCAACTGGTAATTGTTGATAGGCCTGAGCCAGGTCTAATTTGGCAAAAAATTTTCCGGGCCCCAGGGAGTGTAGTAGATGATGCACGATCGGCACCGGATAGGCGCTCGGCTGCAAAGCCTTGTTGATCGTGCACTTGTAGTTGGCGCAGATTCTAATTGAGCTGTCAGACTTTACTGGGGTCACTATAGGGGTTTCCCACTTTGCATGGTCAACGGGAACCAACACCCCTTGTTTAATCAGTTTGTCCAGTTCCGCATCGATCTTTGGTTTCAATGCGAAAGGCACCCGTCTGGCCTTGAGTCTTATTTGGGCTACGTTGGGGTCTAAATTAAGGGAGATAGGGGTCCCCACATACTTGCCCAACGTGTCCCCGAAAACGTCCTGGAACTCGGTCAGGAGACTGTCTTTTAACGATGACTTGAGCATCTGGTGGACGCCGGTGAAGCCCATGCCGAGGGCTCGGAACCACCCCATGCCGAGAAGGCTGGGAAGCTGCTTCGTGACGATGGTCAGTGGCAGGTCTCTTTCGTAGTCTCCGTAGGTGACTCGGAACGTGCCCACGCCTTCGAGGGGGACTCGGTTCCCCTGGTAGTCTAGGATGCGCAGTCTCTGTTTGGAGAGCTGGTCCTTCCGGAACGACGGCAGGAGGGTCTTTAGGGTCACCCAAGACATTATGGAGAGAGCTGATCCGGTGTCGATCTCCATTGAGCATGGCTTGCCGTTGATTTCGACCACCGTGCTGACTTTGTCCTCGATTTCCGCGCTGGCCTGGTCTATGTGAATGCTGCGGCCATCTCGAGGTTCGAATTCGCGCCGTTTTTTCGCGCCGCCTTCTCTCGTTGGTTGTTTCTGGCGCGTTGATTCTGGTTGGCTGCGGCGCTCACGTGGTTGGTGTTTTCTGGGCAGAATGGCTCTGCAGACTCGCGCCAAGTGCCCTTTTTTCTCGCAACGCCTGCAAATAGCCTCCCTATATTTGCAGGACAGTCTGTCATGGTGCCCTCCACAGCTGGGACAGCTTTGCCGGGGGCTGCCAGTCTCCTTTCTCTGGTGCTCCGTTCGGAAGACGTCTTCATCCGACTCGGACTCCGAGCTGGATCCGGTGTCTTCTCTGTGCACCGGGGCAGACTTGGGGTTGTCTTTGCTGGTCAGCGGATGCTGCAGCGTTTCTGCAGCTTTTGTGGAGGCTTCATGAGCCCTGGCCTCGTCTAGGGCTCCAGCAAGCGTTAAATCAGGCTTGGCGAGCAGGCGCCGTTGCAGCCTAATGTCCCGGACACCACAGATGAGTTGCTCAAGCAACGCATCGTCCAAGTCTCTATAGTCGCAATGGGTTGCGGCTTTTCTCAGGCTGGCCATGTATGCGCTGACCGGTTCTCCCTCTCGCTGTACGCGCTGTCTGAGTTGGTATCGTTGCATGAACTTGGAGGGCACGGGAGCGTAGTGAGCCCGGAGCGTGGCCATCAGGGTGTCCCAGGAAACGGTCTGGACCGGCGTTGGCTCGCACAGTGACTCTGCCATCTTGAACACGTCCGGTCCGCAGTGGCTTAGGAAGAGGGCCCTCTTCCGATTAGCGGAGAGCCCTTGCATGTCGCTGGCTTCGAGCGAGCATTCGAACCTCGTCAGGTACGAGACCCATTTTTCGCGGGTCGGATCAAAAGGCTTGGGCGGAACGTAGGCAGACATGTTCGGTATGCCTCCTGTAGTTTGCCTCATCGCCTAGCTGAAGCTCGTGGTCTCACTGGTTCGCTTTGTTGTGACCTCTATCCCACCTTCGTCGCCAATGAAGTGGTTCGGGAATAACGAGAGGCACAACCGAGCAAGTGACAACAGCTCTTTAATTTACAGTGAGACTTCAGCAAAAACTCAGAGGCTGCAGCCCTCCTTATATACAATCCTGGAGGGACTGTCAGCCAATCAGAAACGTAGGCAGGTTTGAAACTCCCACTCAAAAGTATCAATACATAACATATATTATGACACATCACATGGAGGAAAAAGGAGAACTGGATTTTGATCATGGGGTTGTGCCCAGTATTGACTTTCTAGATCCCACATAATCCAAGGGTATCCCTAATTCCTCATCACAAAAGCCACTGCTTTTGCACATGACCAGGCAAATGCACACAACATGAACCAAGAATGAAGTTGATGTGTGCAATAATTTGCTTTTATTTTCCTTTTGTGTGGAATGCTCTGAACACATGGACACTTCCAGGAGAATAAAGGGATGGGTTCAAACTTGGTTTCTTTTGTATTTGGTTCACAACATTATACACAAATATACGAGGGATGAAACTTGTACTGTGATGTTATGACATATGTTTATTCCTTCTGATGAAATCTCTATCTGCTTCTTTTGAGAAGAATTTTGTTATTGGAGGATGTCCACAGTTTAGAGAAGGACAGTTCTTATTTTTGATTCTTATTTTTAAAGTTTCAAGTTCAACTACATTTAGGCAAGAAAAACCTACATAATATAGGTCATACATGACTCAATAATAATAACTGTGAGAGGGATCTTGCAATCCTAGTGGACAATCACTTATTTATTTATTTATTTTATTTTATTAAATTTGTATACCACCCTTCTCCTGCTGGACTCAGGGCGGTGGCACAGCCAAAATAAAAAACATCCCAATACAAAATTTAAAATTTGTTAAAAGAATTACACAACTTTGGTCCAAAATTTAAAACATCCCAACTAAAACCCATAGACAGAGGCAGAGAATAGATGGGGGCAGGGCCAGTCAGAGGTGGTATTTACCGGTTCTCTGAACTACTCAAAATTTCTGCTACCGGTTCTCCAGAACTGGTCAGAACTTGCTGAATACAACCTCTGGCTCAAGATTGGCTCAGTCTTCCATCCTTCCGAGGTCAGTAAAATGAGGACCCAGATTGTTGGGGGAAATATGCTGACTCTGTAAACTGCTTAGAGGGAGATATAAAGCACTATGAAGTGGTATATAAGTCTTTGCTATTGTTATCTTTATTTATTTATTTTCATAGAGATATTTATTCCAAAGGCTGTGAATCCTCATATTATTGTTGACATTTATTCAGTCCAGCATGCAGCTCTATTCAGAAGGATGCTAAGTGGATTCTTTCTACTTTGCCCCCAGAGTCAGTTGGAATCCGGCAGTATCCAAATTTAATAAAATCAATCAATCAATCAATTAATCAATCAATCTTTGCTCTAAAGATGCTTTTCCTCCTAGATAGTATGGTTTTTCTTCTCTCAACTTTTAAAGAAAGTAAAGAGTAAAACTGAGACTGAAATATTGCAAAGGTACTGAAACAGTAGATACTGATCATCATGCAACAAGATAGGAATTGGAGCTTAATTTGGAATGAGAAGGCCTGTTCTAAGACTTTCAACCATAGAAGATATACATATAAATTTGGTTACTTTACTGTGTTCATTATGCTTTCTACAGAATGATAAGACCAATTTTTTTTTAATACTGTTTATATTTTCTTATAATACAGTTAACTGCATTATAATATTTGTGGATGATGCTCTACTGTCACAACAATGTGTGGAAATATATCAAATGACTTCAAAAATGTTTTTCATGTGAATTCATCTATAGAATTTCAAGCCTCATCCATCTGTGTCTCAAGCACAATTGAAGAAACCATATTTTCAACAATTGAGAAGCAATTTGGCCATGGAAATGTGCTTTATAACCTCTAAATGCCCTGCAGTAAGAACAAAAGATTCATACTCTTTCATCCTCAATATTGTAACACTGAGGTGTCTGTTGTAGAAATGTCAAAGCCCATTTAAATTCTACAAAATCTTGGCCTCAGTAACAATCCAGAGGTCCTAGGTTAAATATGTACTACATAAAAATAAAGCATTTCCTTTTATCAGGATTACTGTATGTTGCCTTTCCATTTCATTGAACATTTTGTTGTAGTGGTATTAAGAAGGAAGTTTTACCTTCCTTATTTCACTTATCTTTTTGAACACATCTAGCATGCCCCTTTTGGTTTTTATTCCAAAGACTGAAGAAACAGTGATTGAAATTTGATTACAGTGGTACAGATATATATGAATAGCTCTACATTCAGAAACAATTTTGTCAAAATGCTGCATAGCACTGTGGGAATTGATATTTTTCGGATAGAAAGTAAGAAAGACGGGTAACTTCATGATTTAATGCAGGGATGAAGAGTGAATGACCCTCCTTCATATATGCTGAATTACATTACCTAGAAGCCTTAATCAGGAAAGGTTTGGGATGCCAGATGTTTAGAACATCTGGAGACCCACAAGTTTCCTACAGCTAGGTTAACTGTATCCTGAATGACATACTGTCATCTCAATTGCACTATGGGAGAGGAATCTTATGACCAACGAAGATCCAAATTTCTCTCAGATGCGTTAATTAGTAAGTATTGTATTAAAGATAAAACTAAACAGAATAAATGAAATTCATTATTACTATATATCCCTGTTTTGGCTTAAGAAAGTTTGGAAAGAAGTCTGATTCTGTCCCAGTCTTGGCATGGAGCATAGCAAAAGTGATCCATATGGCAAGCTAATGTGCAAACATACACAGCATCTTGATGTGGGGAGGAAAGAAAAGAGTTTGGGCCTTCTAAGGGCTATTTAAACTGGTCCTGTTTCTCTTTTGATCAATTTATTATTTGGAGGGGAATCACCCTACTGTTCCTGAGCGGTTAATAGCAATTTATGCAAATAGCCAGATTGGCTGAGGCCGTTCTTTTTTCACAAATCAATCCACCAATGGCAGTTGGCTAGTAGGCAACAATGGTGCTCTTATAGATAGGTTGGCATTGGCCACTGGACATCAGTGTCTTTGTGATGCTGAGTTATCGATAATCTTAACTTAAAAAAGGAGGTGAAAAAGGAGCCAGGAATCAGCAACTGGAAGTCATCACATTCCTTGTTCTGAGATTCTTGAAGACTTCTCACAGCATGTACAGGGTGTGTTTTTTATACTGCTAATTTTTCAGTAGGCTTAAAAAAATGAACCACTCACTTTAGGCAGTTAAGAGCAACAAAAGGGATCAGGGATTTAGGAACACACCTCTCTTTATTTAAAGGTACTTAATGACAGGGTGGCTCAGTGGCTAAGATGCTGAGCTTGTCGATTGAAAGGTTGGCAGTTCAGCGGTTTGAATCCCTAGTGTCGCATAACTGGATGAGCTCCTGTTACTTGTCCCAGCTTCTGCCAACCTAGCAGTTCGAAAGCACATAAGAAGTGCAAGTAGAAAAATAGGGACCACCTTTGGTGGGAAGGTAACAGTGTTCTATGTGCCTTTGGCATTGAGTCATGCCGGCCATATGACAATAGAGACATCTTCGGACAGCACTGGCTCTTTGGCTTTGAAACGGAGATGAGCACTGTCCCCTAGAGTTGGGAACGACTAGCACATATGTGCGAGGGGAACCCTTACCTTTACCCTTAATGATGGGGATTATTATTGCCAGATTGTTTCCACTGATTTACATGCATTAAAATATGAACCTTGTTCATTCAGTAAAAGTCTTGCTTTACCCAGCCTCTCTGAAGTTTCTTCTTCCATCATCATCTTCACTGTCACCCCATCATCATGCTCATCACCTTCATCAACATCTACTTCCCCCTTCATTATCGGGGGTCCCCTCTCATTTCTTTCTGATCCTTGGACTGAGAGATAATAGCTGGCCCAACATTAGCTTCACGTTTGAGCAGCCACTTGATCAGTTGCACCCTGAAAGGTGGATCGGATTGTGTTGCTGAATCACAGTGCAACTTTTTCCCCACAATATCACATTTAAACCCTTAAGAGGAAGATTTTGCAGTGTGACACTGCAACAGTGCTGTTGTCATTCTTATAAAAGCATGAGGGCACCAAAGGTCTTGCACTCGGATTTCCCTTTTGCCATTGCAGGACTTTCGTCCTCTCCCATGTCACAATTTATGGACAAAATGATAAAATAATATTTTTTTGTAGCTAAATGCATCCCTTTAATTGCTCCACCCCTTTCCCACAAGCAAAAGAAAGCCACTTTATGTTGACAACACATATAATATTAAAGCTTCCAACTAGTACAGACATTCACACAATATCTAATAAGCTATTAAGCTGCAGCATGAAACTATATGCATTTGTTTTTGCAGAGTGGAGAGACTTTGATTTTTACCGTAGTGTGATTCTGCCATTTCTTTATATTATTATCTTATTTCCAGCCATTCTTAAAAAGTGCACTATTCTTTCATGTACCTTCTCACAGAACTCTATACATCATAGTCGGTTTGATTTCTGGGGTGACTTGTGATCCCAATAAGAACAGTAATTAAATTTTGCATTAGCTTAATAGGTTTGGAAAAGATCATGAATGGAATTCAGTGAAACAGATAATTAAGAGCTACAACCATCTGTGTTATTTGAATACAACACAACATTCAGACTGTAAATCAGCCATAAATGTCTCTTTGCTATTTTTTAAAAAAGTTTTTGTTTTGCTGCAATCACCATGTCTGTAATATTTTGTTTTCTGGGCTGTTAAGTGATGGCATGTGGTTGCACAGAATGTGATGGAGGAGGAACAATGGCCATTAATAGCTGAGCAGCAGTAGGGTATTTCTGTGCTTCTAAAGAAAGATACTTAATTTTCATAAAGCTTAAATATGTATACATTTTTTTCTTCTTTGTATCAATTACAACTAAATTTCTTTTATTTCATTGTCTATGTCTCTCTTATATTATGTGTTAGCGTAAGTATGTAAATATATTTAAAACCAGGTCGAAATAGTTTTCCCGAAAACAACTTGTCAAAATGAAATGAAGGGTGAAGGAAAGTGGGAATGAAACTGATTTGTCTGCAATATATCAGACTGGATTATTTTTCAGTCTATCTGAGACTGACAATGATTCTCCAAATTCTAACATCACTTGATAATTTCTCATGTTATGACATTTGATTTAAACAATGAAAAAATGTCAAAACTTTACTCTGTGGCCAACTGCATGCAAAACATTTGCTTTGAAACTGAGCTAAAATCCTTTGTGGTATGGAACTTCACCTCTTATAAGTTTAAGTTCCTTGAAATAACTATAAATAATTATCCATCTAGTTGGTGTTGTATAGGCAACAGTATGCTGGCTTGCAAGGTAATCTCTAGATAAGAGTTGACTAGACTAGACTAGACTAGACTAGACTAGACTAGAGTAGAGTAGAGTAGAGTTCTATTCTATTCTATTCTATTCTATTCTATTCTATTCTATTCTATTCTATTCTACTCTACTCTACTCTACTCTACTCTACTCTACTCTAGTCAACTCTTATCTAGAGATTACCTTGCATAGGTAATAGAATATATAGAATAGAATAGAATAGAATAGAATAGAATAGAATAGAATAGAATAGAATAGAATAGAATAGAATAGAATAATGTGAACATTTTTGGCAGCATACTAGCCCAATCATGTCAAAACTGACCGTTATTATCCTTATTATTAGAAGAAATGCTGCCTGCATAGCACTGGTGCAACTAAGGCTAGTGATCGTGTCTATATCTTACTAAAAATGTGTCGGTTTAAAGCTTGATTGACCAAAGGCATAATGTGTTTGTATAACTTCTTTATCATTTGCATAAAGCCTGAATGTATGCTTGATAATGTTAATGTTATTTCCATATATAGAGGGGAAAGTAGCAAGAGTGAATGCAAAAATTGTAAAAGGATAAATTTGGAAAGTAATTTTAAGATACCCAGTGTTGCTGAAGAATTGGGTGCTCCTAAATGAAATAGTAAATAAAAAATACATACATACATACACACACACACACACACACACACACACACACACACACACACACACACTCACACACACACAACCAAGTAAGCAAGCCTAGGAAGTTGTTTGGAAGAATTCTGATAGAAAGTATATAAGTCATGATCGTTAGCAACATTTTGGAACTGCACTGTGGCTTTATTTCTGGCAGAAATTATGCAGAGCAGATTTTTGCTCTTAAGTAGATAATTAAGATATCTATGAATATTAGAACATTTGCTTCATGTTTCTTCATTTAGAGAAAAAGTATGATAAACCGAATAGATATGGATTACAGAACGTTTGGCCCAAAAGAATGGTATATGATGAAAATAAAGAATGCATGAGAATAAATGAAACATTTGGCAAATCATTCAGTATAGAGCGAGCAGTGGGACAGGGATGTCTAATATTTTCTTGATTGGTTAGTATATTTAGGGATAAATGTATAATTTATACCTGTAGAGATGTTAGAAGTGTGTTGGTTGGGGAAATGTACATTAAGTATTTTCACAGAGATAATGGCACGTTGTTGGCTAGGTGCCTAATGTTACAGAGATTTACAGCAAATGTTAGATTGCATTATACGGGTCTGAAAATTGATATGTGGAAGACCAAAGAGTTGTGTTTGACAGAAAAACAATGGAGTGAACAATTGCAGGTTATATATAAATGATGAAAACCTAGAGCAAGGAGATGAATTTGTGCACTTTAATAATATATTTACTAAAAATGGGAAAATGGATGGAGAAATTTTAAGATGTGCAAATGTTGACTGAAAGATAGCAAATAATATATAGTCTGGTGTGAGGAATGAATCTGTGTTGAAATAAGTTAAAATGGCTATGAGTTAAGAGCTTGAGCCTGCCTCTTTTGTTACATGGAGGTGAGGGTCATGTTGAAGAGGCAGAAAAATAAGTTGAATGCTTTGGTAATAGAGACTTCAAGAAGCATGTTGGGTAAAAGAAAGACAGTTCAGGAATGAGTGGGTTCTGAATAAGTATTGGTTGAATATAAAAATGAGCAACCAGTTTGAAAGGAGAGTGTTGATGTGGTTTGATCATATGACAAGAAAGAATGAAGACTGATTTGCAAATATATGAAAAAAGTGAAAAGACTGAGAGGAAGGGGAAGGAAAAACAATGAAAGTCATGGATGGATGGAGTTGATTCTCAAAGAGAAGGAACAGGAAATATAAAGAACCAAAGGCAATGAAGGAAGTTACTGGATATAATAGAAGCAACTTTGTTTTGCAAAGATTGGAAGGAATGACAAAATACAATAAATGGTATTGGTGTGAACCAGAATTAGATATATTTCATTTCCCTTTTCATGTCTCATGTTTTCAATTCTTTTTGCATATACATTCATCCTTTTCTGTACAATGTTGCTTACCTCCAAAGCAGGGGTGAAATTCACTTACCTTCCCTACTGGTTCGCAAATGTGCGCACGTCCGCGCATTGCACAAAGCCTTCTGCGCATGCACAGAGGCTTTAAATGTCGCAAAAAGGTGACATCATGATGTCCATGTGGGTGGGCGGAACCTCCCACAGCCGCCGCTACCGATTCACCTGAGCTGGATAAAACTGGCTGAATTTCACCCCTGCTCCAAAGGGAGTAGCGTAATGGGTATGTTTGTATCCACTTTTATAGATGGAGATAATTTTCTTATATTCCTAAACATTAAACATGTTCAGTTCACAAAAGTCTTAAAAACAAAATGTATCGAACCAAGAAAATGGCTCTCATTGACCAGGGTTGTGCTTCAGATAACATGTGAACATAGTATCTCTTTCCAATTCAATAAAGGAATAGCACAGGGGCAGATTCCTTCTATCGAACATGGATTTCTCTGTAGCAATGCCTGCCCTATCGAACAGGCTTCCCCCTGGTACCCAGAGATCTTTACCCAGATGGCCTTCCAGAATTCCTCAACCCTTGGAGCTGTGTAAAATGTGAGTTGAACCAATTCATGTGCAGCTGGCATTATATTGTTATGGTACATTAGTTAGAATGTGATAGTTTTTTAATTTTGTAAGGAGTTTGTTTGAAGCTTTTAGTAGATTTATATTAAATGAGTGTTGTTAGCCATGCAGGAATACGTTGTATAAAAAGGTCAGCCATATAAATCTTTTAAATAAATACAATAAACATTTTTTCATCTTCCTACCAGATTGTTTTAAGAATTACATTAGGTTCAATAAATCTATTCCTTAAGAAGCCATGCTGTTTTCAGTGTTGTGACTAAGGTTTCTTCCAAGCAAGGGATTTAGAACTCAATTGTTCATTCCGTTTTTACATTGGAAATTAACAAGATGTTGTTGCATCATCATAATCCTTTCATGCATGCTTCTTCTATCTTTTATTACATATCCCAAAATATCAATCATGCCTCCTTGGTATAGATTGAAAAAGCAACATGTTCCCCAAAATACATGAATTATCCTTAATAAATCCTTGTTCATAGAAATAGACTTTTTCCCCTTGATGTGTCCAAAGAAAACAGATGGGAAAGTAAAACAGAAATATCAAACTGATCAGAGCACTGTAGTGAGAAACAAAAAATACTCTATACAGATAGACAAATGGACAAATGTTTTCAATAGCATTTTCATTTGCCTAGGCCTAGCCCCTTATTTTCTCTAGGTTACAGGCAGAGTTGGATGAGTAATCTATTTGTTCCATGTCAATTTTCATACTGCTTTGTTTGAAACTCTGAGATATGGAGGGAGGTCTAGAAGGCAAATGTGTTCAGAGTTCCACTTTTTTCAAAATGTTGCAATGTAGCTGGTAATTAGAGAGAAAAGGGGGTATGATAATACCTATACTGTGGAAATACAAGAGATAATGCAGGGCTTCCCCCCCCCAATAAAATAGAGAAAATTGGCACAAATCAACATAATAGGATGCAGCATTTTTGTAACATAATTGCCCAAACTGCAGTTTAATAAAACCTTGCAAAGAACATTTTTTAAAAAAGAAAATGTAGGTGTGCTATTTAAAAACTGAAAATAGTCCCCAGTCCCTACAAATGGTAGTGCTAAAATAATAATGGGAAGAGAAGAATCACCTTTCGGAAATAATGAACTGGAGCAGACAGTTTAAATATTGAGAAAAGTATGTGGGTAGTTATAAAGATGATAGATAGATAGATAGATAGATAGATAGATAGATAGATAGATAGATAGATAGATAGATAGATGATGGATGGATAGATAGATAGATAGATAGATAGATAGATAGATAGATAGATGAGAGAGGGAGGGATAGTGAGAGAGAGAGATAAAAGCAGCATACTTATATTGGTTTCAAACATTGCCTTCCTTCATCTATGTAAATAAAACCATTAATTAAAATACAATAAAGAGAGCCGTTGTGGTACAATAGTTAGAATGCAATATTGCAGGGCTAACTCACTGCTCACTCCAGGAGTTCAGTTCTGAGCGGCTCAAAGTTGACTCAGCCTTCCATCCTTCTGAGGTCAGTAAAGTGAGGACCCAGATTGTTGGGGACAATATGCTAACTCTGTAAACCACTTAGAGAGTGCTGTAAAGCACTGTGAAGTGGTATATAAGTCTAGGTACTACACACAACTACACACACACACAAACACACAAATATATTAAGAGGTCTGTAAGGGGCCTGCATAAGCGCACCAGCATCCCTACCGTCCCTGTCCTAATGTTTTCTTTTATTTGCATCCTTTTCATGTATTTATAATTATGTATACACTTGTATCTGTCATAAAATACATGTTTGACAAAATAAAATAAATAAAATAAAAATAAAAATAAATGTTTTGAATTATAGTGACTCTGAAAGAACAATCAGCCCTGCTGATTTTAAACATCAACTGAAGTATCTTTACCTTGTGAAAAAAGGGCAAACACATCAAGACAAAGCTATACTTTCAAGCAGTACACTTACAATTCCTTTAAGCATCACTCTGTCCATTTGATTGCCCCTTGCTTTTCTATCTGGATGATACATTAGGCAGACAACATTTGAAGGAGCTTCTCCTGGTGATATTTTCTATCCCACAGCTTCCCTCTTTAAGGAAGTGTACTGTACTTATTGGCACTTCAGTCAGAGATGCAAATCCAAGCCTTCCAGCTATACAGATGGTGCTCAGTGGTGATGAATGGAGGGGAAAGATAGGAGGCAAAGTGTTAGGGAAGAGGGAGCAAGACCTTATGGGTCCCATTGTTGAATTAGGCACACTGATCAGAGGTTCCCTATTTCTGATTTAACAAGACTATTCCTGTGGAGACAAAATCAGTTCACCATCTTGAGATTGAGCACCGCTTCGTAGAGTCAAATACGACTGGACAGGGGAAACCTTTACCTTTACCTTAGTTAGGCTGAATCCTCAGACAGTAAAAAATTAAAAACAAAAACAAATCTATTCATTGCAAAAGCAAAGGACAGATAGAAATGGCTCAGCCTGCTCAAAAGAAGAGGCCCAATATTCTATTACTTAGGGTGGGAATCAATTCTCTACATAGGGGTAGTGTGTATCCCATACAAGGAATTCCAGGTTTTGCTAAAATCATTTGGATTATGGTTTCCTAGCTTTTTTCATTACTTACTCTAAATTCTTGAATTTCTTATGAGCTTCAGTAATTGATTCCAGTTCTGCTTGACTTGGTTAAGCAGGATACTTATTGATATGAAACCTATGTTAATTCTATCCAATCCAAAAGAAATCTAGAAATAAATTATGTCAAGGAACTCAGGAGTCTTGTCAGCATGATAACTTTCTCAGCACTGAACAGAATGGGACCAGTAACTAGCAAAAGAAGGATTGAATTTGAAAATAGACCAGATCTGGGTTGAGAAAGATTATAGAAGGATAGTGTCCTAATATAACCTATGAAAAAGCAATTGAGCAGTAGCTCAGAATGCTGGGCATTATTCTGCTCTAAGCCCCACCCTCCTAATCATGTGATCCAGATACAATTTGCCCTATTTTTCCAAGGACATACATATCCTCAAGGCAGTGGTGGGTTGCTCCCGGTTCTGTCCGGTTTTTGCAAACCGGTAGTAATGGTGGCGGGAGGCTCTGCCCACCCACCCAGACATCATCATGAATGATCTGCGCATGCACAGAAGCTTCTGCGCATGCGCGCGCGCTCCAGTTGCAAACCAGTAGCAGAGGTAAGTAGAACCCAACTCTGTCCCAAACAAAATACAAGGGAAGCAGAAACACATACATATACACAGAAATAAATACAGATGCTTTTTGAGGCCTCTGCTATTAAAGGAAAAATCAAGAAACCATGCTCTGCATGCTTTCTCTCCCTTATTTTATATTAGCAAATAGTTCTGGGTTTTGTTACATCATTTCTAAACAAATGAACTATATATTCTTTCTTTCTGTCCCAGTGCTCAATGTGTACCAAGTAAAAGCGTATAAATAAACTAGTAATAGTAATAATTACAGCAACAATTTTGGAAATGCCCATTCTTCTGAGAGAAGACAAAATTAAGTAAACATTTACTTCAGCTTATTGCTTATACAGAATCAATTTGTGCTCAAATATAACCTGGAAAAGTACTCCTAAGTGTTTTGTTTTTCTCTCATTTGTTTCTAGCAGATTCATATGCCTCCATGCTATGCTGCTTTCTGTGCCTTAGATTTTGGCTGCTTGGAATTAAAGATATGCCTATTTTATATGTAAGAAAATAAATGCTTAATTTTGAGATTCAGCATTCATCGTCTCTGGCTCTCCTATGGCAGATGCCCATAGTCACTTATAGAGAGGAATTGACTTAATAGTGTCTCGGCATGAAGAGCATCTCTACTTCAATATAAAATCTTAATTCTAGGATTTGAGCTGCTTCTCAGTTGTGAAGTTGGAAGCTTCGGCAAAAGAGAATTGTCCAAAGAAAAAATATGAAAATTATGAGAGAAACTTGAAACCCAGGAGAGAGTTCCCACATTCTAGGATACCCCAAAGCCCTCTTTTATGGCAGCCTAGACTCAGATGAGGGACCAATGAGGAACATTCAGTTCCAGAGTTGCTGGATTAACTGCTGCCTGAAGAGCTTCAAGCAGAAAAAATGGGGCTGTCCCTGTAGATGACAAGTCTAGTGGCCATTCCCTCTTGGTGCAAGGGTTCATTGTGAGGAAAAGACAGCAGAGCAAGAAAAATATTTGCCTTTGCAAATGAGCAAGACTGGGACTGCTTCTGTTTAAGAAGATCAGTGAACTCAATCCCTTCTACTGGCAATAACTCTTCAATACCCACACTCCATGTGCCTTGTCTCCCAATTTGAAATCTTGTGACTTCCTCTGGATTGGTGACAAACCTTTTACAAGGTTTGGACCCCTGAGTTGTGGCCCGCCAGTTGCCAGTGGAACTGGCGCAGACTCGGATGATGAGGAGGTTGGGGAGGAACTTAAGCCAGTCCTAGAGTCTGGGAAAGGCTCTGATGGATACTCTGCATCGGAAGCAGAGATAGAGCCAGGGCCATCTGACATTTCCCAGCTGTCTTCGGAGTTGGAGATAAGTGGGGAAGAAGAACAGCTGGGGCCTGTTCCAGAGGCATGTATGCGCAGAGCTCTAAGGAGAGAACAACTGAGGAACAGGAAGAAAAGCACACAAGGACGCTGAGTGGCTCCTCACTGACTGGGGAATAAATAGAAGCAAAAGGGGAGTGGTGGTTGCAGGAGACAACAGTTAGTATTTCTTTTGGAAGATTTTCTTATCATGCCTCAGAGACTTCTTGCCAGGAATTAATTTACAGCTTTGTGACTGGAAGCTCTCGGCCTGGCAATTATCCAAAGACTGATAAGGTCTGTTATTGCAATTAATCCTTGGAAGGATTATTGCCTGGAGTTTTCTGTGTGTGAAATTGAATGCCATGAATTCACAATAGTCAAAGAGGGTTTTTTTTGGGACAAGAAGTCTGTTTCTTGGTTCTGTTAAGGCTGGGTCAGAACACCCTGGACTTGGCTTGACAATTCTTGTGCCCCCAGTTTTGGATTGGAATGCTTTTAAGGTCAGCTTGCTGAATTTTGTAGGAGATGTTTCTCTACGGGTAGTCCTCACTTAATGACCATTCATTGAAGTTAGCACTTAAAAAGTGACTTATGAACAGCCTTCACATTTATGATCATTGAGCGTCCACAGAATTAAAATCTGGGCATTTGGCAACCAGCTCACACTTATGACAGGTGGCTTCCAACAAGCAAAGTCAATGGGGAAGTTGGCAGGAGGTTGCCAGTCATGTGATGCAGTGGTGGATTCCTCCCGGTTCAGCCCAGTTCTGCCGAGCTGGTAGTGATGATGATATGACATCACCGAACCGGTTCTGCCCACCCCGCCCCCCTCCAACCCCTCCCACCCCCGTGTTATTCTTACCTTTTATTTGGCCCCACTCCCAATCTATTGCTGCCTTCTGAGTCCCAGCTAGAGGGCTAGAGGGGAAAAAAAACTGTTTAAACTCTTGCGGCAGGGTTTCAAAGGGCCGCCCTACAGCTGATCAGTGTCAAAAGAAAACAAATGAGTAGATCAGTGCCTGCAAAAATACATGAGTAGATCGGTGCAGCCTGGTAGACCAGTACCTCTGCTAAATCCTAAATAATTGTCACATCACCATCAAGCCACACCCACAAAATAAGCCACACCCACAAAATAAGCCACGCCAACAGAACCAGTAGTAAAAAAATTTAGAACCCACCCCTGATGTGATGACTCATTTAATGAGTCATGGGGGAAGTCGAAACAACGTCCCACGTAATTTTTGATTGCCCCCTATATTCAGACCTGAGGGAACATCAACTGGGCAGGATCTTTTATACCAGCACCCCTAAGTCTAAAGAGCACTTTTTGCGATATTGTTTGTTAGGTTCCAACTTGCAGTTGGTAAAATGGATTGCTAAATTTGTGGTAAAGTTGATGGGAAGGAGGACAAAGTTGGTGCAGCAAAATGTGATAGATTGTAAGAATGACCATTTGATCTAACAATGTAATTTTAATAGCAGTTAACACTGATTGGGTAGATGCAGCGGCGACATTATAATATAATTTTAATTATATTTAAATGGTACTTTAAATTATTGTATTTTATCCCGATTTTATTTTAGATTGTATTTTATTCTAATTGTATTTTAATTGCGAGTTATTCCAATCTTACTTAATTTGTTTTACCAAACCTTTGTAATGATTTGTCTTTGTAATTTTGCACTTGATATGGCCCAAAGGGCTAATCAATAAATAAAAAAAAAAATTGAAAAATTGACTCATTTAATGACTGCAGGAGATTTGCTTACCAACTGTGGCAAAAAAGGTAGTGAGTTTGGGTGCTGTCATGTGAAACCTCACTTAACAAACCTATCACTTAATGATGAATTTTGCAATCCTTGTGGTTGTAAGGTGAGGATTACCCATTCTCTCTCTCTGTGTGTGTGTGCGAGTGAATTTACATCCAGTTTTTCTTTTTTTATTTACTTCATAACACTAAGTTGTGCAACCACTTTTGTGTGAGTGTGTGTGTTTAGCCTGAGATAGGACACCCTCAAAGAACCTGTAGCATGTTTAACACCAACATTTTCTGCTTTATTTCCCCCTTTAATACTTTTGGGTTGAATTTAAGGGATTTCTCTTAAGAAATAAAATATGTGTCTGAAGTTCTGGAAATCGTTGTATTTTACCTCTTCAAATTCTTCCCCATCTCCCAAATTATAGCACTTCTCCTCATCTGGAGGGAAAGAATAAGGCAAAATGAATACCTTAGGTATCATAAAGTTATGCTTTTCCCTTTTAAAAAATTCATTCTTTATTTTTGCACGATTTGTAACCTGTTCAATCAAAGGCTTTGGGCAGTGAACAATAAAGAAATCATGCAGTGGTGTAATTTAACAACATACATCAATGGCGCCTATTTAAATCACTTAAGATTTGCAGATGATGATGTTCTCTTCTCACAAGACCCAGAAGGGCTACAAAGAAACTTACAAGAGCTGCACAAAGCAGGAGAACTACTATTTGATCTAAAAATAAACCTGAAAAAAAATTCACCAAAGAAAAAAAAAGAAAGAAATATATATCTGGAGAAGAACTAGACGTAGTAGACCACTACATATACCTTGGCGAATAAATCTCAATGGAAGGAGATAGAATAAAGAAAATTGAATGGCATGTTAAATGTTGTTGGCAGGCATTCGTCAAGCTAAGCATAATTTTCAAGAACAACTTCCCCCTATGCCTGAAGAGAAAAGTTTTCGATTAGTGAATGGTACCTGCTCTAATATATGCCAGTGAAACATGGACACTAACCGCACAATTGATACAAAAGCTACGAGTGGCACAGAACGGTACATTACAAGATAAGATAGAAAGACCTGCACATGGATTAGTGAACAAATAATATATACATATAATGTATACGATATCATCAAGAGAGTAAAAGAATTGAAATGGAAATGGGTTGGTCGCATAGCAACAAGAACTGATGGCAGGTGTACCGATGCAGTCATAGAATGGATCCCACTTGATAAAAAGCATCCATGAAAGAAACCTAAAACAAGACGGATCGATGACAACAGCAAGTATCGCAGGCCGGCTTGGCAAAAGGAAGATCAGGATCGTATAGGTTGGAAACATGCGGAAGAGGCCTTCCTCCTGCAGTGGATACACAATGGCTAAAATGATGATGATGATGATGTTGATGATAATGACATTTTTAATTCCCCCAACTCCACCCTACTTATAAAACCCTTTTTAAAATGGCACTGCCCACTGTAGTGATTCTAAGCCATCATTAGCCACAACCTCTGTGGCGAAGAAAGGAAGGAAGGAAGGAAGGAAGGAAGGAAGGAAGGAAGGAAGGAAGGAAGAAAGGAAGGAAGGAAGGAGCCCTTGTTTGAAAATCCAATACTAATTTAATAAAAATAGTTCTCCTTATCTGTAATTCCCCTATCTATGATTTCATGTATTCATTCAATACACATCAAATGTTTGATATTAACATTTTTTTGTCATGTGGTTCTATATGGAAAAGGATTTTTAGACTGCTTTTTCTGTATTTTATGCTTTTGCACATGGATAGATATTTTTTTTTAAATATCAGTGTCTATTATTCTGCAATGGAACCACTGAAAATAACTACAGCCACCTGTACTATACCTAGCAATCACATTATTCTTAAAAGAATTTCAGCATGGGAACACCAATGTCATAAGCAGTGTCTTATGAGGGAATATTTAAGATTTCTCTTTCTAACTGCAACCTCAACAAACCATTATTAATATTTATTTTTTTTCCATTCCCCGCCACCCCAGTTGATAAGTGGAACTAGAAAAAGGATTCTAGGGAAGTCAATGGAAGTTCTCCACTTTTTGTGCTAATTGTTGTAGCACAAACACATTTAACTGGGATCCTGCCTGAGGATGATGATGGGAGCTGTAATCCAAACCGGGGGCAGGGAGAGAGAGAGAGAGAGAGAGAGAGAGAGAGAGAGAGAGAGAGGGAGAGGGATTGGTCTCAAACAAATCTTGGAGATAGACAGAAGCAAGCCAGTCTATCTTTTTCATTTTATTGATTTTTATCTGTCAGAGTAAGTTTGTTCTATTCATTGTTCTGCACCAGGTACCTGCCAAAAAGTGACAGGAAAGACATGAAATTTAGTTTCTACATTGCAAAGGAAATGTCGTAGTCAAAGTTACCAGATTTAATGCAATGCTGTATCCAAAATCAAAGCATAGAATGAACATATTTGAATGAAGATAATCCAGTTTCAAGGAATTTGGGAGCCCAGTGCAATGCCAAGTTTGGAGCCCACCCCTCATATTGCCGCAGCACATGGTTTCTGTAAAATGAGATATTACAAAGAACCAGAGCTACAATTTAAAGCTGTTTGTAGAAGAAACCTATTGGATACAAAATAATAGGGAGTTTTTTTGTTTGTTTGTTTGTGTATCAATTTTTGCTTCAAAAAGAGACACACTTCCCTAGGCAGAGAAAAACTATTTTTATTTCTGGAATGATATTTTCTTTGCCTTCTGTCTTCTACACCTCTACAAAATTATTGTAGCAATTGCCTGTTTCAGCTGCACAAAGAAAACAGAACAAAAATCCATCACCACAAGATCTTTCTTAGATCTAGAAGTAATATCTCAATATCCATTTTCCTGTCTTTTATCCAGATAACTATCCATGGGAGGACCTGCCCTCTTAACCCCTGACTCCTAAACTTACTCAAGAATCTTTGGTGAGGAACTTCCTCCAAAGCTTGTTTTTAAAGTCCAAATGTACATTTTCAAATGATCCCTCTGTTTGCCCCCTTAAAGAATATCCACTTCCCCTGTCTATCTCTCCTGCTTCAGGTGTTAACATATCCTGAGAAAGGAGCAGAATGACCAGGGATGACATAAAGAAAGAAAACACAGCAGTGAGAAATGTGTTTATTTGTACATGCATTTATTTATTGTAATTAAACCCATTTCCATCGAGAAACAGCAACAACAGTGGAAAGCAATGTTAGATGCGCACCCACATCTATATAGATGTGTGTGCTTTGTGCCCTTTTCTGGCACTGTCAAACAGTCTCCTGTTGTCTGGCATCCTTTTCTTGATGATTATGTGCACATCATGGTAACATTGGAGCAGAATGCAAAATGGCTATCTTTTCTCTCTTTTGTTATAAACATGTTCTTTTGACCTTTCTCACTTAAATTAAGCCTTTCGTCTTGGTGTCTTGGATCAGCAAGATATTTTAGGCACTTTTCATTTAAATGTCATTTAAACAAGCAACACACTTTTCTCTGATATCGTAACTACCCACGTTTCTCTTATCCACTCTTTCTTCCAAATCATACACACATCAGATTTAGAACACTTTTTAAATATTAGGGTTACTGGATCTGAATTGCAAACATCCCATTAAATTTTTGGAGAGGTATGTGCAGTGGTGAGATTCAACCGGTGTAACAACCGGTTCGCTGAACGTGTGCGGTGCAGTTGAGAACAGCTCTAAAACTTACCTTCTACTGCAGCCCTGGTGAGTAAAACAACTGAGGCGAAGCAATCCGCTTTGCCGCGCTGATCAGCTGGCCTTCAAACAAAGGAAATATAGGTCAGTATAGCACAGGGGCAAGCGGGTGGGCCCACCTGATCATTGGAGCGAACCAGTTCGCTCTCAGCTGATCGTCAGAGCTACTGGTTTGCCCGAACCTGTCTGAATAGGCTGAATAGGCTGAATCCCACCTCTGGGTATGTGTGGTTATGTTTAGTTGGGTTGGGTTCAGGGGTGGGTTTCAAAACCCGTCACTACCAGTTTGCTCATGGGCACGTGCATGCTTGTGCGTGCGCACAATCCTTCTGCGTATGCGGGCAGGTGGGCGAGCCTCCTGCTGCCACTGCTACCGGTTCACCCAATCTGTGGCGAACCGGTAGAAACCCACCACTGGTTGGGTTGGTTTATTTATTTATTTTTTTGATGCCCCTAAGTCAGTGTTTACTCCTGGTGACTACTTGGACAAGTCCCTGAAGTTTACTTGGCAAGATTTTTCCAAGGTGTTTCAGAAGGATTGAAAGACAGAGTGACTAGCCCAAAGCCACTCAGCTGTCTTTTGCCTAAGGCAGGACTCATGGTCTCCCAATTTCTAGCCTGGTGCCTTAACCATTATATTAACTGGCTTGCTATTAGATAAGTAGATGTAGGTAATTTTCTATATCCCTTTGTAGTCCATATCTCATAGTCTTAGTCTTCAATGCACATCCCAGAAACAGAAACATAGCTGATGAAAGATAGATAAACTGTTAGCCTGACAGAAAGTCAAAGAGGATTGGGGGTGGACTTAAAAAAAATAACTGGATTGCCCAGCATAATTCCAAATGAACAGATAGGACTTTGTTTGCAAAGTCCACTGGGCAGGCACATGGATCATGGAGATACAGTCTGACAGACATATCTTCTTCATACCCCTTGGTGACAGCTGCCTGGCAAAATAAAAAGTCCTTCCTCTCTTGAATCTTGAAAGCAACTATTGTCATCATCACTTATTTGTCTTATTTGGATCTCTTCTGGTATCTACTTAATCTCATGGTTCCAGAGAAGGAAGAAGGATTGTACAGCTATACAGTCTGTATATGGATTGAACAGAGCAGATGCAGGAGATTGATAATGGCAGCAGGTAAGTTCCTCTGGGCAAACCGTATGGAGGGAGGGACATGTAAGGAATGGGGTAATCCATTTTCTGAGGCCAATGGATATGATACATATGCAGCTACATATGCTGCAATCCCCTTAAACCTTCCCATGGAAAGTAGTACTCTAGTAGATCACCCAATGATGGGGGGAGAGAGGCTGGAAGGTAGGGAGGAGAAACAAAATGTAAAATGAATTATCTGCATACATAGAGGGCAGAGCCGATAATATGCCTCTACTTCTTTCCTCTCCTTAGTTTTAAAAAAACAACAACACCCTTCACAAAAGTAGAGTCTTGCTTTCTACTTTTTCAGTCCCTCGAATAAAAAATGACAATGAAGATTAGTTACTGTAAAACCAAGCAATCTAGCCGAGAGCCTTGCATCTGTTTCTCTCCCTGCTTATTTGCTGCCAGTTTCTCAGCTTTGGATACATCTGCCATGTGTATTGATAATAGTTTTATTTGGTCTTAGATTCTTGCTGGCTTTAGCTGTCACTACTTGTATGAAAGGCTTTCATAAGTATGAGAAGGAGAGTGATCACAGTGTGTCCCTATAGAGTATCAATGACTGAACTAGAAAAACTACATTGGAGCAGCTGTAAGCGTCTCACTTGACATACGAGTTCAATATGTAGACATTTGGATGGCAGACAATCTGACCTCATAACATTAGGAATGAATTTCTATGCCCTCTTTTAATGAATACATAATTTCAATTATAATGTATTAATGAAGTGTTATGGCGCAATCAATATATTCAATATTACTTACTTTTTTACTTATTTGCTTATTTATTTTCAATATATCTAGTATATCCTTAAGCATTTTGGGCAAGTTTCCTTTGAGAATTTGCTAAAGTTTCGATGTTCGATTGAAGTTAACATGTTGTACCTGAAGATTAAAATCAATAGTTTCTAAATATTATTTTGTATTCTGTCTGACTTGATAACATTCCATACCTCCACATTTCTTGAAGATTTATTTTAATGATCTGTAAAAAAAGGGGGCACATAATATGAATTACATTTTCACATTGCACAAAACATTAAAAAAATATCAGTTTTGGAAAGAATAAAATAATTAGACAGTCTAATCCTTAGACTTTAAAAAATTGTTGTAAAATCAAATAGGATTAAAGAAGAGAAGGCTAAGAAGCAGTTTACATGTGAAGTAATATCACAACAAAAAATAAGAGGGTTTAAAAAGTAGTGAAAGTTTAAGTTAGCTATTATGAAAATACTACAGTAGAAATTAGTTTATTTAATCATGTAAAATAAAACTGTAGCTTTTCTTTGATAACATTTGTCAACTTGACTTTTTTTACCCACTCCTTATGAATAGCCCTGCTGTAGAAATTATTTTATTTAACAAAGTAAAATAAAATAATAGTTTTTCTTTGCTAACATTTGTCAAAAGGATATTTGAATCAAATGGGAGAATTATATTAAAAAACAGCACCAAAGGTCAAGATAGAGAAGAACTGAGACAGGAATATTTGTATGTACATATTCTGGTATGTATGTGTAAGTTTATTAAATATACATAAGTATGTGATATCTACCCTGCTGTTCATCTACCCTGATGTTTTTATACCAAATTTTTATGTCAGCCAAAAGAAAGTACAGTATGTATGCATGCATGCATGTGTGAGTGTGTTTCTGTGATGAAAGCATCATGGTTAAATATAGACCAGGGGTGTCAAACTCAAAGCCTGCAGGCTGGATCTGGCCCATGGGGTGCTTAGATCTGGCCTGCAGGGCCACCCTTGAAACAATGAAGGGCCGGCCTGCAGTGTCTCTCCATGCAGCCCTCCTGAGCTCCATTTTAAACTGTGATGGCCTCTTACAACCTTTTGCTATTTTTGCTGGCAGAGCTCTCAGGCCACCACAGGCACCCCTGACGTGAGTGACATCGATCTGGCCATGCCCCCCATATCCAGAGGTCAAACACAACTCTGATGTGGCCTTCAATGTAATTGAGTTTGACATCCCCTGCTTTAGACCTACTGGATCTAGAGATAAAATAGGGAGGTATCAGGTAGGGATATTAAATAAATCTCTGCAGTTCTATGGAAGCAAAGCAATATCATCATGATCTGCAGATATGGAGCCTATTAGCATCCAAATTCAAAAACAGCACATCACTATATATTTCAGATTTTTTCCCAAAAAAGAAAAAGAGCAAATATTTGGAGAAGTGTCATACAAAAAAGCATATAATAGAATTTGGATGCTTTGACAATGGCTTTAAGGAGCAATCTTTGATGATTTTAAGTGAAACTGGAGAATTATACTTTAAAAGAGATTTAAATTACTTGTGATCATATAATCAACATAGATCAAATTCATAACTTCTTCTTTTTGAAAGAACACACCAGTGGTGGGTTGCCCCCGGTCGCACCGGTTCTATAGAACCGGTAGTAAAACCGGCGGGAGGCTCCACCCACCGACCTCAATGTCATCAGAATGCTTCTGCACATGCGCAGAAGAGAGCGTGTGTGGCCCCATTGTGAACTGCTAGTAAAGGTAAATAGAACCCACCCTGGAACACACATATAACTATGTGGAATAATCAACACTTGTAGGTGTATATTGGAGCAGAATAAGGCTCTCCCACCTGAAATAATGACTTCTTTATGCATTTAGTTATAGTTTCCTGTGTTTAAATTTGTTGATTTTAAGGTGCTACAAGGTTTAAATATGTGTAAATATGCCCTAGATTAATCTTCTTATTACTTAAATGAGACTTTAGTAAAGCATGCAACCACCTTTTATCTACTACATTAAGCCTATGTTCGGTGAATTTAGAATCTAATGAATGTCGGTAGCCATAAAACAATCTTTTCTTTCTCTACAGGACAACCCTATGAAATCATTGGGTTTTCTGAAATCTCTTCCCATGTCGTTTATATCTGCCATCATTTGCCATCTGTCAGCTTTCAGATTTAAAGCCAGTTTTATAGACAGCAGAGATCTTGCAAGGGAATTGGTTATAGTTCTAATGATAGGCTGTGCCATCTCTGCCCTAGCAGAATTCAAAGATGCTAAAATGCTGAGAAAAGAGTTTGAGATGACAGAAAATATTATGTATCTTAGTTTCCAGGATAAAACAAGAAAAATACTAGCATGATTGCTGGTTGAATGAACTACACTATCATTCCTATACTTATTTTTGGGGGGCCATCTGCAGCCAGCAACAGCTGCCCATCGCCCGGTGCGTTCCCACAGAGAGGGCCTCCTCAGGGTGCCTACCTTTTGGAATCAACTGCCCCTGGAGCTCCAGGAGGCCCCCGACCTCCGCTCTTTCCATCGTGACCTGAAAACGTGGCTGTTTCGTTTGGCTGGCCTGGACTGATGGGGTTTTAATTTTTAACTTGTTAGTCTTAATTGCACTTTTAACTGTTAAATTATGAGATTTGGATTTAGTTTCTTTTTAACTTTTTCATTAGATGTGTTGTGAGCCGCCCTGAGTCCAGCTGGAGATAGGGCGGCATATAAATCTCATTAATAAATAATAATAAATAATATTTCCCAACAACTCATATTTTCATAGCATAAATTTATTAGTTTCCTAAACTAATAGCAGATAAACTATTGGCAAAAGCTTATGAAAGTTCTATAGTTTTTCCATTTCATTTGATGTTATCAGAATCTATTAAAATTGTCCTCTGTTTCCTCTTGTTTCCTTTTGTAAAGTTATAAAGTTGACATCAAACATTACATAAGCCCCACTTGAGACAAATCACTAAATCACTAAAAATATAAATAGCTTAAACTTTTTTTTTATTAAACAGTAACAATAAAGGCGAGGAAATCCCACCATCATCAAAGGAATTTTATTTATGTCCCATTTGCCCCTGAGGGAAGACAGACTGCAAATCATGTTCAACAATAGGGAATTAATGACATCTTCAAACCATGGTATCCACCATGAGTGATAATGGACATCTCAGCTCACAGGAGGAATGAGAGCATGAAAAGCATCTCAGAAGACACTGTCCATGGATCCCTGGAAAATTAAGACAGGGGAGGAGAGGAAGTGATTTAAGACTTGCAAGATTTTCTTACTGTCACTGTAGGCCAAAGTTCATATTAATATTTATATTTATGTTCTTGGTTTACCCCTAAAGGCTGACACTTCAATGCAGGAAAGCTCACTGTTTTTTTCCCCAGGTTCACAAATAGAATAATATCATGTTGGAGCTTCTTTCTTTTTTTTTAAGCACCTGAAATTGACAATAGTTATGGCAGTTTTCCCTTGCAAGTGACAGGAAGAAAGCTAAAAGGGTGATCTTCCTTCCTTCCTTCCTTCCTTCCTTCCTTCCTTCCTTCCTTCCTTCCTTCCTTCCTTCCTTCCTTCCTTCTTTTTTGTTATATGGTCCCTTATGAGAAATATTATATGGTCCCATATGGACACACCATATGGGAAAACATTAAGCACATAGGGGAGTCAAAGATGTGTGTGTGTGTGGGGGGGGGTCATATATAAATGATCAATCAATGGAAATCACATTTTTTCAAGTACTCACCCACTTAATGGAACATGATTGGTGCTTGCTTTCCTGGCTCAGATGGGAGGGATAAAAAAAAAGCAGGATATAAACCAATCAAGGGCCACAGTAACAGTCATTTGGAAAAAAATAGATGTTCTGCTTTATTGTGAAAAATGACTGAAAAAATTAACTGAAATTCAGAGAGAAATTTCTTACGAAGATTTGATTTCCAACTGATAATAGCATAGGAGACCAACAGATTAAGTCTGCTATGAAAAAGAAGTGAAGTTGTTTGATTACAGACTGAAGCATGCCATAACTGTGCAAATGGAGAAAACACACAACATACTCAGTAGCAGGCAAATGGAATCAATACTGTTTATTTTACAGCAGTCTTTCCATAGCTGCCTATATTCAGCCTAAAAACAGCCATATATAATGTCACTTTTTCTATGGGTTTAGGTCCTTCAGTGTGTAGTATTTTGTGTTTGGTTGAAATCCTGCTCAAGTTTCCCCAAATGCAACTCTAATCATCCTCTTGATTCTTTCATTTTCCCTAGGTGCTTCAAAAATGAAAGTGCTTGTTTGACTCTATTCTGTGAAAGTACTTAAGATCAATCCTGTCAACAGTCTGGGCCATTTTCTCATTCTGAAAGTCAGGCAAATTTTACAGAGAGGCTACCAATTTTTTTTAGAAATCGATTGAGTGGATGATTTCTTTACATTTCTCCAGGGGAAAGAAGAAGAATTCTTCCCCAGATTCCCAAAGACAGCTCTTCTCCTCTGCGATAACAGTAGGCAGCAAAAGCTCCATGGGAAGAATTACTTCCTTGCATCTTCTCTGGGAATTTAATGGCAAAATCTTCTTCAATGGGCTCTTTGTCTTGGAAATAATTTCTAAAGGAAATTATGTCTCATCAAACTAAGTGGCTTCTGGTAGGAAGAAGAAAGGAAAACTATTCTGTTCAGAACTACTAATATATTGGTCTTATACTTGTCAACACAGAAAACCAGATTCAGGTTGGAACTGTTGGGACAAACCTGGTAGGACAAATGCAATGTTGCCACAAATTAGCAAACAACCTCATCCTAATCACAACCATCACCATTTTCTTGAAGAATAGCAATCAAGGTCTTTGGAGATTCTCAGTCATCCAGTCATAGTTGTGTTAAAAGTGACCCTCCCCCAAAGGGCAGCTGACTGTTTTTTGAGGAAGAAGAAGACATTTTGCTTCTTGTCCAAGAAGCTTCATCAATTGCTACAAGATTACCAATATTGAGCTAAAAGTCCTTCTTTTCTTGATTTACATCTTACTGATACATAAGATTTGTATTTATATTGCAGTGACATACAGTATTTATTTAACACTCTATGTATATAACAACTTCTATATATTAAATGAAAGGATCAATGAACTTAGCAACTCCAAAGAAATTTCATACCTTAATTGAAGTTTCAAGCTTTTGAAACGTGGCCTTTTCCAATCCGACGTGGCCTTTTGGATTGGAACTTTATATTATATTATATTTAGAATTGTAAAGAATAGATTTGACATGCAGTTGTCTGGTTTTAAGAGCTTTATCTGTTTCAGAAACACACGGGTGTTTGTTAAAAAGAAAAATGATTCTAAATATATCATGAAGAGAAACAATGAATTTGCTGTTAGCTGCTCAATGTTGTCACAACTAGTTTTTCATGAAACTGGAGCAAATAAATCAAATTAAACTTTTCCTGACACAATGGGTAATATGGATTTTTTTTTTCAGTTCATCTCTTATTGTTACATTTGATAAACTGATTGCCTTATTTCCCAAGAAATTTAGAAAAGTTATTCAATGCAATGAAATATGGATTTATGTCCGAATGAATGAGCTGGACAATCAAATAAAAAAGAATTGAATAAACTACTTTTTCTTATAAATGTGCCAAAATGAACAGAAAGGTCAGTAATAATAGTCTAAACTCTAAACTATACTTTTGCTCAGTTTCTCACTTGTTGTATAAGCTGCTCTATATTATTTTTCTTAAAACCAACCAAAAATACATACATTTTCATGTGTTTTTATTATAACCCTATATGCCCCTTTACTGGAAGTGAAACTTGTGCAGTTTTGCAGCCGTTTTGTTGAAATACTGCATTTTCTATGCATATCTTGAAATAATAGATTATTCATAACTTAGGTTTGCTGCTGCTTACAAAATTCAGTAGAGTGCACTTTTGTATACTTAGACCAAACATTATATATATAATGTTTGCATTAAAATGTAAAAAAAAAATCTCATCTGTTCCCAACAAAGAATCTAGGCCCAAAGTTTGCACTGCAAAACTTCCACAAATGATTATATTATACTGTTATAAAATGAAATATTTGGCCTAGTGTTTGCTTTGTTTACAGAGATTTCTGTTGGCAGGAGATTTCTGTTGGCACTTGTATGTTCCTCAGGATCCATCTCCAAGTTTATTTTTGAAAGGCTTAAATATCCTTAAAATTGTCACCTCCAAAGGAGCAAAACTTTTTCATGGTCACATGAAAAGGACAAAAATAAAATAAGAGAATGGTGTGTTTTTATCACATAGGGAAATATTCCTTTCCTATAAAGCAGGGGTGGGGAACTATAGTCCTTTTATAACTTGTGGATGTCAACTCCCAGAATTCCTGAGCCAGCCATGGAATTCCTGCTGGCTCATGAATTCTTGGAGTTGAAGTCCACAAGTCATAAAGGGGCCATAGTTCCCCATCTCTGTTTTAAAACATGCTTGTAGAAGGATGAAAGAAGAATATATAATTACTATACCACTAAATAATGTCTGAACTTTGACAACAGTTAATAAAATTGCAAGGAAATAGATTGAGTCACTAAAATGGCTGGGTTGCCTGTTGGCCGCTGGCCCCTCCAGCAGCCGAATCAGAAGAGGAGGAGGTGTAGGAGTCTGGGTCAGCATCAAGGCAATCTGAGAGCTCCGAGGGGGAAGAGGGAATGGAGCTGGCAGAGAGAGACGGAGGCAGAGCCTGGGCTGTCCATCAGCCCTCAGATGGAGAGTCACCAGCCCTCAGGTCTGGAGGTGCTTGATGATGATAAGGGTAAACAGATGGGTCCAATGCTTGGCACGTGGATGCACAGAAGGCAGAGAAGAGGAAAGTAGTGGAAATCCATGGGCCAATCCTTCGGAAGGAAGAACCACTGCTGCTAGCGAAGCCCCACCCTAGCTCTAGGGATAAAAGGTAGGGGGCAGAGTTGAATAGATGCGGCAGACAACTATTCAACTTCTGGCCAGCTGGCAGTGTTATCCTGAGTTGAGAGAGAAACTTTTTGCCAGGGCTGCTGGCGCGCCTGATAAAGGAATCTTTGAGTTAATTTCAGAGGGTTTGTTGTGTTTGGAGAGCTGGATCAGAACATCAGTGGAGTATTTCAGCCAGCTGTATTCCATACATTAGGCATACAGTCTACTATTTGGGAGTGGATGCATACGCATTTGTGAAAGCAAGGAAGAAAAAGAGAGGAAAAGGAAAAACAAAATGGAAACTGAGATTAAAGTAAATTGAAGTCGGGGTGGGTTGGTAGAGGAACTGCAACTTGAATCAAATAACATTAGAAAATCAAAGCAAACCATTAGTTTTACTACTATAGAGATATAAAATCAGTTCATGAGGAGAAAGAGAAAAATGAATGTGGCAAACTGTTAAAAAAAACCCTGAAGAACAATTTGTGCGCACTTGAGGATTTTTTTTTATTGGCTTTATTGTTTAAAAAAACATGACAAATACCTTTGTTCACCAAAGAGTGGTGGTGAGGGAACCCTAGAAAAACTAATTACAAATAGAATACTTAATTCTACCCAAACATATTTCCAAACATTCTATGAAAGAAAGTATTACATATGTGTATCTAGGGATATATGATAAAATTAAAGGGGGCAAAAGTGCTTTTCTGGAATTTATTTTTTTAGAAATGTAATATAGGAGCTTTCTGAATGATATGGCTTCACGTTTGCTCTTTTTTGTATTGAAGTACATTAATTTATTCTGAAAATGAAATATAACCTGCAATTTTCCCATCCATTGTAAGCTATTCTTAGAGAGTTTGATAAATATAGACACGAAACACCGATATGGCATTTTTTTCTGAATTCTCTGAAGATATACTCAGGATTTTAATAATCAGGATTGACTAACACACCTGAAGGGACAAACATGAAGACTCTGTACAGAATAATGTTCTTATTCTATGGTGAATCTAGGGCACGCGTGCCATAGGTGGCACACATAGCCATACCAGTGTGCATGCCAGCTCAGCTCTGGTGCAGATGCGCACGCTGGCCAGCTGATTTTCAGGCCTTCTGGGCCCACCAGAAGTAGGGAAACAGGCTGTGTTTCCCGGTTGGACAGGAAGTGATGTTTTTTGTTGTCCCCAGCCTCCAGAGACTCCTAAAGAGGCTTGTCCAACTGGGAGTTGGGAAATGGGCTGTTTCAGGCCTCCGGAGTGCCTCCGAAGGTGTTGGGAAGGCTGTTTTCGCCCTCCCAGATGCATCGAGAGGATCTGGAGCCAGGTGAGAAAGAAAAACGGGCCTACTGGGCCATTGCGTGCCAGGAGTGGGGGGAGGGGGATTGCGCATGCATGCGCAGGGCGGGGTGCATAGAATTATGGGTGTGGGCACGCACACGTGTGAACCTCCCCCACCCCCCATCCTGGCATGCAATGGCAAAAAGGTTAGCCATCACTGTTCTATACATTCAGAACATAGAGTAAGGACGTAGAAGAACAGTAATTATTCTTTAAACTGCCATGGCTATTTTGGTCGCAGGTAAATACATTTTTTTGAAATAAGAGGATGATGGAACTTGCTAACAATCTATAATTTAACCATGAGAAATTAAGTACTAATTATTCTGGATGACTAAAAGTGCATAATTACCATATTTTTGGAAAAAGAAGTTTTGAAAGCAAGCTTGAAACTTTTTTTAATCAAATTTAGACAATTGGATAATGCAAATGGAAATCCTTACAGAAGTCTGAGAAATTGCTTTCTACTTCCCTGTAGAAATCACATCTGATGTATCAATGGCATTTAACTGCTATAATAATTCATATATATTTATATCAGTTACTAGAGGGGCTATAATCAAAAAGTGACTCTTTTCCATTTTTGATGGGAGTATGATAAATGAAAGACTGACATGGATTGGATTTGTGTTCACATTTTTTTTTCTACCAGCAGTAGGATGAATAATTTGTTGAGATGATTTTCATTCAATCCTAGCAAAGAAAGGATCCCATGGTACCTTATTCTAAGATTATCTATTTATGCTCGCATTAGGTTTCAAGGATTATTAGAATCTGATAATAGATGGTAGAGAGATGGATGGATGGGTGGATGGATGGATAGAAAGAAAGAGAGAGAGAGAGAAAGAGAGAGAGAGAGAGAGAGAGAGAGAGAGAGAGAGAGAGAGAGAGAGAGAGAGAGAATTAGAAATGTAATAAGACTTATATTCTGTTTCACAGTGCTCTACAGCCTTCTCTAAGCAGTATAGTCATCATATTGCCCCCAACAATCTGGGTCCTCATTTTACCAACCTTGGAAGAATGGAAGGCTGAGTCAACCTTGAGTCATTGAGAATTGAACTGCTCGCAGTCCACACAATTAGCCTGCAATACTGTATTCTAACCATTGTGTCACCATGGCTCTAGATAGATGATAGATAGATAGATAGATAGATAGATAGATAGATAGATAGATAGATAGTTAATAACCATATTATTTTAACACATCTCATCCAGTTATCTTTTTAAAAAGTTACCATTTAGATTATATGTTTATAAAGGCATGGAAAATGGCCATATAAAAGGCTTGTAATATGCAACTGATCCATGCATGAGCTTTGCATCTTCTTGTATCAAAACTGTCTTCTTTTCACATATATCACAGTGATTCATTTCAATGATTGAGTTGGGTTGAAATCAATTTTTGGAGAGCTGATTTACTTTCTGCTCACATAATTGGCTCTCCAAGCCATTACTTTAAAGCTGGAAAAACAACAGCAACTCTGATTGCATTTTAGTCCCTGTCATCGGAAGGTCTTTGACTCAGTAGAACAGCTTAACATTTTGATACTTGTATAACTTTAGGAAATTGGCATTTATTCCTGTTGTATCTTAATCCTCTTACCTGTGGTGTTTCTTGTTCTCTCCTTTTTACAATCATCTAGCTCTTTTTTTAAAAAATAGCTTACTCAAATATCAATGCTTTTAAATCAGTCTGTAGCTTCATGTCATATAACTCATGAAAACTGTAATAAATAAGTTCTTTATTTTCTTGCACATGCCATAGATACACACCTATGCAAAATAAGCCATTTATTTGCCTAATAGTGCAAAAACTTCAGTGAGAAGATGGTAAGCAGCAAAACTGGTTTCTGCTGATTGCATTGTTTTTAAATAAAATAATTACTTCACATTAAAATGACAGATAAAATATTAAAACACACACAATTAGAACTGGGTATTAGGCCTATATGAATTAGCCATGAATTGGAGATTTGAGATTTAAGAAGGATATGATTTGATTAGCATTTGCACTTTGAGATGCAATAGAAAATCAATTTGATTTGAGCTGCTTTGGGTTTTATTTAAAAATCTATACTCTGTAATAGGGGAAAATAGCAATGTAGCTGCTTTATTTTGCACAGAATAGGTAGAAAATAGCAGAGCTACAAGATTGAATTGATGACAGAGATCCAGCCAGATACCTTGGTAGCCTTGGTAGCATAGCGGACTAAAGCACTGTTATTAACATCTGCTGCTTGCAATTACTGCAAGTTCAAATCCCACTAGGGTCAAGGTTGACTCAGCCTTCCATCCTTTCAAAGGTAGGTAAAATGAGGATCCAGATTGTGGGGGCAATAAACTGACTTTGTATAAATATACAAAAGTATGAAGGCTATTGCTTAATACATTGTGAGCCGCCCTGAGTCTCTGGAGAAGGGCGGCATATAAATTAAAGCAAAAAAAAAAAAAAAACCTTCCAGCATTCTGCTAGAAGACATTTTTGAGCCCCCCCCACCCTTTCTCTCTTGCAGAAATATAATGGATGAAAAAAGGACAGCACAACAGCCTGCCTTCATCAAGAAAAGAGCCTTCATTGTGCTAATTGAACTGATATAGAATCGTGTTCTGCTCCAACATAGAAAATGAAAACATTCAAACCTAAAAATAGTATAAGTACTTACTTTCTCACATGCTTTTCCAGTGTGTCAGACTTTCAAAAGTCTGACACACACTTTTAAAAGTCTGACACACATGGCATTCAAAAACCCTGTTAATTTGCTGGAAAGGGGCTTTGCTGACTCTGATTATCAGATATTTTGGGGGTGACAGGACAGTTTGCAAAGCTAGCTGGCATATTTATTGCCTCCTGAAAAGGATCCCTCATCACTGGTTTCTGTGGGGTATATATTGGGCAGCCCAAACTGGGCAAGCTTGATGCCTTCTAGGCAAAATCAGAAGAATGGCCATTGAGTTCCTCATGTAGGATTGGTTGGCTGTGCTGCCTTTATTCCATAGGATGCCCATTCTGCAGGATGCCCAGTCAGTTGATGTATAGAGTAAGGAAGTAGCCTTGGCAGAAATATGCAAAATCCATTGCTAGACAGATAATATTTGGAAGGGAATCAGAGAGACAGACACCTTTCTAATTCATTGAACTATAAGTAACAGGGACAGTACAACATAATGACATTGGCAGGGTTCTGTCATTATAGTCAGTCTCAATAAAAGTAATTTTACTCTATCTTTGTAATTGATTTCTTGGTCTACCCAGTAGGGCTGATAGTAAAGATGGTCAAACCTGGAAGGGCCAATTCATCACTGGCTTTGTTGGGATGTTAAGGTCCATTGGAAGGGATAACTTCTTACTAACAAGATTTTGGTTGGTCAGGGATGTATTGCTAGCAATATTCTATGTTAATTAATTAGCAGAGGCAGAAGAAACTGACTTACATTCCATAGAGAAAGTGGATGACCCCAAGGAAATTATATCTGTGGCGCTGCTGCCCTATTTTATGGGAAACAGTATCTGAGGTGATTTCAGTAATTATTAACAGACTTAGACCTGCCCAAATTAGGCATTAATTTAAAAGTGGGGATTGCTTTAAGGGTATACAGTGGTGTGAGCAGAATCCTGGAATTTATGTTGTGCTAGTGGAATTTTAACTTTCCATTAGCACAACGAACAAAGTTAAAACTTGTGGTGGGTCACATTAAAAAGGCTGAGAACTGTGAAAGTGAATTAAGGCCAAAGCAGTATTAGTCTTACTGTCCAAAATAGCTCTGATAAACTGGCAATTTAATATTTAATGTGATGATAACACTCATTGGGCAATGCCCAAATCACACCACTCAAGGCTGAGCATTCTCTCTCTCTATAGAAATGAACTTAACAACTCCGTATATGCCATTAAAGCTGATTCAACGTATTGCTCTGAAGCAGAACTTGGTTTCAATGCATAAATTTGCTTCAGTGAGGTGAAGGAAATTACTCTCCATTCAACACACTTCATTATTCTGTCAAAAAGATGGACATTCAAAACCAGGACAAATAAATATAATACCGTAAAGTGAGTTACCCAGATTAGAAAGTATCAAACAGGCTACTGGAAAAGACCAGAGGGCAAGTATAAGTAACACTAATGCTGATGATATGCCTGGACTGAAGCCAAAAGAACATCCAGCTGCTGATGTGGCCAAGGGCAAAATAGAAGTCTGATGCTGCAAAAATGTGTAAACCATTGAAATGTGGTTTAGGAATGTCAGAACCTTGAACCAAGGCAAACCAGATGTCCTCTGAGTGAAAATGTCAAGTCTGAACACTAACATTCTTGGAATCAATCTTCTGAAAAGGATTGGAATGGACCATACTCCATGTTAGAGGAGTGGTAGACATTCTATTGTGAAGTAGAAAATCATACAAGAAGTGGCATATCCAAATGGGCATCAAACTCAGTGTTTAGCGTTTAGCTACAACCTGCAAAATGATAGAATGATCTCAATTTGAGTTCAAGCCAAGCCAGTCGTTATTATAGTGATTCACTATAGTTGCTCCACTAAATGCTCCATTGCATTTATGCTCCAAACTTAGATGCACAGGAAACAGAGGTCGAACTGCAAACGACTTCTCAATACAACATTTTTTTAAAAAAAGTAGACTAATTACAGGAGATTGGAATGGCAAAGTTGGAAGTATGGTAACATTTGGAATAATGGGAAAAGGTAACTTTAGTATAAGAAATGAAACAGAAAATATACTAATAGAGTTCTGTCAAATGATAATGGATTATATCTTCTGAAGCTCAAAAGTTGACAGGGATGGTAACTGTAGCCATGAAATAAATATATATCTGTTATTTGGGAGAAAGGCTATATCAGATCCAAAATAAACTAAAATAAAACACAATAGAGTACCACAATATTATATAGACAGCAAAAGCATGTAGTCTCAAGGCCATGGTTTTCCCAGTGGTAATGCACTTGTGTTAAAAATAGAAAATCTGAACAAAGAAAATTGATCCCTTTGAATGATCAAAAAAACCCCCCCAACCCTGTCAAAAATAACCAAGATCATACACAAGAGCTATCAAAAAACCAAGATGGCACAAATGAAGCTGTACTCAATTGTACATGCATGTAACACGGATACATATACAAAAGATGTGAGGCTTCCAACATGTTTTCCCAATGCTCAATCTCTTTTTTTAACCCTATACTGCAGGCATTACTGAAAGAAGAACAAATCAATCAGTAAAGTAAAACCAGAATACTCACTAGAAACACCCATTGTCACATTGTTCAATTCTCACTGGTCAAGGTTGGCTCAACCTTCCATTCTTCCAAGGTTGGTAAAATGAGGACCCAGATTGTTGCGGGCAATATACTGACTCTGTAAACCACTTAGAGAGTGCTGTAAAGCACTGTGATACAGTATATAAGTCTAAGTGCAATTGCTATTTCTGATGCCTAGTATCAAAAACTGATACATGGGAGAAGAGAACAGATGCAGCATCTAGTTCAGAAAGGTGTATTTCACAAAGTACTGTAGAACTGGAAGTGACTAAATGAATGTATGGGACAGTTAATTCACTGAAAGCAAAACAAGGCTGTGTAAAAACCTTGCTGTGTAAAAAGCTCGTGACTACAATAGCTGAAAATAGGTATTGTTTGTAGATATAATTTATTTCATACTAGTACTAGAAGTGTCTGAGACGAGATAGGGGAATTAGAGTACTTAGTAGCAAACAAAAACATAGATATACTGGATGTAAGGAAAGCCTGGTATAATAGAGATAATATGATTGCTCCTAGATACAAACCCTATGGAAAAGATAGGGAAGTTTACATTAAATTGCTCTTTATATGCAAGAAATTTAGAAAACATTGGAAGACCAGATTTTTCCACAGAATTACTATGCCACTGTGAATGGCAATGTCTGGCCACAAATATATGTATTATTCTGATACTTCTTTCCACTTCTTAAGTGTAGATATCTTTGGTAAAGATATTGATGAAAGCAATCTAAATATTTCACAATGGGTAAGCACTTTTCTCTACAGCTGAGACATGGTGGGTTGATATCTGATGTCTCTAATGGATAATTTGTCTCTGCATTTTCATAGCTCATGTCTTTAGGCCATGATGATTCATTACACGGAAGAGTCACTTGCTAAATGTGACATTTCCCTATATCCTTTGGCACATTGTAGAATGGATTTTGATGAAGTTACCACCCATGATATCCTTGAAAACATCTCAGAGAGCCTGATATTGTTGCAGCAGTGATCTAGAGAGAGCAAATTCTAAAGCCTATTCACAAATAGTTTATTGCAAGGCCAGTAAGTGCCCATAGAACATGTAACCAGGCACATAATGTGCATCTCGGTTAGGCAAAAGAAAAATGAACTGGATTTGTGAACTTCACCAAATCGAAGTCTGTTGTAGCTCAACATTTATATCAAAAGATAATGCTGTAGAATTTGGCCAAAAGAGAGTGTGCATTCATAAAAAAAAAAACAAAAAAACAATAACCATAGAAAGGTCAATCTTTCTCACAGGAGTTAGTAACAAAACATTATGTTCCAAGACCCACACCACACTATACTTCTACCTCTAAAAATGTTGCTTATGGAAAACTGTTTGATCACTTCTGGAATGGCATCATTCAAAAAGAAGAAAGGTGGATTTTTGGGGGGGGGGGAGGAAGAGGAGAGAATGCCATATGATAAGGAATGCCCCAAACTAGGACTGGCACATTTTTTTTCATGTGGTTCCATGTACTCCTAAATTGTTTTTCATTGTCAGTCAAAGTACAGTTCTTGGTGCTCCTTGAACTTGACTTATTTTCTTGCAAGATGTTTCATTATCCAAACTGGCTAACATAATCAGTGCAAGCCTATCAACACGGGCACTGCTGATGTTACCTGGTTTGGATAATGAAACATCTCTAAGAAAACAACCAAGCTCAGAGAGCACCAAGGACCCCTCAGAACAGATACCTT